>NC_053391.1:166978913-167289808 GCF_905171765.1 Bufo bufo | reverse complement strand
CATTCAGGGCCAGGGATCGAGGGTGGCTAGGTGAGAATTTACGCTTTCTCTCAAATGTTTGTGAGATGGAGAGCTCAACGCTGCCGTGTGACATGGTTGAGATGCTTGGTGACGCAGGTGGTGGTACATCCCATGTTTGCTGGGCGGCAGGTGCCAACGTTCCTCCAGAGGCGGAGGAAGAGGCCGAGGCGGCAGCAGCAGCAGAAGAGGCCGAGGCGGCAGCAGCAGAAGATGTAGCAGGGGGAGCCTGAGTGACTTCCTTGTTTTTAAGGTGTTTACTCCACTGCAGTTCATGCTTTGCATGCAGGTGCCTGGTCATGCAGGTTGTGCTAAGGTTCAGAACGTTAATGCCTCGCTTCAGGCTCTGATGGCACAGCGTGCAAACCACTCGGGTCTTGTCGTCAGCACATTGTTTGAAGAAGTGCCATGCCAGGGAACTCCTTGAAGCTGCCTTTGGGGTGCTCGGTCCCAGATGGCGGCGGTCAGTAGCAGGCGGAGTCTCTTGGCGGCGGGTGTTCTGATTTTTCCCACTGCTCCCTCTTTTGCTACGCTGTTGGCTCGGTCTCACCACTGCCTCTTCCTCCGAACTGTGAAAGTCAGTGGCACGACCTTCATTCCATGTGGGGTCTAGGACCTCATCGTCCCCTGCCTCGTCTTTCACCCAGTCTTGATCCCTGACCTCCTGTTCAGTCTGCACACTGCAGAAAGACGCAGCAGTTGGCACCTGTGTTTCGTCATCATCAGAGACGTGCTGAGGTGGTATTCCCATGACCTCATCATCAGGAAAAATAAGTGGTTGTGCGTTAGTGCATTCTATCTCTTCCACCCCTGGGGAAGGGCTAGGTGGATGCCCTTGGGAAACCCTGGCAGCAGAGTCTTCAAACAGCATAAGAGACTGCTGCATAACTTGAGGCTCAGACAGTTTCCCTGATATGCATGGGGGTGATGTGACAGACCGATGGGCTTGGTTTTCATGCGCCATCTGTGCGCTTTCTGCAGAAGACTGGGAGATAATGTGAACGTGCTGGATCCACTGTCGGCCACCCAATTGACTAATGCCTGTACCTGCTCAGGCCTTACCATCCTTAGAACGGCATTGGGCCCCACCAAATATCGCTGTAAATTCTGCTGGCTACTGGGACCTGAGGTAGTTGGTTCACTAGGACGTGTGGCTGTGGCAAAACGGCCACGTCCTCTCCCAGCACCAGAGGGTCCACTAACACCACCACGGCCATGTCCACGTCCGCGTCCGCGTCCCTTATTAGATGTTTTCCTCATTGTTCCCGTTCACCACAATTTTGAGAATGGCAAATTTGGGAATGCTTTTTCAACCCAGAACAAAAAGTCTGCTTTTACGGTCACTACAAATAACTTGACCAGCTAAAACTGTGCAGATTTGGTTGAATAGAGATGTGAGACCTGTTTTTTTTTGCGCTGTGTGACAGTTATAGGTTTAATCACAGAATGACACTTCTATCAGCACGCTAGCGTGTGTCTTAGGTTTTTCTGAATGACACTATCAATACCTTCAATGTAAGTTTTTCTTTTTGGGATAGATTTCAAGTAGGCCTCAAATACCACAAACTAGTTATTTTGAGAATGGCAAATTTGGGAATGCTTTTTCAACCCAGAACAAAAAGTCTGCTTTTACGGTCACTACAAATAACTTGACCAGCTAAAACTGTGCAGATTTGGTTGAATAAAGATGTGAGACCTGTTTTTTTTTGCACTGTGTGACAGTTATAGGTTTAATCACAGAATGACACTTCTATCAGCACGCTAGCGTGTGTCTTAGGTTTTTCTGAATGATACTATCAATAACTTCAATGTAAGATTTTCTTTTTGGGATAGATTTCAAGTAGGCCTGAAATACCACAAACTAGTTATTTTCAGAATGGCAAATTTGGGAATGCTTTTTCAACCCAGAACAAAAAGTCTGCTTTGACGGTCACTACAAATAACTTGACCAGCTAAAACTGTGCAGATTTGGTTGAATAGAGATGTGAGACCTGTTTTTTTTTTGCGCTGTGTGACAGTTATAGGTTTAATCACAGAATGACACTTCTATCAGCACGCTAGCGTGTGTCTTAGGTTTTTCTGAATGATACTATCAATAACTTCAATGTAAGATTTTCTTTTTGGGATAGATTTCAAGTAGGCCTGAAATACCAGAAACTAGTTATTTTCAGAATGGCAAATTTGGAAATGCTTTTTCAACCCAGAACAAAAAGTCTGCTTTGACAGTCACTACAAATAACTTGACCAGCTAAAACTGTGCAGATTTGGTTGAATAGAGATGTGAGACCTGTTTTTTTTTTGCGCTGTGTGACAGTTATAGGTTTAATCACAGAATGACACTTCTATCAGCACGCTAGCGTGTGTCTTAGGTTTTTCTGAATGACACTATCAATACCTTCAATGTAAGTTTTTCTTTTTGGGATAGATTTCAAGTAGGCCTCAAATACCACAAACTAGTTATTTTGAGAATGGCAAATTTGGGAATGCTTTTTCAACCCAGAACAAAAAGTCTGCTTTTACGGTCACTACAAATAACTTGACCAGCTAAAACTGTGCAGATTTGGTTGAATAGAGATGTGAGACCTGTTTTTTTTTGCGCTGTGTGACAGTTATAGGTTTAATCACAGAATGACACTTCTATCAGCACGCTAGCGTGTGTCTTAGGTTTTTCTGAATGATACTATCAATAACTTCAATGTAAGATTTTCTTTTTGGGATAGATTTCAAGTAGGCCTGAAATACCACAAACTAGTTATTTTCAGAATGGCAAATTTGGGAATGCTTTTTCAACCCAGAACAAAAAGTCTGCTTTGACGGTCACTACAAATAACTTGACCAGCTAAAACTGTGCAGATTTGGTTGAATAGAGATGTGAGACCTGTTTTTTTTTGCGCTGTGTGACAGTTATAGGTTTAATCACAGAATGACACTTCTATAAGCACGCTAGCGTGTGTCTTAGGTTTTTCTGAATGATACTATAAATAACTTCAATGTAAGATTTTCTTTTTGGGATAGATTTCAAGTAGGCCTGAAATACCACAAACTAGTTATTTTCAGAATGGCAAATTTGGAAATGCTTTTTCAACCCAGAACAAAAAGTCTGCTTTGACAGTCACTACAAATAACTTGACCAGCTAAAACTGTGCAGATTTGGTTGAATAGAGATTTGAGACCTGTTTTTTTTTGCGCTGTGTGACAGTTATAGGTTTAATCACAGAATGACACTTCTATCAGCACGCTAGCGTGTGTCTTAGGTTTTTCTGAATGATACTATCAATAACTTCAATGTAAGATTTTCTTTTTGGGATAGATTTCAAGTAGGCCTGAAATACCACAAACTAGTTATTTTCAGAATGGCAAATTTGGGAATGCTTTTTCAACCCAGAACAAAAAGTCTGCTTTGACGGTCACTACAAATAACTTGACCAGCTAAAATTGTGCAGATTTGGTTGAATAGAGATGTGAGACCTGTTTTTTTTTGCGCTGTGTGACAGTTATAGGTTTAATCACAGAATGACACTTCTATCAGCACGCTAGCGTGTGTCTTAGGTTTTTCTGAATGATACTATCAATAACTTCAATGTAAGATTTTCTTTTTGGGATAGATTTCAAGTAGGCCTGAAATACCACAAACTAGTTATTTTCAGAATGGCAAATTTGGGAATGCTTTTTCAACCCAGAACAAAAAGTCTGCTTTGACGGTCACTACAAATAACTTGACCAGCTAAAACTGTGCAGATTTGGTTGAATAGAGATGTGAGACCTGTATTTTTTTGCGCTGTGTGACAGTTATAGGTTTAATCACAGAATGACACTTCTATCAGCACGCTAGCGTGTGTCTTAGGTTTTTCTGAATGATACTATCAATAACTTCAATGTAAGATTTTCTTTTTGGGATAGATTTCAAGTAGGCCTGAAATACCACAAACTAGTTATTTTCAGAATGGCAAATTTGGGAATGCTTTTTCAACCCAGAACAAAAAGTCTGCTTTGACGGTCACTACAAATAACTTGACCAGCTAAAACTGTGCAGATTTGGTTGAATAGAGATGTGAGACCTGTTTTTTTTTGCGCTGTGTGACAGTTATAGGTTTAATCACAGAATGACACTTCTATCAGCACGCTAGCGTGTGTCTTAGGTTTTTCTGAATGATACTATCAATAACTTCAATGTAAGATTTTCTTTTTGGGATAGATTTCAAGTAGGCCTGAAATACCACAAACTAGTTATTTTCAGAATGGCAAATTTGGGAATGCTTTTTCAACCCAGAACAAAAAGTCTGCTTTGACGGTCACTACAAATAACTTGACCAGCTAAAACTGTGCAGATTTGGTTGAATAGAGATGTGAGACCTGTTTTTTTTTGCGCTGTGTGACAGTTATAGGTTTAATCACAGAATGACACTTCTATCAGCACGCTAGCGTGTGTCTTAGGTTTTTCTGAATGATACTATCAATAACTTCAATGTAAGATTTTCTTTTTGGGATAGATTTCAAGTAGGCCTGAAATACCACAAACTAGTTATTTTCAGAATGGCAAATTTGGGAATGCTTTTTCAACCCAGAACAAAAAGTCTGCTTTGACGGTCACTACAAATAACTTGACCAGCTAAAACTGTGCAGATCTGGTTGAATAGAGATGTGAGACCTGTTTTTTTTTGCGCTGTGTGACAGTTATAGGTTTAATCACAGAATGACACTTCTATCAGCACGCTAGCGTGTGTCTTAGGTTTTTCTGAATGATACTATCAATAACTTCAATGTAAGATTTTCTTTTTGGGATAGATTTCAAGTAGGCCTGAAATACCACAAACTAGTTATTTTCAGAATGGCAAATTTGGGAATGCTTTTTCAACCCAGAACAAAAAGTCTGCTTTGACGGTCACTACAAATAACTTGACCAGCTAAAACTGTGCAGATTTGGTTGAATAGAAATGTCAGGTCTATTTTTTAGGCGCTGGGTGACAGGCTCAACTTGCCCCTGATGTAATATATGGCCAAAAAATAACCAGACTGTTGATGGTTAAATGCACTTCGGTGACACAGGCTCAGCCTGCAGCTGATGTAGTATATGGCCAAAAAATAATCAGACTGTTGATGGTTTAATGCACTTGGGTGAAACAGGCTCAGCCTGCAGCTGATGTAGTATATGGCCGAAAAATAACCAGACTGTTGATGGTTAAATGCACTTCTGTGACACAGGCTCAGCCTGCAGCTGATGTAGGATATAGCACAAAATAACCACACTATCGATGGTTAAATACACTTGGTGATAGCTCGTGCTGGCGCACCACAAGTCACAAAGTGGCCGCCGATCACCCCAGAAAAAAAGTGATCTAAAAACGCTCTGGGCAGCCTCAAAAAAGTGAGCAAGTCAATAATAGCACTTCAATGATCCACAGCTGCAGATCGATCACAGAATGAAGTCTTTTGGAGGAGTTAATCTGCCTAATCTCGCCCTAACGTCGCAGCTGCAACCTCTCCCTATACTGATCATAGCAGAGTGACGTGCGGCGCTACGTGACTCCAGCTTAAATAGAGGCTGGGTCACATGGTGCACTGGCCAATCACAGCCATGCCAATAGTAGGCATGGCTGTGATGGCCTCTTGGGCCAAGTAGTATGACGCTTGTTGATTGGCTGCTTTGCAGCCTTTCAAAAAGCGCCAAGAAAGCGCCGAACACCGAACCCGAACCCGGACTTTTACGAAAATGTTCGAGTTCGGGTCCGTGTCACGGACACCCCAAAATTCGGTACGAACCCGAACTATACAGTTCGGGTTCGCTCATCCCTAATTATTAGCCATTCAGCAGTGCAATTTTATGTTCTATAACCTTTTTTGGGGTGTATTAGAGCAAAAAAGAGGGCTTATTAGCCGTTGTGTGGTGAACTGAGAAAATTATAGCTTTTTTTGGTGTGTATTAGTGGAAAAGAAAAATTATTATTTACTATTAAAGGGCTTCTGTCCCCCACTAAACTCTTTTTTTTTTTTTGTGTACTTATAATCCCTATCCTGCCATATTGCTATACATTATGTTATTAATAATTTTCGTTCAGTAGATTTAGCAAAAAACGTACTTTTATGATATGCTAATTACCTTTCTACCAGCAAGTAGGGCGTCTACTTGCTGGTAGCAGCCGCAGAAAACCGTCACCTCCTTCTGTTGATTGACAGGGCCAGCCGTGATCTCCTCCTCCGGCTGGTCCTGTCAGCATTTCAAAAATCGCGCGCCTGTGTTGATTCGGCGCAGGCGTTCTGAGATAAGGAGGCTCGCCTCCTCAGCACTCCCTCAGTGCGCCTGCGCCGATGACGTCTTCTCTTTCGGTGACGTCAAAAAGGGCAAGCCATCATTAGGCTGAAAAAACAAAACAAACCCATCAGAGCGATAGCAAAAACATTAGGCGTGGCCAAAACAACTGTTTGGAACATTCTTAAACATAAGGAACTCACCAGTGAGCTCAGCAACACCAAAAGACCCGGAAGACCACGGAAAACAACTGTGGTGGATGACCGAAGAATTATTTCCCTGGTGAAGAAAACACCCTTCACAACAGTTGGCCAGATCAAGAACACTCTCCAGGAGGTAGGTGTATGTGTGTCAAAGTCAACAATCAAGAGAAGACTTCACCAGAGTAAATACAGAGGGTTCACCGCAAGATGTAAACCATTGGTGAGCCTCACAAACAGGAATGCCAGATTAGAGTTTGCCAAACGACATCTAAAAAACCCTTCACAGTTCTGAAACAACATCCTATGGACAGATAAGACCAAGATCAACTTGTACCAGAGTGATGGGAATAAAAGGGTATGGAAAAGGAAAGGAACTGCTCATGATCCTAAGCATACAGTACCTCCTCATCAGTGAAGCACGGTGCTGGTAGTGTCATGGCGTGGGCATATATGGCTGCCAATGGAACTGGTTCTCTTGTATTTATTGATGATGTGACTGCTAACAAAAGCAGCAGGATGAATTCTGAAGTGTTTCGGGCAATATTATCTGCTCATATTCAGCCAAATGCTTCAGAACTCATTGGACGGCGCTTCATAGTGCAGATGGATAATGACCCAAAGCATACTGCAAAAGCAACCAAAGAGTATTTTAACCTGTTACGGACAAAGGGTGTACAGGTACCCCCTGATATCCTGGTACTTAAGGACTATTTTTTTCCTGTTAGGTGTAGGGCAAAGTATGCGAACACCCACACACACTGAATAAAGTTTTCCACGCACGCACACACACGCACACACACACACGCTCCCATATGGCCTGCCTCCGAATACGAGAGTCCCAGTAAGGACGAGGATGACCCCACTTTCCTCTTGTCATCCGCGTCCTCCTCATCATCTAGCGATGATGATGAGCCCACAAGGCGGCGGAGACGATGCCAGGCGGAGTAAGGGGACCGCTATGCCAGGGACCCTGCGGCCCACACTAGTACGAGAAGCTCTGGGGCTCGTACTAGTTTTCCGGACCACCAGATAAGTCCACCTGAGCCCCTTACCGGTAAACTTGTCTGGTGTACCCCAGAGCATTTTGAGCCTGTGATTCCTGATTTTGTTGGCCAAGCAGGAATCCAGATTCCCACAGTGGGCTTCACTGAATATGATTATTTTAGTCTTTTTTTCAGTGACCACTTTGTAAATCTGATGGTGGAGCAAACAAACCTGTACGCCCAACAGTTCATTGCTCAACATCCAGGCTTCTTTTTGGCTAGGGCCGGTGGCTGGACTCTGGTCAGTGCATCCGAGATGAGGACGTTTTGGGGCCTTGTGCTTCACATGGGCCTAGTCAAAAATCCCAGTGTCAGGCATTACTGAAGTGGGGACGTCCTCTACCAGACCCCACTTTACAGTACGGCCATGAGACGTACCCGGTTTGAGGCCATCCGGAAATGCCTACATTAATCCTGCCTAAGACCGCCTTTACAAAATCAGGCCGGTCATCGACCACTTCGGGGCCAAATTTTTGGAGGCCTATGTACCTGGAAGGGAGGTCGAGGTTGATGAGTCTCTCATTGCTTTCAAGGGGAGACTCCTTTTCTGCCAGTATGTTCCCTCTAGGCGGGAGAGGTATGGCATGAAGCTGTACAAACTTTGTGAGAGTACCTCAGGGCACACTTACAAGTTTTGTGTGCACGAGGGGCAAGATTCCCGTATTGAACCACCAGAATGCCACCCCCACTCTGGGTGTTAGCGGGAAACTTGTGTGGGACCTTATGCACCCACTGCTAGATAAAGGTTACCACCTGTACGTGGATAACTTTTATATTAGTATCTCCTTGTTCCAGTCCCTCGCCACCAGATCCACGTCCGCTTGTGGGACAGTGCGGAAAAATCAACGCGGCCTCTCTACCAACCCCCTCCAGGTACCTATCCCCAGGGGTGAGATCCGTGCCCTTACCAGTGTAAACCTGTTGCTGGTCAGATATAAGGGCAAGAGGGATGTCCTTGTACTGTCCACAATTTACGGTAACGGCAACACCCCTGTCCCTGTGCAAGGTACTGTGGCAACGGTCCACAATCCCGATTGTATCGTCGACTAAAATCAGTATATGGGAGGAGTTGATCTCTCTGTTCAAGTCCTCAAGCCATATAATGCCATGCGCAAAACCCGGGCTTGGTACAAAAAAGTTGCGGTCTACTTGGTACAGATTGCCTTGTACAACTATTTTGTGCTGTCTCAGAGCGCTGGCAACACAGGGAAATTCCTCCAGTTCTATGAGGCAGTCCTCAAGGCCCTGATCTTTTCTGACCGGGAAAGAGCAGGCCGGAGTACCTCGGGAACTGTAGGTGCCCGGATCGTCCCTGGCCAACACTTTCCAGGTGTGGTCCCCCATAATGGAAAGAAGGGACAGTCCAAAAAAAAGTGCAGAGTGTATAACAGGAGGGGGATACGGAAGGACACCACCATTCAGTGTGACATGTGCCCCGATCATCCGGGCCTCTGCATTGACACTTGCTTCAGGGAGTACCACACTTCCATGGAGTACTAAATTTATAATCCCCTTCTCCAATTTTAATTCCATTTAGCCACTGACAATAAAAAAAACTATAGTTCTGTGACTTGAGACACTAAAACAAACAAAAAAATGTCTAAAATATTATTTAGAAAAACTAAAATAAATAAATAAAGAATCTGCTCTATAAACATACCCCATGACCTAACTAGGGATGAGCGAACCCGAACTGTATAGTTCGGGTTCGTACCGAATTTTGTGGCGTTCGTGACACTGACCCGAACCTGAACATTTACGTAAAAGTTTGGGTTCGGGTTCGGTGTTCGGCGCTTTCTTGGCGCTTTTTGAAAGGCTGCAAAGCAGCCAATCAACAAGCGTCATACTACTTGCCCCAAGAGGCCATCACAGTCATGCCTACTATTGGCATGGCTGAGATTGGCCAGTGCAGCATGTGACCCAGCCTCTATTTAACCCCTTAAGGACCGGGCTCATTTTCACCTTAAGGACCAGGCCATTTTTTTGGAAATCTGACCAGTGTCACTTTAAGTGCTAATAACTTTAAAACGCTTTGACTTATACAGGCCATTCTGAGATTGTTTTTTCGTCACATATTGTACTTCATGACACTGGTAAAATGAAGTCCAAAAAATTATTTTTTTTGCACAAAAAATACCTAATTTACCAAAAATTTTGAAAAATTTGCAGATTTCAAAGTTTCAGTTTCTCTACTTCTGTAATACATAGTAATACCCCAAAAAATGGTGATGACTTTACATTCCCCATATGTCTACATGCTTGAATTATTTTGGGAATGATATTTTATTTTTTGGGGATGTTATAAGGCTTAGAAGTTTAGAAGCAAATCTTGAAATTTTTCCGAAATTTACAAAAACTCAATTTTTAGGGACCAGTTCAGGTCTGAAGTCACTTTGCGAGGCTTACATAATAGAAACCACCCAAAAATTACCCCATCTAAGAAACTACACCCCTCAAGGTATTCAAAACTGATTTTGCATACATTGTTAACCCTTTAGGTGTTGCACAAGAGTTATTGGCAAATGGGGAGGAAATTTGAGAATTTCATTTTTTTGTCTAATTTTTCATTTTAACCTATTTTTTCCACTAACAAAGCAAGGGTTAACAGCCAAACATTAAATCTTTATTGCCCTGACTCTGCCGTTTACAGAAACACCCAATATGTGGCCGTAAACTACTGTACGGCCACACAGCGGGGCGTAGAGTGAAAGGTGCGCCGTTTGGTTTTTGGAAGGCTGATTTTTATGGACTGGTTTATTTACACCATGTCCCATTTGAAGCCCCCTGATGCACCCCTAGAGTAGAAACTCCCTAAAAGTGACCCCATCTAAGAAACTACACCCCTCAAGGTATTCAAAACTGATTTTACATACGTCGTTAACCCTTTAGGTGTTGCACAAGAGTTATTGGCAAATGGAGATAAAATTTGAGAATTTCATTTTTTTGCCTAATTTTCAATTTTAACCCATTTTTTCCACTAACAAAGCAAGGGTTAACAGCCAAACAAGACTGTATCTTTATTGCCCTGACTCTGCTGTTCACAGAAACACCCCATATGTGGCCGTAAACTACTGTATGGCCACACAGCGGGGCGTAGAGTGAAAGGTGCGCCGTTTGGTTTTTGAAGGGCTAATTTTGCTGGACTGTTTTTTTGACACCATGTCCCATTTGAAGCCCCCCTGATGCACCCCTAGAGTAGAAACTTTATAAAAGTGACCCCATCTAAGAAACTACACCCCTCAAGGTATTCAAAACTGATTTTACGAACTTTGTTAACCCTTTAGGTGTTGCACAAGATTTAATGGAAAATAGAGACACAATTTCAAAATTTCAAATTTTTGGCAGATTTTCCATTTTAATATTTTTTTTCCAGTTACAAAGCAATGGTTAACAGCCAAACAAAACTCATTATTTATGGCCCTGATTCTGTAGTTTATGTGGTCGTAAACAGCTGTACGGGCACACGGCAGGGCGCTGAAGGAAAGGAATGCCCCCCTAGAGTAGAAACTCCAAAAAAGTGACCCCATTTTAGAAACGGCAGGATAGGGTGGCAGTTTTGTTGGTACTAGTTTAGGGTACATATGATTTTTGGTTGATCTATATTACACTTTTTGTGCGGCAAGGTAACAAGAAATAGCTTTTTTTGCACGTTTTTTTTTTTTTGTTATTTACAACTTTCATCTGACAGGTTATGGTCAAACAATTTTTATTGTACATATTTGTCTCATAAGTACAGATACTTTTAAAGGCCAATGTGTGAATATCAGTGAAAATGATAATGACATCTTATACATTACAAGACAGCTAATTACACTTATAATTCCAAGTGTAAAAATGATAAACCAAAGCATAAGAAAATTGAAATAGAAAATAAATTATATATAACGGGAAAGAGGGGGAAGGGGGGGGGGAAAGGCAGGGAGTGGGGGGGAGGGGGGAATGATATTGCAGCGTACGTTTCAGCACCACTCAGAGAACAACTCTTCGGGCCACTAAAACCCTAGGATAAAGGATAAAGGAGGTGTTTCTTTAATTAATTTGAAAGCCCCTATGTATTATCCAAGGGTTCCATATTTTTGGGAATTTCTGAGTGGATCTGTTTTCCCATCCTGCTATTTTTTCCATCCTATATATGTCATCACATCTAAGTTCCCAGGTACCCAATGAGGGAGGGGATGTATCTCGCCATTTGGCCGCCACTAATACTCTCGCAGCTGCCAGCAAGTGTGAAATGAGACGTTTAATCAAACTTGAACTCTTTATGTTGTCCATTAAATTCAATAGACAAATCTGTGGAGATGGTTGTACATGAATCTTACATATCCTTGTGATAATTGAGCAGATCTGTTTCCAATATTCTCCAATTATCTCGCAATCCCACCAGATATGAAAAAAGGTGCCTATTTCTCTTTTGCATCTCCAGCATGTCTCACTAACTTCAGGGTACATTTTATGTAAAATATCTGGCGTATAGTACCATCTGGTAAGTATTTTAAAATAGTTTTCTTGCAGTCTCACGCAAGTCGAAATCTTTGGAGTCATCGAAAGACATCTAATTAGTGATTTATCTTCTCTATCCAAGCTCAAGTCCGATTCCCATTTCACTAGATATGGGTTAATCTTTGGGCTTGTAAAGGTAAGAATCATGGAGTATAATATAGAGATTTTTTTAAGTGGTTCCTGTTTCTGGAGGGCTATTTTCTCAAATCTAGTTGGGTCTGTCTTATGTAGTGGGGTCAATGGTTTTAAGTAATCTCTTATATATGATCTTTGTAAAAAAGATAAAGAAGTAGTACTTTCCCCTCTGTCCCATTCCTCCTCTAGTGCACCCCAGTTATCTAATAAGTCCACCACTGGTGTTGTAATAGCTTTAGCCTTTTCAGGTAAAGTTTGTATAAATTGTAGGGAAGCATCTAGCAGAATATCTCTTAGCTGTGTCAAAGGGGAAATAGTAGCAGTGAGGAAATGAATACTGAATTTTTGTCTCCATAGCCATATTGTATTTTTAGTAATAGGGTTACCAATACATGTCTCAGATGTATACTTTCCATGTAGCAGTAGAGGCCGTAGTGCAGATTGGCTAATGGCAAACTCCGATTGAATATCCAGTCTGTCACCTTTGTAGCGTAGCCATTCCAGGCATCTCATACCGTGAACCGCCAAATAATAACCATAAAAGTCCGGAACCCCCATTCCTCCTTGTTTATAGGTAAGGAAGTGTATTGTTTTGTAAGTCTAGGTCTTTTTTTATTCCACAGGAACTTGGACAGTGTTGATTCTAATTTGGTGAAAAAGGAGCGAGGGAGGGGAATAGGGAGGGTTTGGAGAAGATATAAAACCTTGGGTAGTATAATGGTTTTAATTAATGAGCGTCTGCCAAACCAGGATGAAAATGGTATTTCCCATGAATCTAGCGTATGTCTAATTACATCAGATAGACCTTTATAGTTCTCATCATACATCCGAGTAGGATCTGATGTAAGTTTAATGCCCAAAAACTTCATGCTAGTGGCCGACCATTGATAAGGGGTATTGAGCTCCAAGCCCATCTGGCTTCGGGTATCCAATGTCACATTTAAAACTTGAGACTTTGTGGGATTAATCAAAAAGTTAGATAGCTCCCCAAAAAGTTCAAATAATGACTGTATAGCCGTAAATGCTTCATTCGGATTTGTAATTAGTACCAAAAGGTCATCAGCAAATGCTGCTAGTTGGTGATGCACCCCTTGTAGCTCAATACCCCGTATTCTATCATCCTGCCTTATAGCCTGAAATAAGCACTTAACTGTCAGGACAAATAATAAGGGCGATAACGGACAACCCTGTCTTGTTCCATTGGAAATTTGCAGAGGGGAAGAGAGTGTATCATTAACCATCACCCTAGCAGATGGCTTGGAGTACATGGCCATGATAGCGTTGACAAGTCTTCAGGTATTTTAAACTTCATCATCTGACAGGTTAGATCATGTGGTAATTTTATAGAGCAGATTGTCACAGACGCGGCGATACCTAATATGTATACAATTTTTTTAATTTATGTAAGTTTTATACAATAACTTCATTTTTAAAACCCAAAAAATGTTTTAGTGTCTCCATAGTCTAAGAGCCATAGTTTTTTCAGTTTTTGGGCGATTATCTTGAGTAGGGTCTCATTTTTTGCGGGATGAGATGACGGTTTTATTGGCACTATTTTGGGGTGCATATGACTTTTTTATCGCTTGCTATTACACTTTTTGTGACGTAAGATGGCAAAAAATTGCTTTTTTTACACCGTTTTTTTTTTTTTTTTACGGTGGTCACCTGAGGGGTTAGGTCATGTCATATTTTTATAGAGCCGGTCGATACGGACGCGGCGATACCTAATATGTTTACTTTATTTTTATTTATGTAAGTTTTACTCAATGATTTCATTTTTGAAACAAAAAAAAATCATGTTTTAGTGTTTCCATAGTCTAAGAGCCATAGTTTTTTCAGTTTTTGGGCGATTATCTTGAGTAGGGTCTCATTTTTGCGGGATGAGATGACGGTTTGATTGGTACTATTTTGGCGTACATGCGACTTTTTTGATTACTTTTATTACCTTTTTTGGGAAGTAAGGTGGGCAAAATTTCAATTTTCTCATAGTTTTTATTTTTATATTTTTATGGCGTTCACTATGCAGGGAAAATAACATAACCGTTTTATAGATCAGGTCGTTACGGACGCGGCAATACCTAATATGTGTAGTTTATTTTATTTTTTTAATTTTTATTCAGTGATAAATGTTTTTTTTTTTATCTTAACTTTTTTCACTTTTTTTTAAATTTTTTGGACCCAGACCCACTTGGTTCTTGAAGATCCAGTAGGTCTGATGTCTGTATAATACAGTACAGAACCCTATATAGGGCTCTGCACTGTATTTTACTTACACTGAACAGATCTATGCTTTTAGCATAGATCTGTTCAGCACCATGGATAGCAGGACGCCTGAGCAGGCGTCCTGTTGCCATGGGAACCTTCCCCGTCTGCCACAACTTCGCAGACGGGGAAGGGTAAGCACAGGGCTGAGGGGGGCTGTCGGGGGGCTCTCTCCCTCTCCATCGGGGGGCTGCAAAGGCACAGCAGCCCCCTGATGGAGAGGGAGGGAGCTCCCTGACCGATGACAGTTAACTTTTTCCATACAGCGGTCCGTACGGACAGCGGTATGGAAAGGGTTAAACGGCTGACATCTGCACAGATGTCAGCCGTTTATACCAGGGTGCCAGCAATGTGCTGGCACCCTGGTATACCCACTAGAAGCCAACGATCATTCAAGTGGAGGCGGGCGGGGGATCGCGATCCCGCCTGCCGCACTACCCGCCTCCCGCAACGCCCCCACCGCCTGCTACAAATCGTGCAGGGGTGCAGGGGGGGGGGTGAAAATATTGATTTTAGGCACTCTAAAGTTTCTGATCCCCGCGGATCAGAAACTGCAAAAAGCGCAGCAAACCGCAGGTCTGAATTGACCTGCGGTTTGCTGCGATCGCCGACACGGGGGGGTCACATGACCCCCCCTAGCGTTGTGACAGGATGCTGGCTGAATAATTTCAGCCGGCATCCTGTTCAGATTAACCCCTGGGGCACCGGAATGCCTATATAAAGTTAGGACGTACCGGTACGTCCTTGGTCCTTAAGGACTCGGGAAATAGGGCGTACCGGTACGTCCTATGTCCTTAAGGGGTTAAGCTGGAGTCACGTAGCGCCGCACGTCACTCTGCTCTGATCAGTGTAGGGAGAGGATGCAGCTGCTGTTAGGGCAAGATTAGGCAGGGATTTACTCAGCAAAAACACTTAATGAAGTGATCGATCTACAGCTGTGAATCATTCAACTTCTGCTAGTTAATTGCTCACTGTTTTCTGGGGTGATCGGCGGGCATTTTGTGTCTTGTGGTGCGCCAGCACAAGCTGCCACCAAGTCCATTTAACCATCAACAGTGTGTTTTTTTTTTTTTTTTGCTATATCCTACATCAGGGGCTTGGCTGTGCTTCCTTTTTTTTTTGAGGGGTGAAATACAATTGCCAAAATAGCAATACCCTAAATCTGGTGTTTCAGCTGTGGCTAGCCAATTGTAATACAGTCTGCTGTCTGGCAAAGGATATATTTTTTTCTGGGTTGAAATTCAATTCCCAAAATAGCAATTCCCTAAATCAGTGGTTTCTGCTGTTGCAGGCCAAGTTTAAATCTATCCTTAAAAGAGTATATTACATTGAAGGTGCAAATTCAAGTGCTGATAGGGTCATCCTCAATAAGTTCACACGCTACCGTGCATCTCCAAGTCTAATTCTGTCCGTAAAAGGATACCTGTCATCCAGGGCCTAAATACTAGGCTTACAATTTATATTCAGCTAAATCTGTGGTTACTGCTGTGGCTGGTCAAGATATTTAGTGTCCGTCAAAGCATAGTTTTTGTTCTGGGTTGAAATTCAATTCCCAAAATAGCAATTCCCTAAATCAGTGGTTTCTGCTGTTGCAGGCTAAGTTTAAATCTATCCATAAAAGGGTATATTACCTTTCATCCAGGACCTAAATACTAGGCCTACAATTTATATTCCCATAAATCTGTTGTTACTGCTGTGCCTGAATTAGTGTAATACGGTACTTAAATAGATAGCCAGATATTGTTAGGTGCCTGTAAAAAAAGGCCTGAATTTGAATTCAATACATTGGGCCAAATAATTTTTTTCTTATTTTGGTGAAGGGTAACAATGAGGAAAACATCTAGTAAGGGACGCGGACGCGGACATGGTCGTGGTGGTGTTAGTGGACCCTCTGGTGCTGGGAGAGGACGTGGCCGTTCTGCCACAGCCACACGTCCTAGTGAACCAACTACCTCAGGTCCCAGTAGCCGCCAGAATTCACAGCGATATTTGGTGGGGCCCAATGCCGTTCTAAGGATGGTAAGGCCTGAGCAGGTACAGGCATTAGTCAATTGGGTGGCCGACAGTGGATCCAGCACGTTCACATTATCTCCCACCCAGTCTTCTGCAGAAAGCGCACAGATAGCACCTGAAAACCAAGCCCATCAGTCTGTCACATCACCCCCATGCATATCAGGGAAACTGTCTGAGCCTCAAGTTATGCAGCAGTCTCTTATGCTGTTTGAAGATTCTGCTGGCAGGGTTTCCCAAGGGCATCCACCCAGCCCTTCCCCAGCGGTGGAAGACATAGAATGCACTGACGCACAACCACTTATGTTTCCTGATGATGAGGACATGGGAATACCTGATGATGATGAAACACAGGTGCCAACTGCTGCGTCTTTCTGCAGTGTGCAGACTGAACAGGAGGTCAGGGAGGAAGACTGGGTGGAAGACGATGCAGGGGACGATTAGGTCCTAGACCTCCACATAGAATGAAGGTCGTGCCACTGACTTTCAGAGTTCAGAGGAAGAGGCAGTGGTGAGACCGAGCCAACATTGTGGCAAAAGAGGGAGCAGTGGGCAAAAGCAGAACACCCGCCTGCTACTGGCCACCGCCACCTGGGACCGAGCACGCCAAAGGCAGCTTCAAGGAGTTCCCTGGCAAGGCAGTTCTTCAAACAATGTGCTGACGACAAGACCCAAGTGGATTGCACGCTGTGCCATCAGAACCTGAAGCGAGGCATTAACGTTCTGAACCTTAGCACAACCTGCATGACCAGGCATCTGCATACAAAGCATGAACTGCAGTAGAGTAAACACCTTGAAAACAAGGAACTCACTCAGGCTCCCCCTGCTACCTCTTCTGCTGCTGCCTCGGCCTCTTCCTCCGCCTCTGGAGGAACGTTGGCACCTGCCACCCAGCAAACATGGGATGTACCACCAACACCACCACCTGCGTCACCAAGCATCTCCACCATGTCACACGGCAGCGTTCAGCTCTCCATCTCACAAACATTTGAGAGGAAGTGTAAATTCACACCTAGCCACCCTCGATCCCTGGCCCTGAATGCCAGCATTTCAAAACTACTGGCCTATGAAATGCTGTCAGGCTGGTGGACACAGAAAGCTTCAAACAGCTCATGTTGCTTGCTGTCCCACAGTATGTTGTTCACTACTTCTCCAAGAGAGCCGTGCCTTCCCTGCACAACCAAGTATCCGATAAAATCAAGTGTGCACTGTGCAACGCCATCTGTGGCAAGGTCCACCTAACCACAGATACTTGGACCAGTAAGCACGGCCAGGGACGCTATATCTCCCTAACTGCACACTGGGTAAATGTAGTGGTGGCTGGGCCCCAGGCGGAGAGCTCTTTGGCGCACGTCCTTCCGCCGCCAAAGATCGCAGAGCAACATTCTTTGCCTCCTATAGCCGCCTCCTCCTCCTACTCGGCTTCCTCCTCCTCTTCCTCTTCTTCCACCTGCTCATCCAGTCAGCCACACACCTTCACCACCAACTTCAGCACAGCCTGGGGTAAACATCAGCAGGCCATTCTGAAACTCTGAAACTCACCGCACAGGAGTTGTGGCGGGGTATTGAACAACAGACCTGTCACGGGGTTCCGAAGGTGCACTCGGTCCCCCATTGCCCGCAGAACTGTTGCTTAGCTTTTGGAATGAGGTTCTGTGTTTGACCTCATTCCCAGGGCGGCTTTACTAGCTGGGTGGCTCCTTGCTCCTAAATCTGCCTTGAGCGCCGAGCTGATCACTCGGTGCTCGACTGGTTGGTCTGTCGGTCATGTGACGCTGGCCACGTCACATGACCCTCACTCCCCACTATAAATACAGGCAGCGTGCTGGCTACAGGTTGCCTGTTAATTTCTAGGTTCCTGGTATTTGTTGGACTGCTGAATACTTACCTGATCCTGTTCCTTGACCATCCTTTTGCCTGATCCTCCTGTACTGCGCATCCGTCCTGGTATTGTGACCTCGGCTCCCACCTGACTACTCTCTTAGGACTCCTCTTGTACTTCTCTGCTCTCCTGGTATTTATGACCCCGGCTTCTCCTGACAATTCTCTGCTTGCTCCATTTGTACTTTGCAGCTTTCCTGGTATTGACTCTGTCCGTTCACGTCCTGTTGTTTGTCTGTCTGTCATCCCTGCACTTACTCCAAGTTAGGGATTGCCGTCCAGTTGTCCCCTGTCATTAGGACTCGCGAGGCAAGTAGGCAGGGCCAGGGGTAAGGGTGGAGCGCAGTGGTCACTTCCCTCCCCCCTGTGTGTGTGTGTGTGTACGCGACCGTTACAGATTAACAGGCCCAATAACCACTGTATTATGAATCCTCTGGTGACCCTGACTGACTATGTCTCTAATCTGACGCAGATGGTGCAGGAGTTAGGGGAAAAACTCAGCTCTTTTGAGTTAGGGCAAGGCTCTTTCACTCCTCAGGCCTCCAGTCCGCATTTTGGACCCCAGATTAAGCTCCCAGAAACCTTTTCTGGAGACCGGAAGAAGTTTCTCTCTTTTAAGGAGAGTTGTAAACTTTACTTCCGTTTGCGCCCCGTGTCCTCTGGCCCCGAGAGTCAACGCGTGGGCATTATCATTTCCCGATTACAGGGTGATCCCCAGGACTGGGCGTTCTCTTTACCTGCTGGCGCCAGTTGTTTATATTCTGTGGAGGGGTTCTTTCAGGCCCTAGGTACCCTCTATGATGAACCAGACAGGGCTCTAGTAGCCGAGACGGCTCTAAAGGCACTGGTTCAGGGCAATTTACCAGCAGAGGATTATTGCACCCAATTCAGAAGGTGGTGTGTCCCCTCAGGATGGAACGAACCAGCCCTGAAGAGTCAGTTCAGGTCAGGTCTGTCTGATAAATTAAAGGATCTTCTGGTCAGTTATCAACTTCCAGAGACCTTAGAGGAGATGATGACCCTTGTTGTCCGACTTGACCGACGGGTTAGAGAGAGACGACAGGAACAACAGTTCTCTTCCCAGATGGTGGTCCAGCCAGAGGCCTATCCCAGAGACAATGCTGAGGTCTTCACCGAGGAACCCATGCAGGTTGGCATGACCCGAGGGAATCTTCGCCGCAGACGTGGAGAATGCTTTTACTGTGGAGATTCTGACCATTGGATCAACCAGTGTCCTAAGAAGGTCCTCTCTGTCAAGTCTCCTAAGGCAAGGCAACCTAAAGACAAGGTACACCCTGAATTTTCTAAATGTAAGCTTTCGGTACCCATTACGATTTCTCTGGGAGTAGATAAATGGCCGGGTAAGGCCTTTATTGATTCTGGCTCAGCGGCTAGCTTTATTGACTCTGAGTATGCTGTTAGATTGGGTATTCCTATGTTTGCCTTATCAACTCCTATCCATGTCATGGCTATTGATGCTACTCCTCTTATTGGTGGTACGGTGAGCTTATGTACCTCGGAGATTTCTCTAACCGTGGGTGTGTGCCACTCAGAGAGATGTTCGCTTCTAGTCCTGGAGAACCTACCTGCTGAGGTGGTACTAGGGTTGCCTTGGCTCCGACTACATAACCCCACTATAGATTGGTCCAATGGGGAGTTGGTGAGATAGGGGCCTAAGTGTGACTCGTGCCTGTCCGTGGTACAGGCTGGGGTCTCAGTAAAGTCTGATACTTTACCCTCTGTTGTTAGAGAATATTCTGATGTATTCTCATCACCAACCCCAGAGGTTCTACCCCCCCATAGACCTTATGATTGTACCATAGAGCTAGTAGAGGGGGCCAAGTTTCCGAAGGACGAATTTATAATCTTTCTATGCCCGAACGCAAGGCCATGGAAGATTATATTTAGGAGAGCCTTGGTAAAGGGCATATTAGACCTTCTGTCTCTCCTATGGGGGCGGGGTTTTTCTTCGTTAAGAAAAAAGATGGTGGTCTTAGGCCATGTATCGATTACCGGAGATTAAATAAAATCACTGTCCAGAATAGATACTCCCTCCCATTGATTCCGGATTTATTTAACCAGGTCCTGGGGGCAACCTGGTTTTCCAAAATTGACCTGAAAGGGGCATACAATCTAATCCGAATCAAGGAGGGAGACGAATGGAAGACGGCGTTCAATACTCCGGTAGGACACTTTGAATATCAGGTGATGCCTTTTGGACTCAGCAATGCCCCAGCTGTGTTCCAAAACTTCATGAATGACATTCTTAGGGAATTCTTAGGTAAATTTGTTATTGTCTATCTTGACGACATTTTGATATTCTCTCCTGACTTCGAATCCCATGTGTCTCATGTTAGACAAGTATTAGAGGTGTTGAGGGAGAATCAGCTATCCGCTAAACAAGAGAAATGTGTCTTTGGTGTGCAGGAGATTCTGTTTCTAGGGCATGTTCTGACTCCTCACGCCTTCAAGATGGATCCTGGTAAGGTACTAGCAATTAAGGAATGGGTAGGACCTTCATCCTTAAAGGCCTTACAACGGTTCTTAGGTTTCGCCAATTACTATCGTAAATTTATTATGAATTTTTCCGTAATTGCTAAACCGTTGACCGACCTTACTAAGAAAGGGGCGGATTTGGAGAATTGGTCTACTGAGGCCATTTCTTCATTTGAAAAATTAAAAAAGGCATTCAGTAGCGCTCCCATTCTGATCCAGCCTGATCAGGAGAAACCTTTTATTGTGGAGGTGGATGCGTCCGAGGACGGCGCAGGAGCAGTCCTTTCACAAGGTCCTGCCAGCCTCACTAATCTGAGACCATGTGCCTTCTTCTCCAGGAAATTCTCTCCCACGGAGAGAAACTACGACATAGGGAATAGGGAGCTGCTGGCCATTAAATGGGCATTTGAGGAGTGGAGGCATTTTCTGGAGGGGGCAAGGCATTGTGTAACTGTTGTCACTGACCATAAAAACCTTATGTTTCTCGAGTCTGCTAAGAGGTTGAATCCCCATCAAGCCAGATGGGCTCTGTTTTTTACTCGTTTTGATTTTTCCATCACGTTCAGGCCGGGAAGTAAAAATGTGAAGGCAGACGCATTATCTCGGAGCGTCCAGGCTTTTCAACCTACTGAGGTACCACCTGAATCCATCCTACCAGCAAAAATCTTCTTAGCAGCTCTTACCCAGGATATCTCGGCTCGCATTAGGTCGGAACAACATCTGGCACCGGTATCCACCCCAATAGATAAGTTGTTTGTTCCCGTACAATTTCGTCTCCAGCTGTTAGGTGAGTGTCACGATTCTGCCTTTTGTGGACATCCGGGTGTTGAGGGCACTAAGGATCTGGTTTCTAGATCTTATTGGTGGCCCACTCTAACTAGGGATGTCAAGTCCTATGTGTCAGCCTGTGAGGTTTGTGCCAGGTCCAAGACACCTAGGACTCGCCCTGCTGGTAACCTACGACCCCTACCCATTCCCAGTAGACCCTGGTCCCATATCTCGATGGACTTTATAACTGACCTACCGCTGGCGGAGGGTAAGACTGTAGTGTGGGTAGTGGTGGATAGGTTTAGCAAGATGGTCCATTTCATTCCCCTGTCTAAACTCCCGAATGCCAAAACCCTGGCGTCTATTTTTGTGAAAGAAATTGTTCGATTGCATGGTATCCCGGAAAATATTGTTTCGGACAGGGGTGTGCAGTTTGTGTCCAAATTCTGGAGGGCCTTCTGTCAAAGATGTAAAATTTCGTTGTCTTTTTCTTCCGCCTACCATCCTGAGAGTAATGGGCAGACTGAACGCCTTAATCAGTCTGTGGAACAATTCCTGAGGTTGTATGTTGCTGATGACCAGCAATTATGGGTCAAATTCCTTCCGTTGGCTGAATTTGCTCTGAATAACCGTGTCAATTCTTCTGCTGGGGTCTCCCCTTTCTTTTGTAACCATGGTTTTCATCCCCGTTTTCATTCTGGGTCGTCCGTCTCCTCCTCTAACCCTGAAGCTGATAAACTCTCCTCCGAACTGTGCACAGTTTGGGCCCGGGTTCAATCGAACCTAGAAAAGTCTCAATGTTCTCAAAAACTCAAGGCCGATAGGAGACGTTCAAGGGGGGTAAACTTTCAGGTTGGGGATAAAGTATGGTTGTCCTCCAAGAATCTATCTCTCAAGGTAACTTCTAAAAAATTTGCTCCTCGTTTTATTGGACCATATAAGATCACGGAAGTGATTTAACCCGGTATCTTTTAGGTTGGAGCTGCCTGAGTCATTCCACATTCATAATGTGTTCCATAAATCTCTGCTTAAAAAATATTTCGAACCGGTAGTACCATCAAAAGCCTCGCCTCCGCCAGTTCTTGTTAATGATGCTGTCGAGTATGTGGTGTCTAAAATAGTGGATGTCAGGAAGGTGCGTAATTCCTTGCAGTACCTGATTCACTCGAAGGGGTATGGACCTGAAGAGAGATCTTGGGTACCTGCCAGGGAGGTTCATGCTCCTAGACTTGTTCGTAAATTTCTTTTAGAACACCCTGAAAAGCCATCGCCTGAAGTCTTGGGTCCGGTGGCCCCTCGTAAAAGGGGGGGTACTGTCACGGGGTTCCGAAGGTGCACTCGGTCCCCCATTGCCCGCAGAACTGTTGCTTAGCTTTTGGAATGAGGTTCTGTGTTTGACCTCATTCCCAGGGCTGCTTTACTAGCTGGGTGGCTCCTTGCTCCTAAGTCTGCCTTGAGCGCCGAGCTGATCACTCGGTGCTCGACTGGTTGGTCTGTCGGTCATGTGACGCTGGCCACGTCACATGACCCTCATTCCCCACTATAAATACAGGCAGCCTGCTGGCTACAGGTTGCCTATTAATTTCTAGGTTCCTGGTATTTGTTGGACTGCTGAATACTTACCTGATCCTGTTCCTTGACCATCCTTTTGCCTGATCCTCCTGTACTGCGCATCCGTCCTGGTATTGTGACCTCGGCTCCCACCTGACTACTCTCTTAGGACTCCTCTTGTACTTCTCTGCTCTCCTGGTATTTATGACCCCGGCTTCTCCTGACAATTCTCTGCTTGCTCCGTTCACGTCCTGTTGTTTGTCTGTCATCCCTGCACTTACTCCAAGTTAGGGATTGCCGTCCAGTTGTCCCCTGTCATTAGGACTCGCGAGGCAAGTAGGCAGGGCCAGGGGTAAGGGTGGAGCGCAGTGGTCACTTCCCTCCCCCCTGTGTGTGTGTGTACGCGACTGTTACAAGACCGATGAGTGGTTGCTGCCGGTGAGCCTCAAGCCCGGCCTGGTGGTGTGCGATAATGGGTGAAATCTCGTCGCAGCTCTAGGACTAGCCGGTTTGACGCACATCCCTTGCCTGGCGCATGTGCTGAATTTGGTGGTGCAGAAGTTCATTCACAACTACCCCAACATGTCAGAGCTGCTGCATACAGTGCGGGCCATCTGTGCGCGCTTCCGGCGTTCACATCCTGCCGCTGCTCGCCTGTCTGCGCTACAGCGTAACTTCGGCCTTTCCGCTCACTGCCTCATATGCGACATGCCCACCAGGTGGAACTCCATCTTGCACATGCTGGACAGACTGTGCGAGCAGCAGCAGGCCATAGTGGAGTTTCAGCTGCAGCATGCACGGGTCAATCGCACTGCGGAACAGCACCACTTCACCACCAATGACTGGGCCTCAATGCGAGACCTGTGTGCCCTGTTGCGCTGTTTCGAGTACTCCACCAACATGGCCAGTGGCGATGACGGCGTTATCAGCGTTACAATACCACTTCTATGTCTCCTTGAGAAAACACTTAGGGCTATGATAGAAGAGGAGGTGTCCCAGGAGGAGGAGGAGGAGGAAGAGGGGTCATTTTTAGCACTTTCAGGCCAGTCTCTTAGAAGTGACTCAGAGGGAGGTTTTTTGCAACAGCAGAGGCCAGGTACAAATCTGGCCAGATAGGGCCCACTACTGGAGGACGAGGAGGACAAGGAGGAGGTGGAGGAAGATGAGGATGAAGCATGTTCACAGCGGGGTGGCACCCAACGCAGCTCGGGCCCATCACTGGTGCCTGGCTGGGGGGAAACGCAGGACGATGACGATACGCCTCCCACAGAGGACAGCTTGTCCTTACCTCTGGGCAGCCTGGCACACATGAGCGACTACATGCTGCAGTGCCTGCGCAATGACAGCAGAGTTGCCCACATTTTAACGTGTGCGGACTACTGGGTTGCCACCCTGCTGGATCCCCGGTACAAAGACAATGTGCCCACCTTACTTCCTGCACTGGAGCGTGATAGGAAGATGCACGAGTACAAGCACACGTTGGTAGACGCGCTACTGAGAGCATTCCCAAATGTCACAGGGGAACAAGTGGAAGCCCAAGGCGAAGGCAGAGGAGGAGCAAGAGGTCGCCAACGCAGCTGTGTCACGGCCAGCTCCTCTGAGGGCAGGGTTAGCATGGCAGAGATGTGGGAAAGCTTTGTCAACACGCCACAGCTAACTGCACCACCACCTGATACAGAATGTGTTAGCAGGAGGCAGCATTTCCCTAACATGGTGGAACAGTATGTGTGCACACCCCTCCACGTACTGACTGATGGTTCGGCCCCATTCAACTTCTGGGTCTCCAAATTGTCCACGTGGCCAGAGCTAGCCTTTTATGCCTTGGAGGTGCTGGCCCGGTGGCCAGCGTTTTGTCTGAACGTGTATTCAGAGCGCCAGGGGGCGTCATTACAGACAAACGCAGCCGCCTGTCCACAGCCAATGTGGACAAGCTGACGTTCATAAAAATGAATCAGGCATGGATCCCACAGGACCTGTCCATCCCTTGTGCAGATTAGACATTTTTTAACTACCTACCCTTAACAATATATTCAGGTACTCCAGGGCACTTCATTCAATCCTCTTTTTTTAGTTTTACCATTATATTGCGGGGCAACCCAAAGTTGAATGAACCTCTCCTCCGTCTGGGTTCCGGGGCCTAAATATCGTAAACTGGCCTGTTCCAATGGTGGGTCACATGAAGCCTGATTCTCTGCTATGACATGAAGCCTGATTCTCTGCAATGGGACCTCTCTCCTCTGTCTGGGTGACGGGGCCTAAATATCTGACAGTGGCCTGTCCCAGTTGTGGGTGACATGAAGCCTGATTCTCTGCTATGGGACCTCTCTCCTCTGTCTGGGTGCCGGGGCCTAAATATCTGACAGTGGCCTGTTCCAGTGGTGGGTGACATGAAGCCTGATTCTCTGCTATGGGACCTCTCTCCTCTGTCTGGGTGCCGGGGCCTAAATATCTGACAGTGGCCTGTTCCAGTGGTGGATGACATGAAGCCTGATTCTCTGCTATGGGACCTCTCTCCTCTGTCTGGGTGCCGGGGCCTAAATATCTGACAGTGGCATGTTTCAGTGGTGGGTGACATGAAGCCTGATTCTCTGCTATGACATGAAGCCTGATTCTCTGCTATGGGACCTCTCTCCAATTGATATTGGATAACTTTTTATTTTTATTTTTAATTCATTTCCCTATCCACATTTGTTTGCAGGGGATTTACCTACATTTTCCTGGGCTATTTTACAGCCTTTTTAGTGGCGAAAAGTTCGGGTCCCCATTGACTTCAATGGGGTTCGGGGCGAAATTCGGGTCGAGTTCGGATCCCGAACCCGAACATTTTCTGGAAGTACGGCCGAACTTCTCGAACCCGAACATCCAGGTGTTCGCTCAACTCTAGACCTAACCCCTCAGATGAACACGGTAAAAAAATAATAATAAAAAGGTGCAAAAAACTGTATTTTTTTTTGTCACCTTACATCTCAAAGAGTGTAATAGCAAGTGATCAAAAAGTCATATGCCCCCCAAAATAGTGCCAGTAAAACCGTCCTCTCATCCCACAAAAAATGAGCCTAGACTATGGAGATACTAAAAAAAAAATTGTTTTGTTTATAAAAGGATAATATAGTGTAAAACCTAAATACATTTAAAAAAGCAGACATTAGGTATTGCCGTGTCCATAAGAATCTGCTCTATAAAAATACCCCATGACCTAACCCCTCAGATGAACATGGTCAAAAAAAACCAGTGTCAAAATAGCTATTTTTTGGCAAATTTTCCATTTTAATCCGTTTTTTCCAGTAACAAAGCAAGGGTTAACAGCCAAACAAAACTTAATATTTATTACCCTGATTCTGCAGTTTAGAGAAACACCCCATATGTGGTCGTAAACTGCTGTATGACCAAACGGCAGGGCGTAAATGGAAAGAAACGCCGTATGGTTTCTGGAAGGCAGATTTTGATGGCCTTTTTTTTGGGCACCATGTCCCATTTCAAGAACCCCTGATGCACCCCTAGAGTAGAAACATAAAAGTGACCCCATCTAAGAAACTACACCCTTCCAGGTATTTAAAACAGATTTTTCAAACTTTATTAACCCTTTAGGTGTTCCTCAACAGTTTATGGCAAATGGAGATGAAATTTCAGAATTTCTATTTTTGGTAACCTTGCCTCACAAAAATGTAATATAGAGCAACCAAAAATCCTATGTACTCTAAAAATAGTCCAGACAAAACTGTGTTTCTGCAAACTACAGAATCAGGGCAATACATATTGAGTTTTGTTTGGCTGTTAACACTTGCTTTGTTACTGTAAAAAATGGATTAAATTTGCCCAAAAATTGAAATTCTGAAATTTCATCTCCATTTGCCAATAACTCTTGTGGAACACCTAAAGGGTTAACAAAGTTTGTAAAATCAGTTTTGAATATCTTGAGGGGTGAAATTTCTTAGATGGGTTCCCTTTTATGGAGTTTCTACTCTAGGGGTGCATCAGGGGTTCTTCAAATGGGACATGGTGTGAATAAACCAGTCCAGAAAAATCTGCCTTCCAAAAACCACACGGCGCTCATTTCCCTCTATGCCCTACCGTGTGCCCGTACAGTAGTTTACAGCCACAAAGTGGGGGGATTCTGCAAACTACAGAATCGGGGCAATAAATATTGAGTTTTGTTTGGCTGTTAATCCTTGCTTTGTTACTGGAAAAAATTTATTAAAATAGAAAATTTGCCCAAAAAATTAAAATGAAATTTCATCTCCATTTGCCAATAACTCTTGTGGAACACCTAAAGGGTTAAAATAGTTTGTAAAATCAGTTTTGAATACCTTGAGGGGTGTAGTTTCTTAATTTGTCACAAATAAAAGTTATTCTTTGCTGGAATACTGTATATAATGTTTGTGGATTGAACACACACACAGATGTGCTTAAAACTAGTTAAATTTCTCCAAAATAAAAGTTATTCCCTGCTGGAATACTGTTTATAACATTTGTGGATTGAACGCACACACAGATGTGCCGAAAAGTAGTTAAATGTGTCCTAAATACAAATAATTCTCTGCTGGAATACTGTATATAACGTTTGTGGATTGAACGCAATACACAGATGTGCCTAAAACTAGTTAAGTTTGTCCCAAATAAAAGTTATTCTCTGCTGGAATACTGTATATAAAGTTTTTGGATTGAACGCACTCAGAGATGTGCCCAACAGTAGTGTCCCAAATACAAATAATTGCCCAAATGTGTCCGAAATACAAATAATTATTTGAGGGAATACTGTATATAACGTTTTTGGATTAAACACACATACAGATGTGCCCAAAACTAGTTAAATGTGTCCCTAATACTAATAATTCTCTGCTGGAATACTGTATATATGGTTGCGGCCTAAACACACACACAGATGTGCCTAAAACTATTTAAATTTGTCACAAATAAAAGTTATTCTCTGTTGA
This sequence comes from Bufo bufo, assembly GCF_905171765.1. Lineage (NCBI taxonomy): Eukaryota > Metazoa > Chordata > Amphibia > Anura > Bufonidae > Bufo > Bufo bufo. The sequence goes on along the minus strand of NC_053391.1, from coordinate 167,261,760 downwards.
CATACTGTATATAACGTTTGTGGATTGAACGCACACACAGATGTGCCGAAAAGTAGTTAAATGTGTCCTAAATACAAATAATTCTCTGCTGGAATACTGTATATAACGTTTGTGGATTGAACGCAATACACAGATGTGCCTAAAACTAGTTAAATTTGTCCCAAATAAGTTATTCTCTGCTGGAATACTGTATATAACGTTTGTGGATTGAACGCACACACAGATGTGCCGAAAAGTAGTTAAATGTGTCCTAAATACAAATAATTCTCTGCTGGAATACTGTATATAACGTTTGTGGATTGAACGCAATACACAGATGTGCCTAAAACTAGTTAAATTTGTCCCAAATAAGTTATTCTCTGCTGGAATACTGTATATAAAGTTTTTGGATTGAACGCACACAGAGATGTGCCCAACAGTAGTGTCCCAAATACAAATAATTGCCCAAATGTGTCCAAAATGTGTCCCAAATAATTATTTGCTGGAATACTGTATATAACATTTTTGGATTAAACACACACACAGATGTGCCCCAAACTAGTTAAATTTGTCCCATATACAAATAATTCTCTGCTAGAATACTGTATATATGGTTGCGGACTAAACACACACACAGATGTGCCTAAAACTAGTTAAATTTGTCACAAATAAAAGTTATTCTCTGCTGGAATACTGTATATAACGTTTGTGGATTGAACGCACGCACAGATGTGCCGAAAAGTAGATAAATGTGTCCCAAATACAAATAATTCTTTGCTGGAATACTGTATATAACGTTTGTAGTTTGAACGCATACACAGATGTGGCCAAAAGTAGTTAAATGTGTCCCAAATACAAATAATTCTCTTCTGGAATACTGTATATAACATTTGTGGATTGAACGCACACACAGATGTGCCCCAAACTAGTTAAATTTGTCCCAAATACAAATAATTCTCTGCTGGAATACTGTATATATGGTTGCGGCCTAAACGCACACACAGATGTGCCCCAAACTAGTTAAATTTGTCCCAAATACAAATAATTCTCTGCTGGAATACTGTATATAACATTTGTAGATTGAACGTATACACAGATGTGCCTAAAACTAGTTTAATTTGTCATAAATACAAATAATTCTTTGCTGGAATACTGTATATAACGCTTGTGGATTGAACGCACACACATATGTGCTAGAAACTAGTTTAATTTGTCCAAAATAAAAGTTATTCCCTTCTGGAATACTGTATATAACGTTTGTAGATTGAACGCACACACAGATGTGCTTGAAACTAGTTAAATTTGTCCCATATACAAATAATTCTCTGCTGGAATACTGTATATATGGTTGCAGCCTAAACGCACACACAGATGTGCCTAAAACTAGTTAAATTTGTCCAAAATAAAAGTTATTCTCTGCTGGAATACTGTATATAACGTTTATAAATTGAACGCACACACAGATGTGCTTGAAACTAGTTAAATTTGTCCCAAATACAAATAATTCTCTGCTAGAATACTTTATATATGGTTGCGGACTAAACACACACACTCAGATGTGCCTAAAACTAGTTAAATTTGTCACAAATAAAAGTTATTCTCTTCTGGAATACTGTATATAACGTTTGTGGATTGAACGCACGCACAGATGTGCCAAAAAGTAGTTAAATGTGTCCCAAATACAAATAATTCTCTGCTGGAATACTGTATAAAACGTTTGTAGATTGAACGCACACACAGATGTGCCCAAAAGTAGTTAAATGTGTCCCAAATACAAATAATTCTCTTGTGGAATACTGTATATAACATTTGTGGATTTAACGCACACACAGATGTGCCTAAACTAGTTAAATTTGTCCCAAATACAAATAATTCTCTGCTGGAATACTGTATATAACGTTTGTGGATTGAACGCACACACAGATGTGCCAAAAAGTAGATAAATGTGTCCCAAATACAAATAATTCTCTTCTGGAATACTGTATATAACATTTGTGGATTGAACGCACACACAGATGTGCCCCAAACTAGTTAAATTTGTCCCAAATACAAATAATTCTCTGCTGGAATACTGTATATATGGTTGCGGCCTAAACGCACACACAGATGTGCCTAAAACTAGTTTAATTTGTCCCAAATAAAAGTTATTCTCTTCTGGAATACTGTATATAACGTTTGTGGATTGAACTCACACACAGATGTGCCCCAAACTAGTTAAATTTGTCCCAAATACAAATAATTCTCTGCTGGAATACTGTATATAACATTTGTAGATTGAACGTATACACAGATGTGCCTAAAACTAGTTTAATTTGTCATAAATACAAATAATTCTTTGCTGGAATACTGTATATAACGCTTGTGGATTGAACGCACACACATATGTGCTAGAAACTAGTTTAATTTGTCCAAAATAAAAGTTATTCCCTTCTGGAATACTGTATATAACGTATGTGAATTGAACGCACACACAGATGTGCCCCAAACTAGTTAAATTTGTCCCAAATACAAATAATTCTCTGCTGGAAAACTGTATATATTGTTGCGGACTAAACCCACACACAGATGTGCCCCAAACTAGTTAAATTTGTCCCAAATACAAATAATTCTCTTCTGGAATACTGTATATATGGTTGCGGACTAAACCCACACACAGATGTGCCCCAAACTAGTTAAATTTGTCCCATATACAAATAATTCTCTGCTGGAATACTGTATATATGGTTGCGGCCTAAACGCACACACAGATGTGCCCCAAACTAGTTAGATTTGTCCAAAATAAAAGTTATCCTCTGCTGGAATACTGTATATGACGTTTGTGGATTGAACGCATACACAGATGTGCCTAAAACTAGTTAAATTTGTCACAAATAAAAGTTATTCTCTGCTGGAATACTGTATATATGGTTGCGGACTAAACCCACACACAGATGTGCCCCAAACTAGTTAAATTTGTCCCATATACAAATAATTCTCTGCTGGAATACTGTATATATGGTTGCGGCCTAAACGCACACACATGTGCTCAAAAGTTGTTAAATGTGTCCCTAATACTAATAATTCTCTGCTGGAATACTGTATATAACGTTTATGGATTGAACGCACACACAGATGTGCCTAAAACTAGTTAAATTTGTCACAAATAAAAGTTATTCTCTTCTGAAATACTGTATATAACGTTTGTAGTTTGAACGCACACACAGATGTGGCCAAAAGTAGTTAAATGTGTCCCAAATACAAATAATTCTCTTCTGGAATACTGTATATAACGTTTGTGGATTGAACGCACACACAGATGTGCCAAAAAGTAGATAAATGTGTCCCAAATACAAATAATTCTCTGCTGGAATAATGTATATAACGTTTGTAGATTGAACGCACACACAGATGTGCTTAAAACTAGTTTAATTTGTCCCAAATAAAAGTTATTCTCTGCTGGAATACTGTATATAACGTATGTGAATTGAACGCACACACAGATGTGCCCCAAACTAGTTAAATTTGTCCCAAATACAAATAATTCTCTGCTGGAATACTGTTTATAACGTTTGTAGATTGAACGCACACACAGATGTGCCCAAAAGTAGTTAAATGTGTCCCAAATACAAATAATTCTCTGCTGAAATACTGTATATATGGTTGCGGCCCAAACGCACACCCAGATGTGCCTAAAACTAGTTAAATTTGTCCCAAATAAAAGTTATTCTCTGCTGGAATACTGTATATAACGTTTGTGGATTGAACGCACACACAGATTTGCTTGAAACTAGTTAAATTTGTCCAAAATAAAAGTTATTCCCTGCTGGAATACTGTTTATAACGTTTGTAGATTGAACGCACACACAGATGTGCCCAAAAGTAGTTAAATGTGTCCCAAATACAAATAATTCTCTTCCGGAATACTGTATATATGGTTGCTGCCTAAACGCACACAGAGATGTGCCTAAAACTAGTTAGATTTGTCCAAAATAAAAGTTATCCTCTGCTGGAATACTGTATATAACGTTTGTGGATTGAACGCATACACAGATGTGCCTAAAACTAGTTAAATTTGTCCCAAATAAAAGTTATTCTCTGCTGGAATACTGTATATAACGTTTGTGGATTGAACTCACACACAGATGTGCCTAAACTAGGTAAATTTGTCCCAAATACAAATAATTCTCTGCTGGAATACTGTATATAACATTTGTAGATTGAACGCATTCACAGATGTGCCTAAAACTAGTTTAATTTTTTCCAAATACAAATAATTCTTTGCTGAAATATTGTATATAATGATTGTGGATTGAAAGCACACACATATGTGCTTGAAACTAGTTTAATTTGTCCAAAATAAAAGTTATTCCCCTCTGGAATACTGTTTATAACGTTTATGGATTGAACGCATACACAGATGTGCCCAAAAGTAGATAAATGTGTCCCAAATACAAATAATTCTCTGCGCGAATACTGTATATAATGTTTGTGGATTGAACGCACACACAAATGTGCGTAAACTAGGTAAATTTGTCCCAAATAAAAGTTATTCTCTGCTGGAATACTGTATATAATGTTTGTAGATTGAACGCATACACAGATGTGCCCAAAAGTAGATAAATGTGTCCCAAATACAAATAATTCTCTACTGGAATACTAGTGATAAAGAGAAGGATTGCGCTGCAAGAGAAGATTCTTTTCCGTTGTATCTTTTCCCTTATAAGCGTAATGATCTTCAGTTAAAAGGACCACATGCAATCGATAACCTTCAATAATGGCATAGAAACCTGAAATGCAGTAAGAAAACGCACTATGGTGTAGTACGTTCTGAACACCTGTCGCACCGGGTGAATGCGATATACTCACAAGACTCCACTTGTGGGACGCATGGAAAGAAACCTCAGAGATGTCTTCAATAGGAGAGCTCTGTTGATGGAGCAGGCATAGACCAGGAGACGTCAGTTCAGGGGATCTTGATTCGGACCATGATCCAAACACTTTTAGAGGATGTCACCCGACTCACACTTCCAAAGATCTCAAAGGAAGGAGGGTCCAGAGATAGTAAAGTACGTACCAATGTTGTCAGATAAAAATGGTTTAATATACTCACAAAAGTACAGAAATAAAACGTATTAAGAACATGATATGCTGCCCACTTTGTCCTAGGATTTGCAGCGCTTGAGGAGACTAATATCCTGTACAGAGACTCTACCTTTATTTTAATCTGCTGGAATACTGTATATAACGTTTGTAGATTCAACGCACGCACAGATGTGCCCAAAAGTAGTTAAATGTGTCCCAAATACAAATAATTCTCTTCTGGAATACTGTATATAATGTTTTTGAATTGAACGCACACACAGATGTGCCCCAAACTAGTTAAATTTGTCCCAAATACAAATAATTCTCTTCTGGAATACTGTATATATGGTTGCGGACTAAACACACACACAGATGTGCCCAAAAGTCGCTAAATGTGTACCAAATACAAATAATTCTCTGCTGGAATACTGTATATATGTTTGTGGCCTAAACGCACTCACAGATGTGCCTAACACTAGTTAAATTTGTCCCAAATAAAAGTTATTCTATGCTGGAATACTGTATATAACGTTTGCGGATTGAACGCACGCACAAATTAGGTAAAATTTTAGACGAAAAAAAAATTCTCTAATGGCGCGGTGTATATCTCACTAGCAGGCAGACTCTAGTGAATAAGCCCCTTTTTATAATGTCTGCTAAACACACTGCTCTCCGATGGCATACTGTAGATTTCACTTGCAGACTCACTCTATTGAATAAGCCCCATTTTATAATGTCTACTAAACATACTACTTTCTGATGCTGTACTGTAGATCTCACTAATATCAAATCTTTTTGTCTTTTAAAAGCTTTTGGGTACTTAACCCCTTAAGGTCCGGGCTCATTTTCACCTTAAGGACCAGGCCATTTTTTGCAAATGTGACCAGTGTCAATTTATGTCTGAATAACTTTATAACGCTTTTACTTAAGCAGGCCATTCTAAGATTGTTTTTTCGTCACATATTGTACTTCATGACACTAGTAAAATGGAGTCCAAAAAAATAATTTTTATTTATAAAAAAATATTAAATTTACCAAAAATTTTGAAAAATTTGCAAAATTCCAAGTTTCAATTTCTCTACTTCTATAATACATAGTAATAGCTCCAAAAATAGTTATCACTTTACATTCCCCATATGTCTACTTCATGTTAGGATCATTTTATTTGACATTTTATTTTTTGGGGACGTTACAAGGCTTAGAAGTTTAGAGGCAAATCTTGAAATTTTTCAGAAATTTTCAAAAACCCACTTTTTAAGGACCAGTTCAGGTCTGAAGTCACTTTGTGAGGCTTACATAATAGAAACCACCCAAAATGACCCCATTATAGAAACTACACCCCTTAAAGTATTCAAAACTGATTTTACCAACTTTTTTTAACCCTTTAGGTGTTCCAGAAGTTATTGGCAAATGGAGTTGAAATTTCAGAATTGCAATTTTTTGGCAAATTTTCAATTTTAATACATTTTTTCCAGTAACAAAGCAAGGGTTAACAGCCAAACAAAACTCAATATTTATTGTCACGATTCTGTAGTTTGCAGAAACTCCATATGTGGCCATAAACTACTGTATGGGCACACGGTAGGGCATAGAGGGAAAGGTGCACCGTGTGGTTTTTGGAAGTTAGATTTTGATGGACTGGTTTATTTACACCATGTCCCATTTGAAGCCACCCCTCCATAAAAGTGACCCCATTTTGGAAACTACGGGATAAGGTGGCAGTTTTGTTGGGACTATTTTTAAGGTATATATGATTTTTTGTTGCTCTGTATTACATTTTTGTGAGGCAAGGTTACCAAAAATGGAAATTCTGAAATTTCAACTCCATTTGCCATAAACTGTTGAGGAACACCTAAAGGGTTGATAAAGTTTCTAAAATCAGTTTTGAATACCTTGAGGGGTGTAGTTTCTTAGATGGGGTCACTTTTATGGAGTTTCTACTCTAGGGGTGCATCAGGGGTTCTTCAAATGGGACATGGTGCCCAAAAAAAGGCCATCAAAATCTGCCTTCCAGAAACTATACAGCGTTCCTTTCTTTCTGCGCCCTGCCATTTGGTCATACAGCAATTTACAACCACATATGGGGTGTTTTTGTAAACTGCAGAATCAGGGTAATAAATATTTTATTATTTTTTTATTTTACTGTGTTCATCTGAGGCCATCGGGTATTTTCATAGAGCAGAATCTTACGGATGCGGAAACACCTAATATGTCTACTGTTTTTTAATTTATTTAGGTTTTACACTATATTATCCTTTTAGTATCTCCATAGTCTGAGTCAGTTTTTTTTTTTTAGCCGATTATCTTAGGTAGGGGCTCATTTTTTGCGGGATGAGAGGACGGTTTTATTGGCGCTAAATTGGGGGGCATTTGACTTTTTGATCGCTTGCTATTATACTTTTTGTGATGTAAGGTGACAAAAAAGAACACCTTTTTTTGCACCGTTTTTATGAAAAAATTATGACCGTGTTTATCTGAGGGTTTAGGTCATGGAGTATTTTTATAAAAAAGATTCTTACGATCGCTGTGATACCTAATATGTCTACTTTTTAATTTATTTTTGTTTTGCAAAATAATATTTTAAAAAGAAAAATTGGGGGGGTTTTGAGTGTCTCAAGTCTGAGAACCATAGTTTTTTTTTCCGATTGTCAGTGGCTAAATGGAATTAAAATTGGGGAAAAGGATTATAAATTTAGTACTCCATAGAAGTGTGGTACTCCCTGAAGCAACCAAGTGTGGTTCTCCCTGAAGAGGCCTGGATGATCGGGGCACTTGTCACACTGAGTGGTTGTGTCCTTCCGTATCCCCCTCCTGTGACACACTCTGCACTTTTTTGGGGTCCGTCCCTTCTTTCCAGTATGGGGGACCACACCTGGAAAGTGTTGGCCAGGGACGATCTGGGCGCCTACAGTTCCCGAGGTACTTCGGCCTGTTCTTTCCTGGTCAGAAAAGATCTGGGCCTTGAGGACTGTCTCATAGAACTGGAAGAATTTTTAACTGGGTTGCCAGCGCTCCGGGACAGCACAAAAGAGTTGTACAATGCAACCTGTACCAAGTAGACCGCAACTTTTTTGTACCATGCAACTGTTTTGCACATGGCATTATATGGCTTGAGGACTTGATCAGAGAGATCAACTCCTCCCATATACCGATTGTAGTCGACGATACCTCGCCCAGCGACAGGAGTGATGCCGTTACTGTGAATTGTGAACAGTACAAGGACATCCCTCTTATCCTTATATCTGACCAGCAACAGGTTTCCACTGGTAAGGGCACTGGTCTCACCCCTGGAAATAGGTACCTGGAGGAGGTGGGTAGGGAGGCCGCGTTGATTTTTTCGCACGGCCCCACAAGCGGACGTGGATCTGGCGGCGAGGGACTGGAACAAGGGGATACTAGTATAAAAGTTATCCACGTACAGGTTGTAACCCTTATCAAGCAGTGGGTGCATAAGGTTCAATACGGGAATCTCGCCCCTTACACGAAACTTGTAACTGTACCCTGAGGTACTCTCTCAAAGTTTGTACAGCTTCACGGATACCTCGCCCGCTTAGAGGGAACATACTGGCGGAAAAGGAGTCTCTCCTTGAAAGCAATGAGAGACTCATCAACTGCGACCTCCCTTCCAGGTACATAGGCCTCCAAAAATTTGTCCACAAATTTCCTGATGGCCTCAAACCGGGTACGTGTCATGGCCATACTGTAAAGTGGGGTATGGTAGAGGAAGTCCCCACTCCAGTAATGGCTGACTCCGTTTTTTTTTTACTAGGCCCATGTGCAGCACGAGGCCCCAAAACGTCCTCATCTCGGCTGCACTGACTGGCCCTAGCCAAAAAGGAGCCCGGGTGTTGAGCAATGAACTGTTGGGCGAGCACGTTCGTTTGCTCCACCATCAGATTCACAAAGTGGTCACTGAAAAAAAGACTAAAATAGTCATATTCAGTGAAGCCCACTGTGGGAATCTGGATTCCTGCTTGGCCAACAAAATCAGGAAGCACAGACTCAAAATGCCATGCAAGTCCACCGGTACGGGGCTCAACTGGACTTTACTGGTGGGCCGGAAAACTAGTACGAGCCCCAGAGCTTCTCGTACTAGTGGGGGCCACAGGGTCCCTGGCATGGCGGTCCCCTTGCTCCGCCTGGCAGCGTCTCCGCCGCCTTGGGGGCTCATCATCATTGCTAGATGATGAGAAGGACAAGGATGACAAAAGGAAAGTGGGGTCATCCTTGTCCTCACTGGGGCTTTCGGAGTCAGAGGCAAGCTGGGCGTATGCCTCCTCAGGTGAGAACATCCGGCGGGCCATAGAGAAGTGTGTGCGTGTGTTTGTGTGCGTGTGTGGAAATCTTTATTTTGTGTGCGTGTGTGTAGGGGCACGGGTGTTCGCGGGCTTATCCCTAAAACGAACAGAATTAAAAAAAAAAAAAAAAGGCCAAAAAAATTGAAAAAAAATATGTTAAATTCTAACTCGCTGATCAGCCGTCCGAAGCTGATCAGCGATGGGGTGTGTGATGCGCTAACAGTGGCTGGATGCTAAGAGTGCCGGCCACAGTCAGCGGATATAGAAAAAATGCTTGTGCCCAAAAAACGTGGGGGGGGGGGGGCAGGGTGACAAGCTGCAGCCGTGCTGTGGACCCCAGACACCCGATTAGAGTGATGAAACAATCAAACTTTTTTTTCCCCACTAAACTTTCCCTGAATATCCCTGCCTAACCTGACCTGTCCCTAACCTTTCCCTAAATACCTTTTACTGCCAGATGGCACTGTGGAGGGTCAGAAGGGGGTGCTGGGCACAGATGGGGGGTTGCTGGGCACAGATGCCATACAGGCTCCTCTCTCCTCGCTTCCGGACACAGAAAAGAGGAGGAGAGCTGTATCAAGTTAAACCTCCTGCCCGCCCCTGCAGCCAATCAGAAGCGATCCTGAGAGGTGATGTCACCATCACCTCCCAGGATCGCAGGATAGTGATTGGTGGTGTATTATCACACCACCGATCACTATCCTGTTCCGGGTTATCGGGTCAACAGAGACCCGATTAACACGGAAACGCAGCAAACCGTAGGTCTGAATTGACCCCCCCACGCATTGTCCCAGGGTGTCTGCTGATTGATTTGAGCAGGCACCCAGTTCCCATCACCGCCCGCCGTGCGGCGGTGATCGGAAATACACATGACGTACCGATACGTCATGTGTCCTTAAGTATCGGGACATCATGACGTACCGGTACGTCATGTGTCCCCAACAGGTTAAAAAAGCAATTTTCCAGCCTTTGCACTATCTGTCTATTCCTGAAGACGCCTGTCCCTGATACTGCTCGAGCAATGCGACAAGCACACATGGTATTCGGCCGAGTACCACCACATGCCGAGCATAGCGATGCTCGAGACGAACCGGTACTCGGCCGAGCATGCTTGCTCATCACTACTGGGCAGCCAAACTGGATTTGTGGCCTCAACTGGCCGAGTTTGCCCTGGAAAAGCTGCCTTGCCCGGTCAGTAGTGTGGCATCAGAGCGGGTGTTTAGTATGATGGGGCCATAGTTACCCCAAGGAGAACTTGCCTGTCCACCCAAATTGTGGAGAGACTGACCTTTGTCAAAATGAATCAGGCGTGGATCAGCAAGGATTTTCAAACACCAATGACTGATGCATCAGACTAGATCATCCATGGTGCCACACCAACACTTTGACAAAAGAGACCTTTTTTTTCTGGCTACCTGCCTCAGCTATTATTCTGATTATGCCACCCGCCTGATGCCACACATCTGATGCCAAGTGCTCCTTCTTACACCCACTATCATCAGCAGGTATTGTTATTTCCACCCACCTCCCCACTCTGTTCCCGGGTCACTCTGTGGTCTCCTGATGCTGCTTCCACCTCACCACTCAGGTTTCCTCATGCTGCTGCTGCCACCTCCACACTCTGTCATTGTGCCACTCTGTGGTCTCCTTATGCTTCTGCTGCCACCTCCACACTATGTCACCTTGCCAGTCTGTAGACTCCTCATGCTGCTGCTACTGCCACCTCCACAGTATGTCTCTTTGCCAATCTGTGGCCTCCTCATGCTGCTACTGCCACCTCCACACTCTGTCATTTTGCCACTCTGTGGTCTCCTCATGCTGCTGCCACCTCCACACTATGTCACCTTGCCACTTTGTGGTCTCCTCATGCTGCTGCCAACTCACAACTCTGTCTTTTTGCCACTTTGTGGTCTCCTCATGCTGCTGCTGCCACCTCTACACTCTGTCATTGTGCCACTCTGTGACCTCCTCATGCTGCTGCTGCCACTCCCACTCTATGTCACTGGAGCACTTTGTGGCCTCCTCATGCTGATTCTGCTGCCACCTCCACACTTTTTCACTTTGCTACTCTGTGGTCTCCTCATGCTGCTGAAACTAAACAATATGTCACTAGGCCACTCTATGGCCTCCTCTTGCTGCTGCAGCCACCTCCACACTATGTCACCTTGCCACTCTGTGCTCTCCTCATACTGCTGCTAATGTCACACTATGTCACTGGGCCAGTGTATGGCTTTCTTATGCTGCTATTAACTCAACACTATGTCACTAGGCCACTCTGTAGCTTTGTCATGCGGGTGCCACCTCAACACTATGTAAATGGTCCACTCTGTGGTCTCCTCATGCTGCTGCTGCTGCCACCTCCACACTATGTCACTGGCCCACTCTGTGTTCTCTTCATGCTGCTGTGACCTGAACACTATGTCATTGGGCCATTCTGTGGACTTCTCAATCTGTTCTCCCACCCTCCCCACTCAATGGCTGGGCCACTATATTGCCTTTTTGGCCTGGTTGACATCATCATTTATTTGACCCGTCTTCTGATTTGTCAGAAGGAAGGAAAAAATAGACATACAATGGATCCTGTCTGTGTAGCAGCTGAACGGCCTGTATGGTCCCATCAGAATTGGATTATGATTTGGTAGCCAAAAGCAGGAGTGGGTACAAAACACAGAAGACATGCAAATATTCAATTCACATATCATGTCTGTTTTGGATCCACTCCTGTTTTTTTTTTTGTTTTTTTTTTAGCAATACTGATGGATTACTGACCAAATGCTGACCGAGTGAAGGAGAATGCTTCACAGACAGGATCCGTTTTTTGGGGGATGTTATTCTGACGGATCATAGCAAGGGCAAAATAATAAGTGACGTCAATACAAACTTACTGCCGACACCCTCTCCAGAGAACAGGTTCTGTAGACATCTATGTGGAATTAGCTGACAACGGTGTAAAAGTAGTGCGCTCTTTCACGCTACAGTAGGATCTTGGGCCTCTGCACGGTTCTTTATACCTGGCGCTAACATCGACCTGTAAGGCTGACTTCGCACTTGAGTTATTTGGTCAGTTTTAGCCCCATAACTTCCCAAATAAGTGACGTGTGCAGTGATTCTAAGAGTGACGCCTGTTATGTGCGTCTGATACTGACACACAGTATTGTTTCACTACCACAGCAGACTCCCTATGCATGTTACTGCAAGGCACAGTGTTCTACACCACTATGCAGGTTCTCTGCAGCCAGGAAATAGCAGTTTTTTAACGCGATTTGCCGAGAATAAATTCGGATCTAATCGAATCTTTTCGTAAAATTCGGCGAACCGGCCGAATCTAATTTTTGAGACATTCGCTCATCTCTATAATTCAGGCTACAAAATACTACTAAGATATTATGGTTTTTTTTAAAGCTTTTTTTTTTTTTAGCACAAAAAATAATGGCGGGGGAAAAAAAGGTAAATGCAGCAGCACTCTGCAAACTAGATAAAGTACAACAATGCCATAGTCACAAAAAATATTATAGTGCTAATGCTACGCTTATTTATAAAGTGAGATCCTTGGCAAATGCATTTTGCACAAAACCATTTGAGCCCGTCTGCCGAAACTTCAAGGCGATCTCTGTAAGACGGGTCCTAACACTAAATATTACCTGTTATGTGCCATAAAGGCCGCCATAAAGTTCAGGAAGTGTTGGTTCCACATGCATGCTGGGTCCACGCTGCCTTTTACCATTTTTGGCGCCAAAATGACCTCCATTACTTACAAGAGATGCAGGTACCAACATGCATGCCGAGCCCACTCCATACCTTTCCTTGTGCCAGACAGCTTCCATCAAATGTAGTGAGAGCAGGCCACAGCTTTATACTGAAACTAATTAAAATCAGCCTGTGGGGCAGACAGGCTAATCAGGAGTGCATGACTCGCCGGAGTGCCACACCTCCAGCCTGTAAATCTGGCCAACTGTTGAAGCATATCAGTTACCTCCTCAAAGAATTCAGTAATTCTGCAAGGATGACTGTAAGCAAAAAAAATGAAATAAAATGAAAAGAAAATCTATTAGACCTGTGGATGATGCTGTCATTATTATTCTGCAAAGAAAAGGGGGTTAGTCAGCACACCTCAATGCGCAGGTGCACGCTGCCATGGTTGAAAACAGAGAAAAAAAAAAGGGAAATGCAGCAGCCCCCTGCAAAGTAGAAAAAGTACAATAATAGTTTGCAGGGTGCTGCTGCATTTCCCTTTTTTTCTCTGTTTTCAGCCATGGCAGCATGCACCTGCGCACTGGGAGGTGCTGACTAACCCCCTTTTTTTGCAGATTTACAATGCTGGAGGTGTGGCAATCCGGCGAGTCGTGCACTCCTGATTAGCCTGTCTTCCCCATAGGCTGATTTTAATTAGTTTCAGTATAAAGCTGTGGCCTGCTCTCACTGCATTCATTGGAAGCTGTCTGGCACAAGGAAAGGTATAGAGTGGGCTCGGCATGCATGTTGGTACCTGCATCCCTTATAAGTAATGGAGGCCATTTTGGCACCAAAAATGGAAAAAGGCAGAGTGGACCCAGCATGCATGTGGAACCAACACTTCCTGAACTTTATGGCGGCCATTATGGTGCATAACAGATAGTATTTAGTGTTAGGACCCATCTTACAGAGATCGCCTTGATGTTCGGCAGATGGGCTCAAATGGTTTTTTACAAAATGCATTTGCCAAGCATCTCACTTTATAAATAAGCGTAGTATTAGCACTATAATATTTTTTGTGGTTATGGCATTGTTGTACTTTATCTGGTTTGCAGGGTGCTGCTGCATTGTCTTTTTTTCTCTGTTTTCAGCCATGGCAGCGTGCACCTGCGCATTGGGAGGTGCTGACTAACCCCCTTTTCTTTGCTGAATAATAATGGCAGCATCATCCACAGGTCTAATAGATTTTCTTTTCATTTCATATTTCGCTTCCAGTCATCCTTACAGAATTACTGAATTCTTTGAGGAGGTAACTGATATGCTTCAACAGTTGGCCATAAGCAATTGTGCAGAGTGTCTAAGTTTTCTGTAGAAAATAAGCTAAAACACTGGATAAATGGTTTAATCAATGTTAAGTAAAACTGTTTTTCTCTAGCTAGATCCATTGTAATTGAGTACACCAAGAAATGTTGGATCCCAAGAGATCTGAGCAAGTCTGTCTCCTGTTCTATGCCAAAACATTAAGACTTTGACAAATCAGTCATTAGAAATCCTGATCAAGGACTGCATGAATTTAATGCTTTTAGTGGAACATTTCATTCAGCATAAATTGCAAGGGTATGCTAATCAAATTTCACTAGCACCACAATCATGTAAAATTACGACCTATATTGATTAATTTAGTAGAAATGAGAATCGGTAAAGAAAAAAAAAAGAACATGTTGATGATGTACCTTGCATTTAAATAGGAAAAAGTGATATCAATATTGAATAATTATATAAGGTTTAACTAAAATTTAAGCTCGAAACGTATACAGGATGAGGGCTTGCCATTTATAAGTAGTTCAGTTAAGGCAGAATAAGTAATTTTTTTTAACTATTGTCTGATTGAAGAATGTAATGGAGTAAACTGAACAAGATTGTAAAAGCAGAGATGTGATTGAGTAGCTAGGTCAAAATGAGTCTAGAGCAAAGTGATAGAACATTAAATAAATGCTTCAATCAGTTTTAGTTCTCATAAAGTTCTACTATGAACGTAAATAACTGAAACTGAATAAAGTGTAATGTATCCCATCAGTACAACCCCTGATCTTACGCTCTACTAGGTCAAATGCACATTTTAGTATAGGTGTCTTAGCTTGGGTCTCCAGCAAAGAAAAGTGTTACTGATATTGGATGAACTAGTGTGATATTGGTGGAATCAATGTCTTATTCACATTTGAGTATTTTTATCAGTGTTTGATCAATGATTTTAACCAGTGACTGCGAGCCAAAACCAGAAGTGGATCCTATCCAGAGATAAGGTATAAAGGAAAAATTTGCACCTGTTCTGTGATTTTGAACATGGTTTCAGTTCAAAATGACTGATGGAAGTTACTGACAGAACAGTGACCAAGACACTGACTTATGAATCAGGCCTAACAATGTATTTCATGATCATTTAGTTAAAAAAATGGGCTTTATTTAATACTACATTTACCCTGCAGGAAATGCTAGAGAACAATTGCCTGGCCACCTTCTGCCTTTTTTCCAGGATGGAAACAACTGATTCATTGAGGCATAAGCAGTTAGAAATCTGTGAAAAATTGACAGTGGTACATTCAAGTTTGTTCACATCCTAATCCGAGGCTCTGGGCTGGGCCTCCATAACAGATTCCATAAACATACATGCAGGACATTTTTTCCTTGTGTGGATTTGGTCGACACCTAGAACATATATGTGGCTCATGTGCAACAGTAAGCTGAGTATAAATAGTATTTGAGAGCTAGTGATGGCAGCGACATCCTGGATTCACAGACATACAGTACTATACAGATGACCACATGCGAAAAAATCTGGAACTAGCAGCAAATTGTAACATGCACATGAGAATATATGTAAATGAATGAAGCAATGAAGATTATAGCCTGAAACATAGTGCAACATTTTTAAATCAAGATATATATATAATTATTCCACATTAAACGTGTCCACAGTCTTTAAATAATAAAATCCGTCACACAAAGTGAAATTTTGCTTGGTTCTGTTAGCAATAAAATAGATGTATACTCACATACATTTCTCACTGAAGATAGGGACAGGATCAACATATCCTTTGGATATTTGGGGTATCCCTGTAATCTACACAATAATCAGAATGCCCACTTTGGACCCAGGATTAATTAAAGATATGTGGTACAATAGCCCTATTGCGGTAGCTCCATCACCCCTGAAGACGCCACGTTAGATGGCGAAACATGTCGGGGGAGCTGCGATTAGGCTTTTAAGCTAAATGTGTGGATGCAGCTGTGTATGCAATAGCAATACGGAGTGTGATGCAGGCACTCCGAGAGTTATGTATAAACTGGATTACTAAATAGGCAGGTGAAATAAGAAGCAGGGATATATAGGGATATCAATAATATAATTCAGGGATAGCTATCTTAAGCAAAATAAGTTACACATCCTAATGGACCCTAACTACATTTACTTAGGCCTCTTTCACACGGGCGTTGCGGGAAAATGTGCGGGTGCGTTACGGGAACACCCGCGATTTTTCCGCGCGAGTGCAAAACATTGTAATGCGTTTTGCACTCGCGTGAGAAAAATTGCGCGTGTTTGGTACCCAAACCCGAACTTCTTCACAGAAGTTCGGGCTTGGGATCGGTGTTCTGTAAATAGTATTATTTTCCCTTATAACATGGTTATAAGGGAAAATAATAGCATTCTGAATACAGAATGCATAGTAAAACATCGCTGGAGGGGTTAAAAAAAATAAAAATAAAAAATTAACTCACCTTAGTCCACTTGTTCGCGGCCCGGCATCTCCTTCTGGCTTCATCTGATCTCTGTGCAGCAACAGGACCTGTGGTGATGTCATTTTGGTCATCACATGGTACGTCACATGATCTTTTACCATGGTGATTCACCATGGTAAAAGATCATGTGACGTACCATGTGATGACCGGAGTGACGTCATCAAAGGTCCTTGACCTAATTAATGCTCACCACAGGTCCTATTCAGTAAAGGGGACAGAAGGAGATGCCGACATCGCGATCAAGTGGATTAAGGTGAGTTAAAGGTTTTTGTTTTTTTTAACCCCTCCAGCGCTGTTTTACTTTGCATTCTGTATTCAGAATGCTATTATTTTCCCTTATAACCATGTTATAAGGGAAAATAATAATGATCGGGTCCCCATCCCGATCGTCTCCTAGCAACCATGCGTGAAAATCGCACCGCATCTGCACTTGCTTGCAGATGCTTGCGATTTTCACGCAACCCCATTCATTTCTATGGGGCTTGCGTTACGTGAAAAACACACAAAGAGGAGCATGCTATGATTTTCACGCAACGCACAAGTGATGCGTGAAAATCACCGCTCATGTGAACAGCCCCATAGAAATGAATAGGTTAGGATTCCGTGCGGATGCAATGCGTTCACCTCCCGCAACGCATCCGCGCAGAAAACTCGCTCGTGTGAAAGGGGCCTTAGAGAGAGAGTATTATTGTGGCCAAGAGGCAAGCCACAGTAACATAACAGCTCGATGTGAGCAATATTCTGATACTAATTCATGTTAACTCTCACTCTATAGTAACTGAGGGATATAAAGTAAATATCCCACAGAGAATTGCCACCTAATGATTATATGCGGAGAATCTTCAGTAATTAATATACACACAGTTGCATCTCATGACCACTTTATTTTAATCAAAATATTGTTTGGTTGGTGAAAAATAATTAATGTTACGTTTTAAAATTAAAAAGGCCAGAAACAGGAATTAGATAGCCCTAATAGGGCTATTGTACCACGTATCCCTATAGTCTGACACTTAGCACCATGATTTATTGGAATAATTGAATTTCCATCAGTTTGGCTCGCTACATTTACTACATAGCTCAACTATAATAAAAAGGGCAAAAGTACCAGAAAAAGACAAACTATGACAATCCTGGATGTATAATAGGGAGAAATAACAACTAAGGCTACTTTTACACTAGCGCTTCTATTTTTCGGTATTGAAATCCGGGTCTCAATACCAGAAAAAAACACTTCAGTTTTGTCCTCATTCATTGTCAATGGGGACAAAACATAACTGAACAGAACGGAGTGCTCCAAAATGCATTCTGTTCCATTTGGTTGCGCTCTCATACCGGAGAGCAAACCGCAGCAAGCTCCATTTTTCTCTCCGTCATGACCCACAATGCAAGTCAATGGGGACGGATCCGTTTAACTCTGACTATCTAACTGACTCTAACTATCTGACACAATAGAAAATGGATCCGTCCCCCATTGACTTTTAATGGAGTCCATGACAGATCCTTCTTGGCTATGTTAAAGATAATACAACCAGATCCATTCATAACCGATGCTGATGGTAAAAATAGAAAAAGTTTAGCATTCAGCGTAAAATGAAAATGCTCAGTCAGTTCTCTATTGTATGGTTAAGCTCTGGATAGAATTCCTATTTATTTTGAGCATCCATTATGACAAAATATAATAAATGCACGACTGTGGGATTTTAGTAACAGGCATTGCTTTACTTTGCTTGAAAGTATCTGCTCAATAATTACATTGATACATTACTTGATATTTGCACTGCATACAATATTAATGCACGTTGTAATGTCTATATAACTTCTTTCCATTTATTTCATTTTGATTTATTTGAAATTTAGCATCAGACTGAAAAATGTGCATATGAGCTCAGTATCAAATGTTTAAATTTGAAAGCATAAGGGATCTGTGACTTGATTTGCTATGCACTGACATATCCTAAAAAAGAGGTCTTACTATTATCTACACTATGTACTGTACTATAGAAGATGGTAACTCAATGGAGAAATCTAATGGAAATACTAAAAAGGTGAATAATTTAAAAAATAAATAAAATAGCTAAAATAATGCATTATTAACAATTAAGCAATATTGGGTGATTCTACTGGACATTAATGCAGAGATTATGTATTTTATCTCTATCCAAAGTCTATGGTAAACCTATTGAATTTTGCATGGAGTAAGAAAAAAATTGAAATCCATACTTGCCTAATTCCCGTGGTTCTCATTCTTGTGATGCCCAGGTCCTCCACTGCTCTGTATTTCCTGATTTCTCTTTACATGCAGAAAATAGCCACTCCGACACTCACTAGCCACAGCGGTGGTTAGTCTGCATTTCCTGTGTTTTCAGAGGGGCCATGAACAATAGCGCAGTGGAAGACTCAAGTAGTGTCAGCATGGGAGAACTGGAGAAATAGTGTGGTGATTATGGATTTTTTTTCCCCATTATGAGCTTAAAAATTAATTTTATTTGCTGAACAACCTTTTAATGTATTGTGAGCTCTTGAGAGTAAAAACTCAGTAATCTATAACTACTGATTACTAGTAATCTATAACTACTGATTACTAGTAATATCTCATTTATATTCAGTGTTTCTGAGAAAAATAACTTTTTTATTAATATGTCAATTGAATCATCAGAGGAGCATGCACTGAGCCTGTCCCTTGTCTATCAAGAGGACAGGGAGGGTGGTCTAGGTGCAGAACAGAGGAGCTCTGGTGCTCCAAATGGCTCAGGCCACACCTTGGTGTATTAAAAAATAAATTACATATTAATAAGGATGGGTCCACATCACGTTTTAGCTTTCCTTTTTTCTGATCTGTCAAAAGAAGAGAGAGAGAAAAAAAAAAAAAAACAGGATCCAGTAAAGAAAACAGAACCTGTTGCATCAGTTGTCATCCTTTTGAGCCATTTCCATCTGAGATAGTTTTATTTTTTTAGACTAAAACAAAAGTACTGCATCCAGAACTTTTTTTCCCCATCTAAAAACGGATTTCAGATGGAAATTGCTCAAATGGATGACAACTGATGCAACAGGAACCGTTTTCTTTACTGGATCCTGTAAAAAGAAAACTGATCTGTTGCAATTCTATGCATAACTGATGAAACAGGATCAGTTTTTTTTTTTTTACTGAATCCTGCTTTTATTTTTTTATCTCTCTCTTCTTTTGATGGATCAGAAGAATGGAAAGCTAAACGGTGATGTGAACTCACCCTTAAGAAGTTATTTGTCTCCGAAAAAAAAAAAGACAGGGCTTATGAATATATTTTTGAAGACAGGGCTTATGTATATATTTTGTATATTTTCATGTGTGTGCCCAATTATACCCCTCCTAAGTTTGTCCTAATGTGACAGAATTTAAGATATTGAAATAATTACCATATTACCATACATTTCCATGTACAGTCAGGTCCATAAATATTGGGACATCGACAGAATTCTAACATTTTTGGCTCTATACACCACCGCAATGGATTTGAAATCAAACGAACAAGATGTGCTTTAACTGCAGACTGTCAGATTTAATTTGAGGGTATTTACATCCAAATCAGGTGAACGGTGTAGGAATTACAACAGTTTGCATATGTGCCTCCCACTTGTTAAGGGACCAAAAGTAATGGTACAATTGGCTTCTCAGCTGTTCCATGGCCAGGTGTGTGTTATTCCCTCATTATCCCAATTACAACGAGCAGATAAAAGGTCCAGAGTTCATTTCAAGTGTGCTATTTGCATTTAGAATCTGTTGCTGTCAACTCTCAAGATGAGATCCAAAGAGCTGTCACTATCAGTGAAGCAAGCCATCATTAGGCTGAAAAAACAAAACCAAAAAACATTAGGCGTGGCGAAAACAACTGTTTGGAACATTCTTAAAAATAAGGAACGCAGCTCACCAACACCAACATACCCGGAAGACCACGGAAAACTACTGTGGTGGATGACTGAAGAATTATTTCCCTGGTGAAGAAAACACCCTTCACAACAGTTGGCCAGATCAAGAACACTCTCCAGGAGGTAGGTGTATGTGTGTCAAAGTCAACAATCAAGAGAAGACTTCACCAGAGTGAATACAGAGGGTTCACCACAAGATGTAAACCATTGGTGAGCCTCAAAAACAGGAAGGCCAGATTAGAGTTTGCCAAACGACATCTAAAAAAGCCTTCACAGTTCTGGAACAACATCCTATGGACAGATGAGACCAAGATCAACTTGTACCAGAGTGATGGGAAGAAAAGAGAATGGAGAAGGAAAGGAACTGCTTATGATCCTAAGCATACCACCTCATCAGTAAAGCATGGTGGTGGTAGTGTCATGGCGTGGGCATGTATGGCTGCCAATGGAACTGGTTCTCTTGTATTTATTGATGATGTGACTGCTGACAAAAGCAGCAGGATGAATTCTGAAGTGTTTAGGGCAATATTATCTGCTCATATTCAGCCAAATGCTTCAGAACTCATTGGATGGCGCTTCACAGAGCAGATGGACAATGACCCAAAGCATGCTACAAAAGCAACCAAAGAGTTTTTTAAGGGAAAGAAGTGGAATGTTATGCAATGGCCAAGTCAATCACCTGATCTGAATCCGATTGAGCATGCATTTCACTTGCCCCAAGAACAAGCAGGAACTGAAGACAGTTGCAGTAGAGGCCTGGCAGAGCATCACCAGGGATGAAACCTAGCGTCTGGTGATCTCTATGCGTTCCAGACTTCAGGCTGTCATTGAGTGCAAAGGATTTGCAACCAAGTATTAAAAAGTGAAAGTTTGATTTATGATTATTATTCTGTCCCATTACTTTTGGTCCCTTAACAAGTGGGAGGCACATATGCAAACTGTTGTAATCCTGCACCGTTCACCTGATTTGGATGTAAATACCCTCAAATTAAATCTGACAGTCTGCAGTTAAAGCACATCAGGTTTGTTTGATTTCAAATCCATTGTGGTGGTGTATAGAGCCAAAATTTTTAGAATTGTGTCGATGTCCCAATATTTATGGACCTGACTGTATATACAATTCAGGTCATGAATATTATATTATTATGCCCCATTATAAGTTAAATCTATCTATCTCCTTATGTATAAGGGGACTTTTTCTCAAGAGATGAAGTGCTGAGAGGAACAGCAAGGTGGGGCTTATTTAGGTCCCACCTCTTCATTGGAAATGCCATCCATTAAGGGCCGGTGAAGCGCATTAGCGTTCCACTATATGCGCTTGATTAATTTCATCTCATTTCCGCCCTGTGGAACGCCATTGCGTTCCAATGGCATGATGTGCACTCTATCTTGAGCCTGGCCGGCTGGTGGAACGGATATG
This sequence comes from Bufo bufo, assembly GCF_905171765.1. Lineage (NCBI taxonomy): Eukaryota > Metazoa > Chordata > Amphibia > Anura > Bufonidae > Bufo > Bufo bufo. The sequence goes on along the minus strand of NC_053391.1, from coordinate 167,239,623 downwards.
CGTTCCACAATGGTGTGTCTCTAACTTCCGGCCGGCTGGTGGAACGCATAGGCGTTCCACAGCGGCATTTCTCGATTAATCATAAAAACCAAGTGTTTTTAGCGGTAATCCTCTGTTTACACCTCTGAGTTGTTTGATTATTTATATACCTATTATAGATAGAGACCTGCCTATGTGTATCTAATATAATATATATATATTACCTATAAGTATTAGATGACATACACAGGAAGTGGGGAGGGCCTCAATGAGACCACATGTATTTAAGGTGCCTGATATGAAGTAAATACCGACGCCGTGCATCTATATTGCCCATATCTTAGCTGGGAGCAGTGTCCATCCCTTACCATAGAGAGATATCATTTGAATGTGGGTGACACATTGGCTGACATCACCAAGGAACAGCCTCATTATATTTTCCTGTCACCTTGCATCTTAAATTATATTGTGTCCCCTGAAGAACCCAGTTTTTACTGGGGAAACGCAGTGTCGGGATGTTTGTTTATGGGACAAGACTCATCTTGATTTTTGCTTTTTGATATATAGGGTGTGGACAGGTACAGAAAGGGTTTAGCCACTGAGAGGTGGAGTCGTCCCTTTCAGGGCGGGTGCTCTGTCTGTAGGCAGGGTGAGTTTCAGGGACTTAGTAGGGACAGTATGAATTGTGGTCCCACTACACCGGAACACATATACTAAGCTATTGAGACATATGGGTCATCAAACCGTGAGAAAAAGGAACGATTACTGTCCCTCTGTCACGCTCAGGTATGGGAGGGAAACACCACACCAAAAATAGGAGGGATAGGTGTGAGGGAATAAGGCCTGGAAACTAGGGAAAGGAGATGGACACCTCCTAGTAAAACCCTAATCAAAGTCCTGACTTACTACCAGTATGAACAGACCCCAGAGGTAGGTGAGTTCATACACAGGAATACCTAGTGTCCTAACTCACCCTATAGGACCCTGTTACTAATGTTAGGACTGATACAACCTGCTCTTCCAAAAGGAAGGACGAACAGGAGTCTCCCTCAGGCCTTAATACAAATGACAGGGAAATGCAACACACAAAATAACACAAACAAATTACATAAGGGAAAGAAAACACTTTAATTCGAATGGCTATGGTAGCACCAGGAACTCAGCCAAAATCCACACACCAGCAATCCACGACTCAAACCGAAGCTATAAACCGCATAACATAGTGGGGAAAACAACAATAAATAGAGAAGGTTAAATGACCATAATAGCCACACCTGGGGAAAGAATCTGTGGCAAGCACCAGAAACAACACAGACGTCATTTTTCCCAAATGGAAAACATGTCAGATCAAATCATGTGTTGCCAGTCACACAGATCTCCTGCCACCTGTCACGGGAACGTCCGTGACACCCGCCTCATCGTGTTCACCCCTTGTTCATTAATATTTGATTATCAAGGCTTGTTTACAATACGGTATGTAATGTTATTCTAGGGGTAATTTACAATTTTAGATGATTCAATAATAGGTATACCGTATTTTTTGCTTTATAAGATGCACTTTTCCCCCCAAAAAATGGGGGGGAAATGGCAGTGAGTCTTAGAAAGCGATGGTGTAATTTTTACATGGCTAACACTGATGTATTGCGGGTCGGTATGCTGCGATACATCAGTTACAGTTATGTGAGGTGGGAGGAGGTGCTGGAGGCTGGCAACTCACGGCGGGGCCCAGTGCAGTCACTGTATTACACCAGGCCACGTGCACAGCAGTCTCTTTGTATGTAAAGTCTATTTCTTTAATGCTGAAGCAATCGCTCTCCTTTGATAAACTAGTCTAATCGCCTGAAACAGTACTCACTCTATGAATGCAGCGGTCAGGCCATCATGTGACGTCAGTCAGTCAGTCGCGCTCCTGCTCCTGCTTCATTAATGAAGTGGGAGAAGCGTGACTGACTGAGTGACGTCACGCACTGGCCGGACCTCTGCATTCATAGAGTGAGTACTGTTTCAGGCGATTAGGCTAGTTTATCAAAGGAAAGCGATTGCTTCAGCATTAAAGAAATAAACTTTACATGCAAAGAGACTGCTGTGCACAGGACCTGGTGTAATACAGTGACTGCACCGGGCCCCACCGTGACTTGCCAACCTCCAGCCCCTCCTCCCACCCCTCATAACTGTAACTGCTGTGTTCAGAGTGTAATAGGACACATATTAATAAGTAATGTTGTGAAACATAGGACCATGAGGGGGAACAGCATAATATGCTATATGTGTGTCATCCACACATACAGCATCTTATGCTGGTCCCCCTCATGGCCCTATGTGTCACAGCACACATCGCCCATAACAGTGGATCATCCACAGATCCCCATAACAGTGTGTCATCCACAGGTCCCCCATAACAGTGCGTCAGCCACATATCCCCCATAACAGTGCGTCACCCACAGATCCCCCATACCAGTGCATCAGCCACAGATCCCCCATAATAGTGTGTCACCCACAGGTCCCCCATAACTGTGTGTCACCCACAGATCCCCCCATAACATTGTCATCCACAGATCCCCCATAACTGTGCGTCACCAACAGGTCCCCCATAACAATGCCATCTCCAGACCACCATTAGTTCAAAATCCACCAAAAGCACACCTTTTGGTTCAATTTTTTTTCTTATTTTCCTCTTCAAAAACCTAGGTGCGTCTTATAAAGTGAAAAATACGGTATTTTAGTTAGGCAAGGGATTTAATATGACTATTTTAATGCTGAATACTTGTGGATCAAAACCAGACATTTTATAGAATAACCATCCAATGACATTCTATGGTAAAGCAATGTGACTTTTGTAGGGCTATTGGAGGTTATCTGTAATTGAATCGATAGTTGCCTTTATTTGTTCATGACACAACTGTTTAGTTTTGCTTCACTGTCTTAATCCATAGACTTTGTAAATTTGAGCCAGTTCTAAGTGATTGGTCTATGGTTACCATTTGACAGTGTAATGTGCATGAATAGGAATCTATTCGCAAATCAAGAGTGACACAGAAATGAGTGTTCAAATTGATCTTTCAGGATTCTCTCATCATTCTAAAATTCTTCTTAGACTTAAAGAATTCAGCAAATATTTCTATGTCCTCTGAGAAAAGGCATTGTGCCTTCATTTTATTTTTTCCTGATGGCATATTATGTTGAATAGCAAAGGATTCTGGATGGTTTCCATCTCCCATTACCTAAAGAGAGGTCATTAATCAGTGTTCATAGTCACTAATGTGAGTGGCACTTCAATGACAACTGTAAATTCCATGGGCGCTCAGTATAAGCAATCAAAAATTGTTAGCCATATCTTATAGGTAGCAGATTCCAATTAAATGCCTTTTCGAAGAATCTGAAATATTACATCCCCATATATAAACTTACTTTGCTGTTTTTAAGGTTTTGATTAATCTTGGATTCACTTGAAATGATACAGTATGTTGTGAACAGGTGACAATACTCAAACCACGATTATGGAAAAATATATCATGTCCAAAAATAAAAATCTGTTAAAGAAAATATTCATATTTATAGGTAGAGAATGACTGCAACCTCTATTTCTTGAGGGAAATCAGGGAATACTGACACAAAGAAATTATGTATTTGGAAAGAAATTATGGCAACACTAAAAGCAGTCCCAGAGATATTGGGGCACTTGCATATATGTCCAACTTAAAACAGTTTGATTTTGGAAAAAGTAGAGAAAAAATTACAAGATTTGTACCAAATGTACAAAATCAACAACAAATGACTGGGTAAATGTTTAATATCAAATATACTGATTAGCAAATTTGGAGATGTGATTATCCTTCATATTTCCTGTCTTCTGATCTGAAAAATGGGTGAAGCCATTTTGGGAAATTTACCCAAATACAGTCACCCAAAATTTAGTTTAGATCAAAGTTTGGGAAAATTCAGGTACGACTTGATTTGTTTCAAATTTATTGGCTCATCTCAAGTCAAGGCTTAATTGGAATGCTATAAAATGAATTATTTTATCTGAAATATTTTGCTCCATCAAAAAGACCTAAAATGTCATAAAAAGCTGAGCCTGCGATGCCAAGCATAACCGCTATACAATGTACGGTGCTGTGTTTGGTGAGCTGTAAGAAGATCAATGAATGTGTCAGTGGCCTAGGAAAAGCAGAGAGAAGGCCTAGGCACTCACAGGAGCGCTGCTGACTTCTCAAACAGCTGATCGGCGGGGGTCCCGGGTGCCTGACCAAAGGATAGGTCATCAGTAAAAAAGTCTCAGAAAACACTTTTAATGGTAGAGCAGTTTTGTAGGTAAAACTGTGGTATTACCAGGAAAATGATATGCCGGATTAAAACACTATTTGTATATAGAGATGTCGCGAACATAAAATTTTCAATTCGCGAACGGCGAACGCGAATTTACGCAAATGTTCGCGAACGTGCGAACCGGGCGAACCGCCATAGACTTCAATAGACAGGTGAATTTTAAAACCCACAGGGATTCTTTCTGGCCACAATAGTGATGGAAAAGTTGTTTCAAGGGGACTAACACCTGGACTGTGGCATGCTGGAGGGGGATCCATGGAAAAACTCCCATGGAAAATTACGTAGTTGACGCAGAGTGTGGCAAGTTGAATTCGCAATGCGATTAATATAACCTGCATTAATCGCATTGCGAATTCAACTTAGAGCTAAGTTCCTAATGGTTGTATTGATAGAATTGACGAATATAACAAATATAGCACTATATTCTCAATCTTCGTTATATTCTAGCAATACAACCATTAGGAACCCAGCTCTAAGTTGAATTCGCAATGCGATTAATATAACCTGTATTAATCGCATTGCGATTACAACTTAGTCAAATTTGTGACACTGCAGCTTCAGAATGAATCTAAGATGGATGCTGTCCTTGCTTTTTGATAGGAGGTGGGAGGGTCTGGGAGGGAGGGTATGCTGATTGGCTGGAATGTGTCTGCTGACTGAGGTACAGGGTCAAAGTTTGCTCAATGATGATGTATAGGGGGCAGACCGAACATTGCATATGTTCGCCCGCCGCGGCGAACGCGAACAAGCTATGTTTGCCGGGAACTGTTCGCCAGCAGGACCTTGGTATAATGCAATGGGAAGACTTTTAAAAGCAAAATTAACTAAAATTCTCCTATTTTATATTAATTTTTTCAAATGTCTCTTTCTTTTTCAGTATTGCCTTAGGATAAATGAAACAGAGAAACAATGAGCACGGAAATTGGCTCTTTAATGTTTATGCTGTGCCTGGGTAGTGATTTTTATGAATCTTCTCATATTACAAAGTTAATTAGTCAACTGGGTTTACAAGAGTACTGAATGTTACAATGTGATTTAAAAAAAAATTGACACAGATTTATATGCGGCTATGCAAAAAATGAAATCTTCTGTAGGCGCATGAATGATAACATGGATTTTTGTTTAGGTTTTTACAATATGTTACTCAAGAATCATTAAATTCTATAGCATCACACACACACATATCTAGGTAAAATGTATTTGCAATTTCTTCACAGGACATACAGTATTTCTAGGTTTAAATGAGCCCTGAGGCCCTGTTATGTGCAAGTAAACTTCATTTCAGCTTTTCCTCAGATTTCTGGAATACTTATGTAATCTAGGGCATTTTATCATTATTGCAGTTTTTTAGGGTTTTTTTGCCTCTCGTCCTATGGATTTATATATATTTAAGCATAGATTTAAGTTTTTTTTTAAATTATTACTGTTATTGAGAGCGGGCTAGTATGTTTAAATTGTATTCATTGTAGAGACAAGCAAATTGATTCTAAACTGATTAAATTTTTTACAAGTTTTGCATGAATCATGTAAAAACAGCACCCAAAACCACTTTATTGCAAATATTGTTGGGGAAAACTATGATAAAAGAAGAGTAAGGATGACACTGGGAGGAAGTGGGGAAGGGCATGTCCTGATTGGCTCTGAGGCTGACAGAAAGCCTGGATCAGTGGGGGACAGTGGACAGGCAGTTCCTTATGCTGAGACAGAAGAATCGATATTCTGTGTTCAGCTCGAAACTTTAAAGGGAGTTATGTGGCAGTGTTAAACAAAAAGCTAATGTGGTGTGATAGGGACATTGCAGGAAGAAAATATATAATTAAGTAGATTTTAGGGAATTTGATCAGGGAAAGCTTTATGGAAAGCTTTGAAGCAGCGAGGGGCTTGTTATCCAGTTGCTTGTTTTATAAAGCTTTAGCTGGCAACAAGTTCTGCAATACAAAATTCAGGACAAAATCCTCTGGAAGAAAAAAAAAAAGAAACGTTTTTTTTCTGTAAATGAACAGACAGCTTTAAAGAAAAAAAAAAAAAAACAACAACTCAAATTTCTACAGTTCATAAGGCTTATTGCCAGCACACCAATAACATTCTTCTGCAAACACTGAGAAACTGGACATTTGTTTCAGTGCATTATATCCATGCTATAAAACATGCAACACTATAGCAAAAACATTTTAGGGCAATAACACAATTTTTTACCTGTGATATTAAAAACACATAGTTCAAAGACATTTTACCACAAATACTACATTGTCATAGCCAAGTTAGCAAATTCATTACTGGCTCACATTGTGTAGTTGAAAGAGGTACTAGTTGGAACTGAAGCCATGTTCGGTTTCAAATTTTTAATTGGTTTTCCCCTTTAAAAATTAACTACCGAAGCTACAACGAAGTCACACGTAACTTCGCCAATAAGTTACTTCGGCTCATCGGAGCGCATACATTTTAATACTGTACGGAGATGGATCTCCGTACAGTATTATTAATGGGGATGAGCGGCAGGAGCAATATTAGAATTTGAGATATTTCGCAAATATTTTGTAGAATATTCATCATATATTCACGATTTATCGAATTTGCGATTATTTTCTTGATTGTGAAAAATAGCAATGTAATATTCACCTAATGCGTGCACAATACAGGCATGGGTTACTTTTTCTACATTTTCCAAGCTGCTAGAAGTTCTCTGAGACTGGAGAAAATAGTTGGCATGGCAGAACATTAAAAAAAGCTTTATATGCAGATAGAGTGCTCCAATAGCCACCTGAAAAAACAATGTTGTTTGAGATTTTTCAATATACAGTCAGCTCCATAAATATTGGGACATCAACACAATTCTAACATTTTTGGCTCTATACACCACCACAATGGATTTGAAATTAAACAAACAAGACGTGCTTTAACCGCTGTCACGACCTTGTGTTAAGGTCGTGGCTTCATTTAGTTGCCTGCGGCAATGTTTAATGGTGTTTTCCCTGCTTTGGTGTGCATGGGGTTAAACTTGTTGGAGTGTGGTGGGTGTGACCTCAGGTCTCCTTTTATGTTGGTGTGGCCAGTATAGGATCTGTCGACCAGTTGTGGGCTGTCATTTAGGACGGATCATCCAAGTAGGTAGGGACAGTGGTTATGAGTAGTCATAAGCGGCATAGGCAATATTTAAATTTGCGATAATTAGCAAATATTCGCCATAAATTTGCAAATTCGAGAATTTGTGCTCTCCAGTCAAGGTTTACTTGATTGCAAAAATCGGCAATATAATATATTCACGATAAATTCATGATTAGAATATTCAACACTATTCGCGAATATATAACACTATATTCAAAATATTCGCAAATTCTCGAAGTGGCGATATTCACGATTAAAATTCGCGATTCGAATATTCTCGCTCAACACTAGTTATGAGGAGATTAGGTCTGCAATGTTCTAGACATGTATGTCTTTTTTCATTCTGATCATGTTTGTTTTGTAACCATTGTTGAATAAACCAGTAATTTTGTATTATGAAGTCTTGTCTGAGTTTGCTTATGATACATTCAGGGGAATATATTAAACACAAATTTCTTTAATTATGTTCATCCATATGCACATAGTATCAATAAATATGGAGGAAAAATGGTTGAAAATGGAGTAGGTAAAAAAGAACAAAGAACAAATTAATAAAAAAAAAATATATATATATATATATATATACAGTTGCAAGAAAAAGTATGTTAACCCTTTGGAATGATATGGATTTCTGCACAAATTGGTCATAAAATGTGATCTGATCTTCATCTTAGTCACAACAATAGACAATCACAGTCTGCTTAAACTAATAACACACAAATAATTAAATTAAATGTTTTTATTGAACACACCATTTAAACATTCACAGTGCAGGTGGAAAAAGTATGTGAACCCCTAGACTAATGACATCTCCAAGAGCTAATTGGAGTGAGGTGTCAGCCAACTGGGGTCCAATCAATGAGATTGGAAGTGTTAGTTACAGCTGCCCTGCCCTATAAAAAACACACACCAGTTCTGGGTTTGCTTTTCACAAGAAGCATTGCCTGATATGAATGATGCATCGCACAAAAGAGCTCTCAGAAGACCTACGATTAAGAATTGTTGACTTGCATAAAGCTGGAAAGGGTTATAAAAGTATCTCCAAAAGCCTTGCTGTTCATCAATCCATGGTACGACAAATTGTCTATAAATGGAGAAAGTTCAGCACTGCTGCTACTCTCCCTAGGAGTGGCCGTCCTGTAAAGATGACTGCAAGAGCACAGCGCAGACTGCTCAATTAGGTGAAGAAGAATCCTAGAGTGTCAGCTAAAAACTTACAAAAGTCTCTGGCATATGCTAACATCACTGTTAGCGAATCTACGATACGTAAAACACTAAACAAGAATGTATTTCATGGGAGGATACCACAGAGGAAGACACTGCTGGCCAAAAAAAACATTGCTGCACGTTTACAGTTTGCACAAGAGCACCTAGATGTTCCACAGCAGTACTGGCAAAATATTCTGTGGACAGATAAAACCAAAGTTGAGTTGTTTGGAAGAAACACACAACACTATGTGTGGGGAAAAAGAGGCACAGTACACCAACATCAAAACCTCATCCCAACTGTGAAGTATGGTGGTGGGGGCATCATGGTTTGGGGTTGCTTTGCTGCGTCAGGGCCTGGATGGATTGCTATCATCAAAGGAAAAATGAATTCCCAAGTTTATCAAGACATTTTGCAGGAGAACTTAAGGTCATCTGTCCACCAGCTGAAGCTCAACAGAAGATGGATGTTGCAACAGGACAACGACCCAAAGCATAGAAGTAAATCAACAACAGAATGGCTTAAACAGAAGAAAATACACTTTCTGGAGTGGCCCAGTCAGAGTCCTGACCTCAACCCAATTGAGATGCTGTGGCATGACCTCAAGAAAGCGATTCACACCAGACATCCCAAGAAAATTGCTGAACTGAAACAGTCCTGTAAAGAGGAATGGTCAAGAATTACTCCTGACCGTTGTGCACATCTGATCTGCAACTACAGGAAACGTTTGGTTGACTGTGATTGTCTATTGTTGTGACTTAGATGAAGATCAGATAACATTTTATGACCAATTTGTGCAGAAATCCATATAATTACAAAGGGTTCACATATTTTTTCTTGCAACTGTATATGTATATTGTGGCAATGTGAACATTGAGGTGTTGTTTGCACCAGGAGCGTGTCACCAAGGGGCCCGGTCTTGATGGAGTAAAAGCCCTAGTCCAGGTGTCCACTAAAGTAGTTGGGGGACACCATATAGATAGTGTAGCTGGTTCAGCTATTTCAGGGCGGGCTTTTGCTGGGAACAGGTAATGTGTTGAGTGGGTGCCTGTTCCCCATGCTCCAGTCCGGGACTTAGGGCATGCTCACGTCCAGGGATTCCATTTAATCAGGTTTCTGCAATTGGGTGTGTCTCACTCTGGAGAGTGTGCAGACAGGGGTCTAGTGAGGTTCTGTCAGCGTGGTCTCAGCTAGGCAAGGCTGAGGGGCCACGAGGCTATGCAGTAGCCTGAAGTTTGGGGGACCTAGCGACGCCTAAAGAACGAGGGTTGCACAGTCAGCGTCTGGAGGACTACTGGGCCACACTCCCCCAAAAGGTACTGGAGTTGCCACAGCCTGGAGGCTGCTGTATTGATGTTGGCTGAGGAAAGCCGCATATAATGTCCATGTGTGAACTATGCTCTACGAGTGAGGTAGGGACGTATTTTGTTTAGGTAGCGCATAGACGGGCAGAAGTTTATTTGTGTTTTAAGTGTTAGCGGTGCGGGAACCTCACCCCACCCAGTGATGTATAACTGGACTATACTTTATGAGAAGACTGTCAAAATAAATGAACAGTTTGGACATGAAAATACGTTGTCTGGTGAGATATCTGAGTGTGAACCCCTGAAAAGAGACGATCCCTTACAATATATATATATATATATATATATATATATATATATATATATATATATATATTAAATTACATATAGATGATAGATGAATATACTGGGATCATATGCAGATAAAAAAATTATTTTTATGTTTTAATTATAGCATTTTTGGAAGTTTTGTTGTATGATATATATATCAAATATAGGAAATGTAAATCCATTCCAAATCTTTGTTACTACAAAGAAATTTGATGTGAAAAGCATCGCCCCATTGAATGGAGGGTCTAAAAAGGACATACCAAGTGTATTCTGTACAGAGCCACTGATGAAGGAGCATGTAAGCTCCAAAACACGTTTGGTTTAAAATAATTTTTATTTGCAATTCAAATAATCCAAAAGGTAGCGACGAGTCCCATGCAATACATGCCGATATACCGTATTTTTCGCCCTATAAGACTCACCTGCCCATAAGACGCACCTAGGTTTTTGAGGAGGAAAATAAGAATACACTGTAAACGCTTAAAAAGGAAACTTTATTATTATATTTATTAAAATAGTGGCGACCCACCACATGATGAACTCATCAGGCTAAGTCTGGAGGAATGGCTCACGCCACAATTGTAGCCTATACCTCCACACTTAAATGAAACAGTGTTTTTATCTAGATGTATCAGGGTTTTTACTATGATATCCTACCCAATTATCCAAACACACTGTGGGTAATTGCTTAGGTGCGCTGAATACACTTATTTTATTTTTGTAATTTGTAAAAACAGCTATACACCAAGTTGCAACTGTTTACTTTCTTGCAAACATATGCAAATTTTTGGTGGGTTTTGAACTAATGGTGGTCTGTGGATAACACTATTATGGGGGATCTGTGGATGACACTGTTATGGAGGGGATCTGTGGATGACACTGTTATGGAGGGGATCTGTGGATGGCACTGTTATTGGGGATCTGTGGATGGCACTGTTATGGGGGATCTGTCGATGGCACTGTTATGGGGGGATCTGTGAATGACCATGCTATGGGGGGATCTGTGAATGACCATGCTATGGGGGGATCTGTGGATGACACTGTTATGGAGGGGATCTGTGGATGGCACTGTTATAGGGGATCTGTGGATAACACTATTATGGGGATCTGTGGATGACACTGTTATGGAGGGGATCTGTGGATGACACTGTTATGGAGGGGATCTGTGGATGGCACTGTTATAGGGGATCTGTGGATGGCACTGTTATGGGGGCATCTGTGGATGACACTGTTATGGGAGATCTGTGGATGGCACTGTTATTGGGGATCTGTGGATGGCACTGTTATGGGGGATCTGTGGATGGCACTGTTATGGAGGGGATCTGTGGGTGACACTGTTATTGATCAGATCTGTAGATGACACAGTTATGGTGGATCTGTGGATGCAACTGTTATGGGGGATCTGTGGATGGCACTGTTATGAGTAGGGGGTGGAACTGTTATGGGAAGGGGATCTGTGGATTACACTGTTATGGGGAGGGGGATCTTTGGATGACACTGTTATGGGAGGGGGATCTGTGGATGACACTGTTATGGGGAGATCTGTGAATGACCATGCTATGGGGGGATCTGTGGATGTCACTATATAGCATCCTATGATATATGTGTCATCCACAGATCCCCCCCATAACAGTGTCCCCCAATACACCGGGCTCTGCCGCTCACAGCAATATACATATCTAAACAGTAATCCTTAATCTTGAGTAACTTTAATTTTAAAGCAGCGTTATCCTGTTTACTACCTTGCAATTAAGCTCCGGTAACAGGCAGAGCGGGCGGCAGCGTAATGTCACTCACTCATGTCACGCGCCTTCTCTGCCTGCTTCATTCATAAAGTGGGAGGATCAGGCGCATGACGTGAGTGAGTGATGTTACGCCGCTGCCCGCATTGCCTGTTACCGGAGCTTGATTGTAAAGTAGTAAACAGGATAGCGCTGCTTTAAAGTTAAAGTTACTCAAGGTTAAGGATTACTATTTAGATATGTATACTGCTGTTAGTGGCGGGGCCCAGTGTAAGAGTACAGTGAGTAAGAGTTGCCGGCCTACAGCCCCTCCTCCCTCTCCGCTGATACATCGCTGCGCTGTGCAGCATCGCAGCCGGCGATGTATCAGCGTTAGCGATGTAAAAATGGCAGCATTTGCCCCATAAGACGCACTGCCATTTACCCCCACTTTTTTTTGGGGTGGGGGAAGTGCGTCTTATGGGGTGAAAAATACTGTATCAAACTGGAAGGCTAAATTAAAGAAAACAAGCGCCAAAGCAGTGGCGCTAAACCTGGAGCTCATCAACTCGTTAAGTGAAGGGTCAGGCAACCACGTGGCATGCCATGTGGGGCGCCGAGCTGTGAGAGACAAACACACACTTCTTGCTGCACGGGGAACCTAAGCTACACCAGGAGATACCAGGGAAAGACGACTTAGTGGTAATGTAAAGTTGGCGGTATTAGACATATTTGTATGTGGTTCTTTTTAACAAGAGGAGATATACTAATCATTGAGAAAAAAACATAAATTTCTAGTTTTACCTAATGGTATATACTGTATGAACTTAGATTACCTAATGATCTATATATGAACTTGGATGGATATTAAGGAAGATATACATACGGTATATTAATTCTATCTCTTGCTATTATAAATAACAATAATTGAGACTAAAATTGGAGCAACTAACCATTAACCATTTATTAATTATATATGAACTTATTACTAATAAGATTAGTAATTAGATTACTAATAAGGAGGATCTGCAGACAATCATGAACTATTGATTATCCATCTATTTTTATATTTTTTTCAAGAGACTAACAATTCATTTTTATCAAGTCTATTATTGTCGCAGTGATGCCCAACCTACGGCCCGCGGGCCAAATGCGGCCTGTGCCTGCAATCTCCCCGCCCAGCGCCGCCTCCTAGCTAATTTATTCACTGAACTTGCCTCTGTGAAATTGAAGAGAAGCACCGTAATCTCGCACAGGCGCACTGGCAGAGGCATCGTCGCACAGGCGCTTCGATGCCTCTGCCAGTGCGCCTGTGCGAGATTACGGTGCTTCTCTTCAATTTCACAGAGGCAAGTGCAGTGAATAAATTAGCTAAGAAGCGGCTCTGGGTGGGGAGGATATCTGTGGAGGACACTGAAGGGGGGGATCTGTGGAGGACACTGAAGGGGGGGATCTGTGGAGGACACTGAAGGGGGGGATCTGTGGAGGACACTGAAGGGGGGGATCTGTGGAGGACACTGAAGGGGGGGATCTGTGGAGGACACTGAAGGGGGGGATCTGTGGAGGACACTGAAGGGGGGGATCTGTGGAGGACACTGAAGGGGGGGATCTGTGGAGGACACTGAAGGGGGGGATCTGTGGAGGACACTGAAGGGGGGGATCTGTGGAGGACACTGAAGGGGGGGATCTGTGGAGGACACTGAAGGGGGGGATCTGTGGAGGACACTGAAGGGGGGTATCTGTGGAGGACACTGAAGGGGGGGATCTGTGGAGGACACTGAAGGGGGGTATCTGTGGAGGACACTGAAGGGGGGTATCTGTGGAGGACACTGAAGGGGGGTATCTGTGGAGGACACTGAAGGGGGGTATATGTGGAGGACACTGAAGGGGGTATCTGTAAAGGACACTGAAGGGGGGGATCTGTGGACGACACTGAAGGGGGGGATCTGTGGACGACACTTAGGGGGATGTTGCGGTGGGAGGTCCTGGAGGGGTGTTTGGGTGGGAGCTCTGGAAGGGGTGGGAGGTCCAATAGGTATGTGGGGGTGGGAGATCCGGGAGGGGAGGGCCCATAATTTTTTTTGCTATGGGGCGCAGTCATTTCTAGCTAAGCCCCTGATTGTTAAGATTGGGCGGGCACTGGAGCGATAGAGCGCCATGCTGTAGGAGAAGCCGACAGGAGATGAAAGGAAGAGGGGCCAGCTCCTGGTGGTGTCGGGCACAATGCGAAAGCATGGAGGTGGAGGATCTGACTGAAGCCTAAAGACCAGACATCAAGGTAGACCTGCAGAAGAAGGTGACAGCGCAGTATGTGATGTATACATGTGTGTAATGTATGTAGTGCAGTGTGTGATCATCACATACTGCACTACATACATTACACACATGTATACATCACATGCCCCCTCACAGTAATAATGCCAAGATATGTGCCCTCTTCACAGATTTAATGCTCACACATGCCCCCTCACAGTAGTTATGCCCAGATATGTGCCCCCTCACAGTAATAATGCCAAGATATGTGCCCTCTTCACAGATGTAATGCTCACACATGCCCCCTCACAGTAGTTATGCCCAGATATGTGCCCCCTCACAGTAGTTATGCCCAGATATGTGCCCCCTCACAGTAGTTATGCCCAGATATGTGCCCTCTTCACAGTAGTTATGCCCTGATATGTACCCTCCTCACAGCTCACAGTAGTTATACCCTAATACCAGTGATGCCCAACCTACGGCCCACGGGCCAAATGTGGCCCGCGAAGCCGTGTCATGCGGCCCGCGCAGTGACCGGACTTTATCAGCGCAGGGCGCGCTGCGAACGGCACAGGCAGCAAAGCGATGCTGCCTGTGCCTGCAATCTCCCCGCCCAGCGCCGCCTCCTAGCTAATTTATTCACTGCACTTGCCTCTGTGAAATTCAAGAGAAGCGCCGAAATCTCGCACAGGCGCACTGGCAGAGGCATCGAAGTGCGCATGCACCGTCTTCCTGGCCTCTGCCAGTGCGCCTTTGCGAGATTAGGGCGCTTCTCTTCAATTTCACAGAGGCAAGTGTAGTGAATAAATTAGCTAGGAAGCGGCTCTGGGTGGGGGGGATATCTGTGGAGGACACTGAAGGGGGGGATCTGTGGAGGACACTGAAGGGGGGGATCTATGGAGGACACTGAAGGGGGGATCTGTGGAGGACACTGAAGGTGGGTCTGTGGAGGACACTGAAGGGGGGGATCTGTGGAGGGCACTGAAACATAGAAACATAGAATGTGTCGGCAGATAAGAACCATTTGGCCCATCTAGTCTGCCCAATATACTAAATACTATGGATAGCCCCTGGCCCTATCTTATATGAAGGATGGCCTTATGCCTATCCCATGCATGCTTAAACTCCTCCACTGTATTTGCAGCTGCCACTTCTGCAGGAAGGCTATTCCATGCGTCCACTACTCTCTCAGTAAAGTAATACTTCCTGATATTACTTTTAAACCTTTGCCCCTCTAATTTAAAACTATGTCCTCTTGTAGCAGTTTTTCTTCTTTTAAATATTCTTTCCTCTTTTACCTTGTTGATTCCCTTTATGTAAAAGTTTCTTTATGTAAAAGTTTCTATCATATCCCCTCTGTCTCGTCTTTCTTCCAAGCTATACATGTTAAGGTCCTTTAATCTTTCCTGGTAAGTTTTATCCTGCAATCCATGTACCAGTTTAGGAGCTCTTCTCTGAACTCTCTCCAAAGTATCAATATCCTTCTGGAGATATGGTCTCCAGTACTGAGCACAATACTCCAAATGAGGTCTCACTAGTGCTCTGTAGAGCGGCATGATCACCTCCCTCTATCTACTGGCAATTCCTCTTGCTATACACCCAAGCATTCTGCTAGCATTTCCTGCTGCTCTGTGACATTGTCTGCCTACCTTTAAGTCTTCTGAAATAATGATCCCTAAATCCCTTTTCTCAGATACTGAGGTTAGGACTGTATCACTGATTTTATATTCTGCTCTTGGGTTTTTACGTCCCAGGTGCATTATCTTGCACTTATCAACATTAAATTTTAGTTGCCAGATTTTTGACCATTCCTCTAGTTTTCCTAAGTCCTTTTCCATTTGGTGTATTCCTCCAGGAACATCAACCCTGTTACAAATCTTTGTGTCATCAGCAAAAAGACACACCTTACCATTGAGGCCTTCTGCAATTTCGCTGATAAAGATATTGAACAATATGGGTCCCAGAACAGATCCCTGAGGTACCCCACTGGTAACAAAACCTTGGTCTGAATATATTCCATTGACTACAACCCTCTGTTGCCTGTCCCTCAGCCACTGCCTAATCCATTCAACAATATGGGAGTCCAAGCCCAATGACTGCACTTTATTGATAAGCCTTCTATGTGGGACAGTATCAAAAGCCTTACTAAAGTCTAGATAAGCGATTTCTACTGCACCTCCTCCATCTATTATTTTAGTCACCCAATCAAAAAAATCAATAAGATTAGTTTGACATGATCTCCCTGAAGTAAACCCATGCTGTTTTTCATCTTTCAATCCATGGGATTTTAGATGATCCACAATCCTCTCCTTAAGTATGGTTTCCATTAATTTCCACACTATTGATGTCAAGCTTACTGGCCTATAGTTGCCCGATTCCTCCCTACTACCTTTCTTGTGAATGGGCACAACATTTGCTAATTTCCAATCTTCTTGGACGACTCCTGTTGCCAGTGATTGGATAAATAAATCTGTTAATGGTTTTGCTAGTTCACCGCTGAGCTCTTTTAATAGCTTTGGGTGTATCCCATCAGGCCCCTGTGACTTATTTGTATTATTTTAGACAGTTGACTTAGAACCTTTTCCTCTGTAAAGACACATGCGTCAAAAGATTCATTAGTCTTCTTTCCCAACTGAGGTCCTTCTCCTTCATTTTCCTTTGTAAAAACTGAACAGAAGTATTCATTGAGGCAGTCAGCTAGTTCTTTATCTTCTTCCATATACCTTCCTTCTTTAGTTTTTAATTTGGTAATTCCTTGTTTTAGTTTCCTTTTTTCATTTATGTATCTGAAGAATGCCTTATCGCCTTTTTTCCCTGACTGAGCTAATTTCTCTTCTGCCTGTGCTTTAGAAGCTCTTATAACTTGTTTGGCCTCTCTCTGCCTAATCTTATAAATTTGTCTGTCATCCTCGTTTTTTTGCTTTTACTGACAAGCCTAATGCAATCTTCTGTTGCCTTCAATAGTGCCACTTTTAAGTAGTTCCATTTCTCCTGGACTCCAATTAAACTGTTCCAGTCTGATAGGGACTCGTATACCACTAATCTAATTTTAGAAAAGTCTGTTTTTCTAAAATCTAAAACTTTTGTTTTTGTGTGGTGTGACTCAGTCACTGTACTTATAGTAAACCACACTGACTGGTGATCACTAGATCCCAAGCTTTCCTCTACAGTAATATCAGATACCAAATTCCCATTTGTGAATACTAAATCTAAAATGGCCTCCTTCCGGGTTGGCTCCTCCACTACTTGCTGTAGAAATAATCCCAGTAGGGAATTTAGAATATCTGTACTCTTGGCAGAACTAGCTATTTTGGTTTTCCAGTTTACATCTGGAAGATTGAAGTCTCCCATAATGATAACTTCCCCCTTCAATGTCATTTTAGCTATTTCCTCAACTAGTAGATCATCTAATTCTTTGACTTGGGTAGGTGGTCTATATATAACACCTACACGAGTTACCTTATGATTATCAAGCTGCAAGGTAACCCATACTGACTCTAAATTGTTCTCGCTAACTTGTATCAAATTAGATTTTATGCTATCTTTCACATACAGGGCCACCCCTCCCCCCTTCTTGCCTTCTCTGTCTTTCCTGTATAGAGAGAACCCTGGTATTGATATATCCCAGTCATTACTACCCTTGAACCACGTCTCAGTAACAGCCACTAGATCTATATTCTCAGATGCCATTATAGCCTCAAGCTCATTGATCTTATTCCCTAGACTGCGAGCATTTGTAGACAAGACTTTGAGCTTGTCATTTCTTAACCTTTGTGCTACTGGCTTCTTCTGGCATTGTTCCCGGGGGCAGTCAGACTGCTGGATTATCACTCTTTTGCCCCCCTTTCCTAGTTTAAATGCTTCTTAGCAAATACTTGGAACTGTTCACCGAGGACATTCGTTCCCTTGAGAGAAAGATGCAAACCATCTTTCTTGTACAGTTCTTTTCCATTCCAACAAGAGCTATCATGAGACACAAAGCCAAACCCTTGGTTCAGACACTATTCACCAAGCCATACATTGAATTCCTTAATGCACATCTTCCTGTCATGCTGAAGGTTATGCACAGGCAAAACTGCAGAGAATGAAACAGTTGATGCAACCTCCCGTATATCCTTTCCAAGTGTATGAAAAGCTTCTTTCACCTTTGAAACCTCATTGCAAGCCAGATCATTTGTCCCAAGATGGAGAATAACATCCACTTCCCTTTCCTGCTTTGCTTGCCTAACAATATTTAGGATCCGTCGTCTATCCCTGCTAGCGGTAGCACCACTGAAGGGGGGTATCTGTGGAGGACACTGAAGGGGGGTATCTGTGGAGGACACTGAAGGGGGGTATCTGTGGAGGACACTGAAGGGGGGTATCTGTGGAGGACACTGAAGGGGGGTATCTGTGGAGGACACTGAAGGGGGGTATCTGTGGAGGACACTGAAGGGGGGTATCTGTGGAGGACACTGAAGGGGGGTATCTGTGGAGGACACTGAAGGGGGGTATCTGTGGAGGACACTGAAGGGGGGTATCTGTGGAGGACACTGAAGGGGGGTATCTGTGGAGGACACTGAAGGGGGGTATCTGTGGAGGACACTGAAGGGGGGTATCTGTGGAGGACACTGAAGGGGGGTATCTGTGGAGGACACTGAAGGGGGGTATCTGTGGAGGACACTGAAGGGGGGTATCTGTGGAGGACACTGAAGGGGGGTATCTGTGGAGGACACTGAAGGGGGGTATCTGTGGAGGACACTGAAGGGGGGTATCTGTGGAGGACACTGAAGGGGGGGATCTGTGGAGGACACTGAAGGGGGGGATCTGTGGAGGACACTGAAGGGGGGGATCTGTGGAGGACACTGAAGGGGGGGATCTGTGGAGGACACTGAAGGGGGGGATCTGTGGAGGACACTGAAGGGGGGGATCTGTGGAGGACACTGAAGGGGGGGATCTGTGGAGGACACTGAAGGGGGGGATCTGTGGAGGACACTGACCTCTTCACAGTAGTAATGCTCACACGTGCCCCCTCATAGCGTTTGCATTTATTTCTGGCAAAGCTACCTGGTTCCGGCCCGCAAAATTTATACCAAGTCTAGTGCGGCCCTCAGACGAAAAATGGTTGGGCACCACTGCTCTGATATATGCCCTCCTCACAGTAGTTATACCCTGATGTGTGCCCTCCTCACATTAGTTATGCCCAGATATGTGCCCCCTCACAGTAGTTATGCCAGATATGCCCTCTTCACAGTAATAATGCTCACACGTGCCCCCTCATAGCGTTTGCATTTCTTTCTGGCAAAGCTACTTGGTTCCGGCCCGCGAAAGGCACAATTTTACTTTTTGGGGCATTTGTGTATTGTAGACAAACATTATTAAAGTATTGATACATCATATCATATTTGTAATACTTTTCATATAATCCCAGATGATAGAGTGCCTGTTATTTTACTATTATTACTTTATTACTTTAATTATATCTACTTCTGTTTAACACAATGCGCTCCTGGTTTTATTTCTGGGATTTTGTCCTACTTTTTATAGTAAGGAAATGAAAAGTAAAGTGTACCTTATGGTAAAAAACGATAACTCTGAGTTACAGAGCTATACTTGACCTCATTGCTTTACCATATCTCAGTTTACACTAAAGGTCTGTATCGGTCAACCACCATCATACTGTTACTGGCCACCATGGTTAAAATCCATGTAGACAGCTACAGAAAATATTATATTTCTCTTGGGAAATGGTAAATTTTGGGGACAGGTAAGGCCCTGGATTAGAGATGAACAAATTTCTTGAAATCTGTTTCATCTCCAATTTGCCACATTTAAAAAAAATATTGATTCGGATAAAAAAAGATTCTGCGCCAATTAGGTTAAGGTCTCCTAGGACAAATATAAGTCCCAGAAGCCGACAGCATATAGGGCACAGATTTTCTTAGCGCGGGTTCACATCACCATTATGGATTACATTTTTGTTTTCCATTATAACATGATTGTAACAGAAAATCACAGAATCCATAAGATGGAAGTCAAAATGGAAGTCTTTA
This sequence comes from Bufo bufo, assembly GCF_905171765.1. NCBI lineage: Eukaryota > Metazoa > Chordata > Amphibia > Anura > Bufonidae > Bufo > Bufo bufo. Next base: position 167,219,366 of record NC_053391.1, on the reverse strand, counting down.
AGAGGCGTTCTATTTTGATCCTTCATAATACAAGTCTATGGGCAGCATAACGGATCCGTCCTGGTTTCCATTATGTAGGGAAGTTTGGGGGACAGGTAAGGCCCTGGATTAGAGATTAACAAATTTCTTGAAATCTGTTTCATCTCTTATTTGCAACATTTTTCAAAAATATTGATTCGGATTAAAATAGATTCTACCCCAATCAGGTAATGTCTCCTAGGTCTCCTAGGGTTCATATCACCATTATGGATTCCATTTTTGTTTTCCGTTATAACATGGTTTGATCGTTCATAATACAATTCTATGGGCAGCATAACGGATCCATTCTAGTTTGCATTATGCAGGAGTCCAGTCCTGCATAACGGAAACTAGGACGGATCCGTTATGCTGCCCATAGACTTGTATTATGATGGAAGTCAAAATGGAAGTCTTTAAAAGGCATTACGTTTTGCTTTCCATCATAATAGAAGTCTATGGGAATCATAATGGATCCGTCTGGTCTCTGTTATGTAGAACGGAAAAAAAAAAGTCCTATCGACAGGACTTTGTTTTCCGTCTTGCATAAAGGCAACCAGACGGATACGTTATGATTTCCATAGACTTATATTAAGACGGATCAAAACGGAATGCCTCTTAAAGCCTTCCGTTTTGACTTCTGTCTTATGGATTCTGTTATTTTCTATTATAACCATATTATAATGGAAAACAATGACGGAATACATAACGGTGATGTGAACCCGCCTTTAGATGTATAATGGCGAAGGAAATGGAGTGGTGAAGGAATATAGGTGATATATTAAGGGCTCATGCACACAAACATATTTATTTCTGTGCCCTTTTTTTGGCTGCCCATATTCGGATCCATTCACTTCAGTGTGTCTGCATAAAACGGAATTTACCCTGTGGGCATTCCGCTTCCGAATGTCAACATAGCCATTCTGCGAAAAAATAGAACATATTATGGACAAGGATAGGACTGTTCTATTTTATGCTAACCGTTCCGTTCCAAAAAACGTGGAATGCACATGGCCCGTATCCGTGTTTTGCGTACCCACAATTTGCAGGGTGGTTTCCCTTGGAGCTAAATTGAAAGGGGCACAAGAGTGGACAGTGAGGCACAGGAGCCGATGGTTCCCGCCCCGACATTCAGCCTCAAAGGCTGAAGGCAACTAGGTGTGAGACAGTGGAACAGTGCCAGATGAAATCATTGAGACCGCCTGTGCTGGGAAACAGGCAGTTAAGGCTGCAGGCTAGAAGAGGCCTGCATCACAGGAGTGAGGTGAGTATTTTGTGTGTGTGTGTTTTTTTTTTTTTTGGGGGGGGGGGCTACTTAGGGTACTCCTGAAGGGGGCTACATTTTATTTACAGAGGGCATTATATGTAATGAGGCCACTAATGGGGGACATTATATGTAAATAGGCCACTACTGGGGGGCATTATATGTAAAGAGCCAACTACTGGGGTCATTATATGTGAAGAGGAGACTTTCGGTCATTATATGTAAACAGCGTACTACTCAGGGGCATTATATCTAAAGAAAACACTCATGGGGGGCCTTATATGTACAGATGGTACTATTGGAGGGAATTATATGTATAGATAGCAGTATTGGGGGTCATTATATGTACAGATGACACTACTGGGGACATTATATGTACAAAAGACACTATAGGAGGGGGCATTATACCTAATGGGGCTTAAATGGAACTCACTACTGAGTGAAACTGACGTCTAGATGATGATGATTACTGAGTAAATATGTGTGTTCTTTGTGTCAAATTATGCAGGAACAAGTTGTGGTCAGGAGACATCATCAGGGTGATCTGTGCAGAACTGAGGAAAAAAAAAGGAAAGTGAACGATTGCAATAAAAGGATACATCACCTGTAAGTCACTGAGCAGGGGCCTAAACAGGTTTATTAATGACCAGGCCCTAAATACGTAGGTGCGGTCATGGTGGAGCAGTATTATTTGCCCTTGATATAGTGTTATTATTGGTAATGTTGTTCTTGTTATACTGTGGGGTGGGGTTCTATATAAAAAAAGGGGTATATCCTTAGGTTAGGGGGGGTGTAATACCTGGCTTGCCTCAGTGCTGCCAATTCACGCTAAGCCACTGCAAGTGTCCAAAGCATAAATGATTTCCAGACACTTCTTCACTTATGGACTTTGTTCTCTTGCTATTAGAGGTCATAAAGATTTGAGTATTTGGTATTTTCATTGAAACATTTATGGCATATCTACAACCATGAACAATCACTTCCTTTTTTTTGGAACTCCCATAGAAGTGAATGGAGATGTGCAGCTACCTCTCCATTTACAGTGCTATGCCCTGCTCTCAAGCTGGGTATTGGTCACAGAGATGGGAGACGAACCTATTAGGCATTTATGATGTATCCTCTTGATGAACCATAAATATCCAGATGGGAACAACCCTGTAGAAGTCTTCTGTGGAAGCTGGATTTTCGGCTCTTATTTTGCTATATTAATTTCAGCACAGACCCATGGCACAGGAACAACAACTTTTATGAACAACAATAAATCCCATAATAATATATTCGGTGGTAGAAAAAAATCCTCAGCTTTTACTGTATCAAATCATAGCATGCAATATAAATAATCTTAACTGAAATAACATAATGAATACATTTATAAAAGATAGCACATATTTCCGTACAAAGTGTAATTACTTGCATATATTAGCCATTTGGATCAATGTCTGCTTTTTCGTAATACCAGCAAAAGAGATAAAGTTTTCCATATTCAGTCAGGAAGGTACATTTAATTCTTCAGTAGGAAGCTGGAGGTCCAATTTAGAGATTAGATACTATCTTAAAGAGTAACAGAGGAATAATTTATTTCTTGTATTAAAACTGGAATGAGAGCTCCTTATAAAGGGAGCTTTCAGATCTTACATTTAAACATTTACAATATTTGTTGTATTCTTACAATATCATTTTTTGCAGAAACAAAAGTGAGAGTCAAGGATTAATAATGTCATTTGGAGAACAATTTAGTTTTAGTAGTAAAGCCATGACAATTCTTTTAAATGTTGCATGCAATTACATGTATTTTCTACATCTTAGGCCTTGTGCACATGGTGGTTTTGCATCTGCATGCATCCTTTGAGAGACCATTATAGGCAACTCATAGAAGGGTATTAAGTGACAATTCCAATCCCCAGAAGTGCATTGTAGCTCAATGGTTAAAATTAGGAAATCATGCTACAAAATATTTTCAAGTAGCTCCATACAATGCGGACATAACACTTAAATGGGTTGTCCACTTTGCACTATTAATGACCTATCCTCAGGATAGATCATCAAAATCAGATCGGCGGGGGTCCGACTCCTGACACCACCACCAATCAGCTGTTTGAAGAGATGCCAGCGCTCATACAAGTGCTGCCTTCTCTGCTCTGTTTATCTACTTTCTGCAGCGATTGCAGTGGTGAGTAGGTGTAATTACAAGTATGGTGTCCCCATTCACTTCTATGGGATGGCTCACTCTTGGTGAAGTGAATACTACAGATCCATCCCATAGAGGTGAACAGGGGTGCCACACTTGTAATTACACCTGTCCACCACTGCAATTGCTGTGGCGAGCATGTAAACAGAGCAGAGAAGGCAGCACACTGCCTTCTCTTCAAACAGCTGATCGGTGGGGGTGCCCTCAGATCAGGTTGTCCTCAATCTGATATTGATGACCTATCCTGAGGATAGGTCCTCAATAGTAAAAAGCAGACAACCCCTTTAAAGTGTAACTGATTTTTTTTTTTATTTTTTTTTTGTTAAATGTGTAGGATAAGTAAATAGGTACATTTTTCAATAAATTTTCTTTATTGATTTTGCATTTGTTTAATGAAAAACACTGAACCTGAATGTAACTTTTGGCAGTGAGCTGCCCGTCTTCACTGTTCAGCACAGTACTGAATAGACGTTCCTCCCTCACTGCACTGCCATCACTGCCTCTCTCATATAAAGCTAGGCATAAATACTATGCATATATCTATATAGTGCTGTCTGACATCATTACAATGTCAGCAGTGAGTGCTGACAGTGTCCGTGCTATCTTTATGCCCGGCACACTTATTGAGCCTCTGGGAGATGCAAAAGATCACTGCCAACTTTTCTGCATCTCCCGGCAACTGATTAGTCAGATGTCTGGCATACAGATCGCACGAACATTATAATTGCTCACTGCTCACACTGTACCATGTCGTACGGGGCAGTATATATTGTAGTTTTCGCCCTATAAGACGCACTTCTTTAGGACAAAAAATATGGAAGATATACACACAGATTATGTGAAGTTCCCAGCTTGCATTATTTGAGGATTATTGTATGGCACTTTACACAATGAAAGTAGAGGACAAACTATATAAAAGCATTGTATCACATCACATTACGTCTCTGTCATCAGACATAAATGAATATGGGCCACAAGCTTTTGTCACCCCTAACAGATATTGCTTTCTTGCCTTTTTACAGAAGATAAATTTGCAGCGGAAATTGCAATAATAGAAATGTTATATTTAGAAATCTCTCAATAATTGGCTGAATTCCTCTTTCTTCTTTCAGTGGGGAGGCAATGAGAGTGACATTTTTCTCAATAATTTATGCCTTTTTTTACATTATACAGTTTGTGTTTTTTTTCTACTTTAAATTTTCTTATTTACATGCAGCCGTCACTATTAATCCCTGCAGTGTGATTTTTCTATGCTATATTTCTAGGCCTATATCTTCATGTCTTTGATAAACAGAATTATCTGATACATATTGGCTTTCACTCACACTATGCATTTTTTGGTACGAAATCATGTCTGCATCAGGCGCATTTCTCAGCTGTTTGTTAGCTGTTTTCAACCCCTCCTTATTCATTGAAACAAAAAAGAGGCTGGCGCTGATATTGCGATACTTACCATGTGATAACTAAGATGCTGCCTCATTGGTCAAAATTTACTTTTGAGCAATTTATGCACATGACGTATTTGTGGTCCGAACCGATCTGTGTTTTTTTAGGATGACACATGGACCAATTCATTTCAATGAGGTTGCAAAAAATGCACACAGTCCATTGTGTGCTGTCCGCATCCATATGTCCATTCCTCAGCACCGAAAAAAATTAAAAAATTAAATAGAACATGTCCTATTCCCTTGTTTTGCGGACAAGAATGTGCATTTGTAACATACTGCAGGACCTGTGGAAGGGAAAATGTGGAATACACACATAGGTGTCCTTGTTTTGCGGATCCATGATTTGCAGACTGCGAATACAAATACAGTCGTGTGCATGAGGCCCAAAACATGTAAGTGCAAAGTATTCATATTAAACATGGATTGCCATTAAAGCTTGAAGATTTTTATAGCAGGATTGTTATATCATTGTCTTGAGGATTAACTATCAAGACTCAGGATCCAGAATCCAATATGTGCATGATTTATATCCAATAGATTGTATATGGCTCCTGCTACAACATATCATGTAAAGCCTCCACAAGACTTCATGGGACATGTATTCCCCAGAGCTACTGGCTTTAGACATAGATTTCTACAATCAAGATCAAGGTTGTAGATTCATAACCGTATCTCAGGATTTCCACAATATGGTCATGTGCCCCCCTCTTTATCTTTCTTCATCATTTTTATTAGTTCAAATCTGGTCATCTCTTACCACATATCTCAGGAAAATGTCAAGCCAAGAGGAACGGTACAAAAGGAAGCATCTTTTCTTTATCAAGAAAATAAAATATGCAAATTACTTTGCATTGAAGAGAAGTTATACTTTTTGGGCTATAGTTTCAACTGGGGATGTCCAAAGCAGTATAAGAAGATATGACCTACCTTGAAAATCATATTTTCCTATGACCCTATATTAGGAGACTATTTTCTACAATAGTTTATGTTGTAATAAATGAAACTGTAAAATCTTCTCTTTACTAGTCATAAAACTAAATTTTTACTGTATTTTAGTGCGTCCTTGAAAAATTCTTGAATCCATCTATTTATTACACAGTGGAAATTATTTTCACTCCAAACATTGCATCCCTCTCTTCTTCCACTTAAACTTGATTCTTTGGCTATTAGGTGAAGGATGTTCACATTGCACTACATTAATTTCACTGGACACTGAGTTTTATCTATTTCAACAAGCGCGCCCGTGTTAATTAGGCGTCATAGGGGGAGTGATTGTGAGGAACGCCACTAACTGTCACTAATCAATACTTGCAGCACAAGCAGTTCTAACAGTAAATTGCTTTAGTTCATGTGAAGGAAAACAATTTTGTATCCAAGCTAACATTATTTTTTTTCTAAAGCTGCAAGCAGTTAATGTTCTCTTTTATAAATTGCTGCCATTAAAAAATAAATAACACTCAGGACAATGGTGCATAATTTGGTAAATGAAATGCATTCAGTTTAGGCAATCAGCTTCTTTTTTTAATGTTTTCAGGAATACTTATTCAACAATGTAAATTGTACCTCATATTTTGGTTCCATAAATTCTATTTATTAACTAGCCATTGGTGACACATCATCTGGAAATAATATGACACATGTTTGTACTGTGTGTGCTAGGGTTCATATTATATTACATATCAACAATGTATTCTCATAATTAGTGTTGAGCGAATCGAAGTCGATTCGAATTTCCGAGAAAATTTCCTCATGCTTTAAGGTGGTGAATTGATTTTCCCTGAAATGGTGTAAAAAAAAAAAAAAAAAGAGTCATACTTACCTTATCCTTTTACTCGCGACAGGCCAGCCACCGGCATCTTCATTGAAGATCTTGCACGAATTCCAGTGCGTGGTGACTTATGATGTCACTACGCCAGCCGATGGGGGATTTCAAGCCAGATCTTCAATCAAGATGGCGCCGGCCGGCCCGTCCCAAGTAAATGAATGAGGTAAGTATGGTGTAATTTATTTGTTTTAAATTTTACACTGTGTTATTACTTATTGTATTGTTAGCTTTATATGGTCACTAGCTTTTCAAGAAACTTTAGTGGCCTATTTCAAGAAACTTTGAATAAATCAATAGTAATGGTGAATATAAGAAATTCTGTAATATATATTATCAGAGAAAAATACCTTTTTCTCTCTCCAGCAGCTCAGTTCTCTTTCCCTCTCCATTTTATAGACTTCTATGACCAACATGTAACCTGATCATTCAGTGAGATGAGAGTCCATCTGGTCTATCAAGAAGAACTTAGTAGAGAATGCAAGTTTAGGAAGAAGAAGAAAGAGGCATTTTTTAAGATTATTACTAGAGATGAGCAAATCATGGAATTCTATCCGAATTTCAGGAAAAATTTGATTTGCAACAAATGCGAATTTCCTTGTGCTTCGTGGTAATGAATCGCATTTTTCCTAAAATGGCTGCTGCACGTGTGAGGACATGAAGAAAGGAAGTCTGGGAAGGTGGGATGACCCAGACTGACATGCATGCAGCCAATCAGCAGCCAGCCATCCTTGTAATGTCACAGCCCTATAAATACGGTGGCAATCTTAGATTCAGACATATTCCAGCATTCTGAGTACAGGGACAGACATGAGAAGGAGCTAGGGACAGCAATAGGAAAAGCCTCATTGTGAAAAAAAAAATATTTATAAGTGCAGGAATAGGGAGGAATAATTTCACAGCATCTTAGTGCAGAAGAGAAGTCAGAAGGCGCTAGGGACAGGGCTAGAAAACCGATTTACAAGTGTAGGGAAAGATTATTTGGGGATACAAATAACCATTATACAGCAATTTGATCTGATTATTGGGGTGCAAGTGCAATATTAAAAAGCCTTTAGTGGCCTATTTTAGTACAAGAAGAAAAATATATACGCACTTCACTGTTGCAGAAATGTATGGTGAAAGGGTTTAGTGGCCTATTTCAGTACAGAAAGAAAAATATATACGCACTTCACTGTTGCAGTTATTTGTGGCAAAAGCATTTAGTGGCCTATTTCAGTACAAAAATAAAAATATCTACACACTTCACTGTTGCAGTTATTTGTGGCAAAAGCATTTAGTGGCCTATTTCAGTACAAAAATAAAAATATATACGCACTTCACTGTTGCAGTTATTTGTGGCAAAAGCACTTAGTGGCCTATTTCAGTACAAAAATAAAAATATCTACACACTTCACTGTTGCAGTTATTTGTGGCAAAAGCATTTAGTGGCCTATTTCAATACAAAAAGAAAAATATTTACGCATTTCACTGCTGCAGTTATTTGTGGTGAAAGCGTTTAGTCTCCTATTTCAGTACAGCAATAAAAATATATTCTCATTTCACTTCTGCAGTTATATATAAATATGGCCTTGCGGTTCGCCTGGCGGTCGTTTCGCGGCGAACTTTGCTCGTTCGCGATTCGCCGAACGGGCAAACATATGGCGATGTCCGCCGGTGCCATATTATTTTACATTGTGAAGAACTTTGACACATCCATCAGGTGGTACAGGACAGCCAATAGAGACGTTTTAGCACATGGACATAACCCCTACCTTATAAATAAACCTGATTTGGCCACCATTTTACATTCAGTCTTTTGCCAGTGTAGGGAGAGGAACAGACTGTTAGGGACACCAAACACTAGCTAATAGGGCCACAAAAGTCCTTTTCAGGACTGGTATAGGTGTGCTATCAATAGGCGTGACTTACTGAGGGGTGTAATATACTTATAATATACTTTCTAACATAGAAAGTATGTTATAGTGCATTTGTATTGTGCAGCAGTTGTGTGCAGTCCTGCTGCGATACTGCAGCTACACAGAGTGCCAAACGCCATTGGAACAAATAATTTCTACTGGTGTGATATACCAGTTGCCCCCCCAAAAAACTGATTGAAGCAGGGGTGTTATATACCAATAATATACTTTCTATATAGTGCATTTAAGTAGTACAGCATTTGTTTGCTGTTTTGCTGCATTACCACAGCTACAGATAGTGACAAACGACATTGGAACAAATAATTTCTACTGGTGTGCTATACCAGTTACCCCACAAAAAAACTGATTAAAGCAGGGTTGTTATATACCAATTATATACTTTCTATATAGTGCATTTGGGTAATGCAGCATTGGTTTGCGGTTTTGCTGCGTTACCTCAGCTACAGATAGTGACAAACGACATTGGAACAAATAATTTCTACTGGTGTGAAATACCAGTTGCCCCTTAAAAAAAACTGATTGAAGCAGGGGTGTGATATACCAATATTATACTTTCTACATATTGATTTTTGGTAGTGCAGCATTGGTTTGCGGTTTTGCTGCATTACCTCAGCTAAAATGTCCCCTGATTAAGATACATATTTTTTGTTTGAATTTTTGTCATGGATCCCCCTCTAGTATGTCACTGTCCATGTTGTGGGACTATTTGTACACTTCTACTAAGTATTTGGTGGCTGCAAATATGACTTGAAGATTTTTCAGGTTCGCCTGACATTAAAGTGAATGGAGCCCGCCGCAAACTTGCAGTTTGCGAACGTTTGATCGCGTTCATGCCATCGCATTCGCGAACCGTCTCGGCCGATGTTCGTCCTTCACTAGTTATATATGTTTAAATGTTTAAATATTTTCGTTGCTTTAGTGGTGTTTTAATTTGCTTTTAATTTATTTAGTTCAGCTAAAAGTATGTCAGACAGAGAAGGGCCAGGCCATGCACAGTGCCAGAGACCTAAATGTTTCTGATGCAGGCAGAGGTCGCAGAAGAGTAAGGGGGCATGTCAGCAGGAGTCGCAGCTAGAGGCCTGAGATCCCTGTGTCATCTAACGGTCATGTCTTGACCAGCAACCCAGCGGTTCTTGATTGGTTAACTCGGTCATCCACTTCATCCCAAGTGACATCAGACACCCCCAGCCAACAGTCGTGGGTCGTCAGACACAACCCTTAGTTGGCATAGTCCGGGAGCAAGCCCGGTGCCTCACCTGTCTTCAACCTGCCTCTGTCCTTTGCTGTTCCCTCAGCCACAGAAGTTTTGTATGCTGTGGGCTCAGCTCCACTATACAGCGAGGACGAGCTACTAGAGGACAGTCAGTAGCTACTGCCCAGCAAAGATCTGGAGGAGACATCCATCGTTTCCTCCGCTTGGCGGGCAAGTAGTGATGTGAAGAGTGGCGTGGGAGGTGGTGTTGTGCACTCCTGACCCAGAGACCGTTGAGGAGAACATCAGTGATGTGCAGACACTACTCGATGATGATGAAGCTGATCTCACTTGGGAGCCAGGTGCAGAAGGGGCTTCATCATCATCAGGAAAAGAGGTTGGCAGCTTGCCCGTGAGGCAGCAGCTGAGCTAGCAAGGTGGTAGCATGGCTGGGAGTCAGCAGGGTAGCAGCAGTGGGAAGCTGGGAGCCAAACGTGCCAGGGTTAGACCACCTGCTTTGCAGCAGCCTACCTACCTGGGAAGTAGTGGTGCAGGGGTTCACGGAGGTAGCGACGGTAGCAGTCAGTCAGTGCAGACTTTAAGGGGGAAAATCACCTACTCAGCGGTGTGGAAGTTTTTTGCTAAGCCGCTGGGGGAGGTTAACATGGCCATATGTAGAATATGCGGACATAAGGTGAAGCTTGGGCAGGGTGCCAATGTTGGCACCACGGCACTGCGTCAACATATGCAGCATCACCATAAAGTGGCCTGGGAGAACCGTGGCTCCGATGTGGTGGTCCAGCCTGCCGCAGCAACCGCTGCATCACCCAGTGGCATGCACCCGGTTTCAGCCAGTCAAGGCTCCACCACCTCAGCCAAAAGGAGCTGTCTGTCCTTCCCATCTTCTGCTGGTCTACATGCTCCTGCTACTCCTCCTACTCCTCATCAGTCAATCCAACATACATTAATAACCTAAGCAATTGCCAAGAGACAGCAGTATATGTACACGCATCCAATGTCGCAGAAGCTGAAAGTGCTCCTGTCCAAGTTGCTGGTGCTGCAGCTCCTCCCTTTCCAAGTGGTGGACTCTGCGCCATTCAGAGAACTGATGGCTTGTGCAGAGCAGAGGTGGATTCCCAAGCCGTCATTTGTTTGCCAAAAAGGAACTACAAGCCCTGCACAAATATGTAGAAAAGAAGGTGGGCCAGTCCTTGAGCCTGTCGGTGTCTGCCAAAGTGCATGGCAGGGCCGACGTGTGGAGCTATAACTATGGTCAGGGACAATACATATCCTTTACGGCCCACTGGGTGAATGTGGTTCCTGCACAGCCAAACCAGCAACTTTTCCAGGTCATGGGGCATCCGCCTCCATGTTGTCACACCATTGATCCTGCGACAATGTCTGCCTCCTCATCCTCCACCAAATCCTCAGCCTCCACTTCAGGGACAACTCAAAGTGCCCCTCCAGCAGACCACTTGTGCAGGGCACAGCGATGTCACGCTGTTCTACACCTGGTTTGCCTTAATGAATGGAGTCACACAGGGGGGAACTGCTCCGTGTGATTCATCAAGATTCATCCTGGCTTTCTCTGCGACAACTAAAAATCAGAACTACGGTGACCGACAACTGGAAGAACGAAGTGTCGGCGCTACATCAAGGAAGGCTGAGCCATGTGCCCTGCATGGCCCACGTGTTCAATCTGGTTGTCAAGCGGTTCCTGAAGTCTTCCACCCATCTGCAAGACATACTAAAATTGGGCAGGAAACTTTGCATGCATTTCATCCACTCGTACACCGCAAAACACACCCTCCTTGAGCTGCAGTGGCAGAACGACATCCCCCAACATAGGCTGATATGCAACTTTTCCACCCTTTGGAATTCCACCCTTCATATGTTGGATCGACTATACGAACAGAGAAAGGCCATCAACGATTCCTTGATGATGCAAGTGGATAGGAGTATTCCCCTGTGTAACTTTGATGTCAGCCAGTGGCAGCTCATGCATGACACCTGCCATTTGCTCAGGCCTTTTGAGGAGTCCTTGTTATTTGTCAGTCGCAAGGACCATGGGATGAACGAAGTCATTCCACTGCTTCATGTCCTGGAACAAATGGTGGTAACAATGGCTGGTCAGGGGACTGGAGACATGGTGCCTAGCTCTCATAGCCACATGATCTCTGTGGGGGCTGAACTGGAAGAGAAGGAGGAGGGGGAGGAAGACATTGGAGCACAGGCAATGTGTAGCGAAATGGGTGGTTTTTCTACTCAGCTGGCAGGAGAGGAGAAGCAGGAGCGGCCAGCGGAGCTACAGGGCGATGAGGAAGATGACACAGAGGACCCAGACACACCGTGGCAGTATGCAGTGGAGATGAAGGCAGGGAGTCCCTACGAGTCACTTGCACAAATGGCCCTATGTATGCTCACTTGCTTGCGTAGTGACAGCCGAATTGTCACCATTCGGCTAGGGATGACTTCTGGCTCTCCACCTTGTTGGACCCATGCTACCGTTCCAGAATGGGGTCCTTTTTTACACCCACTAAGAGGGAGGACAAACTGAACTACTACAGAGACAGTTGGTGTCAGTTGGCCGCTGCCTATCTGCGCCATTGTCCATCCTCTGCCAGGTCTTGACGCTAACATCGACCTGTAAAGCTGAGTTCATACTTGAGTTATTTGGTCATTGTTTTCCCCATGACAGCCCAAGTGTGCAGCGATTCTAAGAGTGACGCCTGTCATCTGCTTGTCATACTGACTCACAGTATTGTTTCACTACCAAAGCAGACTCCCTATGCGTGTTACTGCAAGGCACAGTGTTCTACACCACTATAAAGGCTCTCTGCAGCCGCGAATATATTCGGATCAAACCAAATAAAAGAAAAAAAAAATTGGGCGAACCGGCGAATCAAATTTTTTTAAAAATCGCTCATCTCTAATTATTACGTTTATTATATTAACCTGTACTATTGATCTGTGCAAAGTTTGTTGAAAGGTTATTAACCATTTACATTGTACTTCTAGTGAAAAATAAAAACTCCAGAGTACTATTTTATTGTACAGTACCTTTGTGAGACCTTTGCCTTTAAAGCTCAGCCATTTGTGCTGCAGATTTCTCCTTCATAATTCACAGACAGTAAGTTTTAATCATTGCCTACTACATTGCATCTTTCTCTGTCTTTCATTTTTCCTTTCCTTCTATCTTTCTCTATCTCTGGCTCTTTCTTTTCTCTTTCTCTCTCTCTAAGGCTGCTTTCACATGAGTGTATTGAGATCCATCAGTATTTTGGCTCAGGATTCCTGATGCTATACCATCAGTATTGTCATCAGTATTTCAGTATTGTTTCATGATTTCATCAGGATTTACATGCGTATTTCTTCCTTCCTTCATTATTTATGCACTGCACATACTGTAATGTGCGTATTTGGAAACAAATCCGCACAAAACTCGGACATGCTGCAGGTTTCAAATAGTGACGGAAATTACACGACCATGTGAATAGCTCTATGCATTAACATTAGCAGTGGATTCGAGGCTATATACGCATTGCAAATACCTGGAATATAATATAAAAGGTAAACAAAACTTGGCAGTCTCTCACCAAAATGCATACATTCATTTAAATCTCTTTTTCACTGTACAAATTCTATAATAACATAAATATAACAGTATATTATCTAAGCTTAGATGTATATTTGTATTTTTATACAAGGTATAATCAAGGTATCTATGTATTTTTCTCTAAGGCATGATGCCTTAGAGATGCCTTTTTGCGGTCCACAAGTACGGATTCTCAAAAAATACGGATGACGTCCGTGTGCATTCCATATTTTGAGTAACGGAACAGCTGGCCCCTAATAGAACAGTACTATCCTTGTCCGTAATGCGGACAATAATAGGACATGTTCTATTTTTTTGGCGGAACGGAAATACGGAAACGGAATGCACACGGAGAACCTTCAGTTTTTTTTGTGGACCCATTTAAATGAATGGTTCCGTATATGGTCCGCAAAAAAAAAATGAGTGGACACGGAATGAAAATACATTTGTGCGCATGAGGCCTTAAACTTATATAGCCAGCTTAACACTAGCTATCCACATTAGGCCAAAGTCATCTGAACCTGGCAATTTGCTGAGATCAGCTGGATTGGAAATTAAAACCTAACTTTATAATCTGTTATAATCTGAGAGTTGTGCAAATTTATTTAACTTAGTCTTGGGTCCAATTTGAATAAATTGGTCGTCAGATTCAATGTGGGTCCTAATATATAAAAATCAAAAGTGCTCTGATTGGTCTGACAAGTTGTAGATGACATTCTGGGGTCTCCTAGGACTGTATGGAACTACTCTCAAGCTCTTTAACACCAAAACAGCATTACAGGTGAAACTCGAAAAATTAGAATATCGTGCAAAAGTCCATTTATGCTAATTAAAAGGAATTGCATTAATGCAGCTTAAAATTAGAAATTTGTGAAAAGGTTCAATATTCTAGGCTCAAAGTGTCACATTCTAGTCAGCTAATTAATCCATATCCCCTGAGCAAAGGGTACCTTAAAATTGTGACTTCGGGGTTTCTTAAGCTATAAGCCATAATCATCCAAATTACCGTATAACAAATAAAGGCTTGAAATATCTCACTTTGCATTTAATGAGTCTATCTCATATGTTAGTTTCACCTTTTAAGTTGGATTACTGAAATAAATGAACTTTGCACAATATTCTAATTTTTCGAGTTTCACCTGTAGTAATCTGAAAGTGCCAGCTACATATACTCCGATGGGTAATTTAATAACACTTGCTTTTTAAAATGAAAAAAAATGTTCAAAAATAAACCCTTCTATGGGAAGATATATGCTGGTGTTTATACTTACTTTAAAACACTGTGCCCACTCACATTACTTATACCCCCATTGTGCCCCCCTCAGAGTAGTAATGCCCTCATTGTGCCCCTTCACAGTAGTTATGCTCTTATCGCTCCCCTTAACAGTAGTTATGCCCTCATTGTGACCACCCTCACAATAGTAATGTCCTCATTGCGTCCCTTTCCCATTTTTATGTCCTTACTGCACCCCCGACAGTAGTTATGCCCACATTTTGCCCCCTCACAGAATTTATGCCCTCATTGCTCCCCTTTACAGTAGTTATGCCCACATTGTGCACCTTATAGTAGTTATGCCCTCTCTCTGCCACCTTCACAGTAGTAATGACCTCTCTGTGCCCCATTAACAATAGTAATGACTTCTCTTTTCCGCCTTCACAGTAGTAATGACCTCTCTAAGCTCTCTTCACAGTAGTTATGTCCTCTATGTGCCCCCTCACTGTAGTAATGACTTCTCTGTGCCCCATTCACAGTAGTAATGACCTCTCTCTGCCCCATTCACAATAGTAATGTACTCTCTGTCCCCTTCACAGTAGCATTGCCCTCTCTGAGCCCCTTTCACAGAAGTAATGTCCTCTTTGTGCCCCATTTACAGTAATGCCCACTCTGCGCCCCTCAATGTCAATAAAATGAACAAATCACTCTGATATAACCCTTTTTGCAGATTCAAACAAGGGGGGACATGGTGTCATCATCCCTAGTAATTGCATGTGCAAGTATTATAGCTTGTTTGTGTTACTTACATGGTAAAAGATGTGAATGGTGCAGTCTGACATCTTATGGAAGGTAAAGCTTCATCCTGATTGGTAGAAGGAAAACGGAAGTCTCGAGGATACCTATAAAAGAAAAAGGTTTGTCAGTTACTGCGCATTCTCAAAAGTGGCAGCAAAGAATCCAGACAAACAACTACAGAAGAATGGAAGAATTGCTGAAACAATTGATCACAAAAGCCGAAACTCACTGGGGTGAAACATGGCCTAGGACATGCCTCCAGGAAGTTTTTCCTGCCAAAGATACAGATTTTATATTCATTTATCAGGTCTGCACTGCCTCTTCATCTAGAAGCGCAGAGATGACACCACCGCAGCACACAGCTTGAGAAGCATGGACAAGAAACAATATACTCACCAATGGTCATCTTCAACAACAGCCAGTAAAGCATCAACGGCCATCCAAGCCCCAGCACCTATTGAAGGGGTTTTCCCATCTCAGACAATGGGGGCATATCGCTAGAATATGCCCCATTGTCTAATAGGTGCGGGTCCCACTGCTATGACCCACACCAATATCAAGAATGGAGCCCCGAACGTGAAGGAGGGCGCACTGCGCATGCGCAGCCGCCCTCCATTCATTTCTATGGGGCCGCCGAAAATAGCCGAGCCCTGGGTCCTCCAGCAACAGCGCTCCCTGCTCCGTTCTGGATATTGGTGTGGGTCCCAGCACCTATCAGGCAATGGGGGCATATGCTAACGATATGCCCCCATTGTCTATGATGGGAATATCCCTTTAACACACAGGATGGTGAGAAGAAATACAAACCGGATTCCAGAAAAGTTGGGACACTAAACAAATTGTGAATAAAAACTGAATGCAATGATGTGGAGATGGCAAATGTCAATATTTTATTTGTAATAGAACGTAGATGACAGATCAAACGTTTAATCCGAGTAAATGTATCATTTTAAAGGAAAAATACGTTGATTCCAATTTTCACGGTGTCAACAAATCCCCAAAAAGTTGGGACAAGTAGCAATAAGAGGCTGGAAAAAGTAAATTTGAGCATAACGAAGAGCTGGAAGACCAATTAACACTAATTAGGTGAATTGGCAACATGATTGGGTATAAAAAGAGCTTCTCAGAGTGGCAGTGTCTCTCAGAAGCCAAGATGGGTAGAGGATCACCAATTCCCACAATGTTGCGCAGAATGATAGTGGAGCAATATCAGAAAGGTGTTACCCAGCGAAAAATTGCAAAGACTTTGCATCTATCATCATCAACTGTGCATAACATCATCCGAAGATTCAGAGAATCTGGAACAATCTCTGTGCGTAAGGGTCAAGGCCGTAAAACCATACTGGATGCCCGTGATCTCCGGGCCCTTAAACGACACTGCACCACAAACAGGAATGCTACTGTAAAGGAAATCACAGAATGGGCTCAGGAATACTTCCAGAAACCATTGTCAGTGAACACCGTGCCATCCGCCGTTGCCAGCTGAAACTCTACAGTGCAAAGAAGAAGCCATTTCTAAGCAAGATCCACAAGCTCAGCCGTTTTCACTGGGCCAGGGATCATTTAAAATGGAGTGTGGCAAAATGGAAGACTGTTCTGTGGTCAGACGAGTCACGATTCGAAGTTCTTTTTGGAAATCTGGGACGCCATGTCATCCGGACCAAAGAGGACAAGGACAACCCAAGTTGTTATCAACGCTCAGTTCAGAAGCCTGCATCTCTGATGGTATGGGGTTGCATGAGTGCGTGTGGCATGGGCAGCTTGCATGTCTGTAAAGGCACCATCAATGCAGAAAAATATATTCAGGTTCTAGAATAACATATGCTCCCATCCAGACGTCATCTCTTTCAGGGAAGACCCTGCATTTTTCAACAAGATAATGCCAAACCACATTCTGCATCAATCACAACATCATGGCTGCGTAGGAGAAGGATCCGGGTACTGAAATGGCCAGTCTGCAGTTTCACCTATAGAGAACATTTGGCGCATCATAAAGAGGAAGGTGCAACAAAGAAGGCCCAAGACGATTGAACAGTTAGAGGCCTGTATTAGACAAGAATGAGAGAGCATTCCTATTTCTAAACTTGAGAAACTGGTCTCCTCGGTCCCCAGACGTCTGTTGAGTGTTGTAAGAAGAAGGGGAGATGCCACAGAGTGGTGAAAATGGCCTTGTCCCAACTTTTTTGGGATTCAATGTAGCGGATTATTTCACCATTTAGACAGTATTTTAGAAGCGTATAAAAATTTTGGTGGATCAGCTTCGAATACTTATGATCAATCCTACCGACAAAAATTAGCTGTTTACCCAGAGTTAAATTGGGGTCTAAGGATGTAGGCCTTTGAATCAATCTTGTGTTGCCCCAAAGGTCAAATTTTTTTCGACAACAATTTCCCAAAAAAGACATATGTTTTGCCTTCAATGAATCCATTTGTAGATGGCAGACTAACTGTAGATACAAACACGAGTGCACTTTTTGTACAGGGAACCATACAACATCTAAATGCTTAAAAAAAACTGGGTCAGCATTATTCAAACAACAAAGAGGAGGTGATTCTAATGATCCTCCCAAGATTTATCCGTTATTAAAAAATCTACCCAGACAAAACGAAAGCTCAAACATTAATTGAAAGTATCTCTCAAGGTTTTTATCTACCTACTTTTTCTGGGTCAGGATGTTCTTTAGTAAAAAAAAATCTAAATCTGTGAATATCAACAGAAAAGTGGTTTTAGAAAAAAGAAACAAAACAAGGTCTGAGAATAGATTGGTTGGCCCCTTTTTTTTCTCCCTTTCAAAAATTTCGGATTATCTCCGATAGGTTTAGTACCAAAAAAGGAAGAAAACAGCTACCGCCTTATTCATAATTTATCATACCCAAAAGATAGTTCTTTAAATGATTTAATGATTTGATAAAGACTCGGCTATGGTACATTATTCTTCTTTTGACCACGCCCTAATTTTACTTAAGAAAGCAGGGAGAAATCAGTTTTTAGGTTATTACCTATTAACCCAGGTGGGTATAACTCACTTGGCTTTCAATTTGAAGGTACATTTTATTACGACAGAGCATTACCAATGGGATTTTTGTTTTCCTGCTACTTTTTTGAAACTTTTTATACTTTTTTGCTTTGG
This sequence comes from Bufo bufo, assembly GCF_905171765.1. NCBI lineage: Eukaryota > Metazoa > Chordata > Amphibia > Anura > Bufonidae > Bufo > Bufo bufo. The sequence continues at coordinate 167,200,781 of NC_053391.1, read as the reverse complement.
ATGGTAGAAAATCATACTAATAGAGGATATATAATACATTACCTAGATGATTTTCTATTCATTAGTAAAGACAAATTGGAAGATTGTATTAATTTACTCAATACATTCAAAGAAATAGATTATTTGAATATACTTCTAGCTGAGGAAAAAAATGTTTACCCTACATTTAGAGTGATCCTAATGGGGAGAATCTTTTCAAAACGAATCTATGCTGCCACTGCAGGAAAGAAACATCTATATGACCATATTCGTTTAACTAAGCAATTAAGAGGATATGAGAATATGGCTATGTTTTTTAGAAAAATTTAATGGTAGATCTATGTGGCAGCAGCAATTTATTGATTCCGACTCATTGCATCTATTTACAGACGCTGCCGCATCAGTCGGTTATGGTACTATTTTTGGAAACCAGTGGTCTGCAGAGAAATGGCCTAATGATTTTTCAAAAGAATCAATTATAAAAAACATCAATTTCTTAGAAATGTTTCCAGTATTGGTATCTCTAACTATTTGGCAAAGTAACTTCAGTAACAAACGCATCTTATTGTTATCCGACAATAAGGTTGTGGTTTTCGCTATAAATTGGTTATCTTCAAAATCTGAATTAGTAATTAATGTGTTAAGACAAATTGTCTTAATTTGTTTAAAAAATAATATTTGTATTAAAGCTAAATATTTAGAAGGAAGATCAAATATAATTGCTGACTCTTTATCCCGCCAGAATTTTCCACTATTCAGACAACTAGTACCAGATGCAGAGAAAAAAGGAATACCATGCCCAACAAATCTATGGAAATTGATTCGAAATTTATCAACGGACTAATTAAAAACTCATTAGCCCGATCTATATGAGCTGCTTACACAGCCGCATGGAATATGTGGAGTAATTCCTGTTCGGCCTATAATTTCAAGGAAAAAGAAGATAATTTATTCCCAGTTATCCTTTTTATAGAAAGTCTTCTTAAAATAGGAAGAAAGGGAGTCTATATTCAAAATATCATATCCAGTATATAATTTTTTCCAAAAAAATCTTAAATATTTTTCCCTTTTACATCCAAATTTCTGATAAAACAAAATATCAAAGGATCAAAAAGAATAAATACGAATAAATTTAGAACAAGACCATTATCTTTAAAAAAGTTACAAAATTTTTTTGAATACTTACCAAACATTTGTTCATCTACATATGAGACATTCCTATTTAAAGCGGTGTTTCTCCTTTCCTTTTTCGGCACACTTCGTATCAGCGAAATCACAGCTGAAAATAGATCATCAAGAGCACCTTTACTATTTGACAACATTCTTATTTATCCTAAAATAATTAGTATTTTCCTAAAAAGATCTAAAACCGATCAAGATGACAGAGGAATATGGTTTACTCTGAACGAATTGAAATCTTCCATTCTTTGTCCTGTTCAGGCATTAAAAGATTGGTTAATTATTAGGCCTAAGATTCCGGGCCCGCTTTTTATACATTATGACAACTCCCCGGTAACTAGATTCTAATTCAATTTTATACTTTCTAAATGTAAAAAATACTTCAATTTGCATAAGGAAAACATTTCAGCCAATTAATTTCGTATAGGAGCTGCTACACTTGCTTATAAACTTGGACTCAAAGATAAAACAATAAAAAAGATTGGTAGATGGAAATCTAATAGATACAGGTTATACATTAGACCTGATTTATTGTTTTAATCTCTTTTCAGAATAAAAGATTATATGGATAATAGGAGATTAAATCATCACTTCGGCCAGTAATCGATCTACGATGAAATTCAAATCTGATAATTTAGACTTTGGTAGTAATGTTATTATATTCTGGGAAGTTATTTTAGATCTTCATTTAAAAAAAATATATTCGATTTGTTTATCTGCTTCCAAACTCTGGCCTGTACCTAATTTGGTAATTAAAGCATTTCATGGACTATAATATAATAAGGTACCACCTCTCACTGGATAACTATATTGACAGAAAATGAGGGGAAAGTGAGGTGTGTGCAGTGTATAAAACTGTAATTTATTGGTATACACTAAAAACAGGGGACCAGGAGTGAAAACCTAATGAATTTCCCCTATGGAGTGATGTGGCACTGAGACGCTCAGAGGACTGAAATATATAGGTCATGAGCAGCAGGGGTGAGTGAACAGTGGGTATAAACCAAAAAACCTCCACCGCCCGCTATCGCCCACAGGGGAATATAAATGTGCCCAACTGGTGAACAAAAGCCCCCACACCACTTGACGTGCACTGAGCTCAGGGGGTGATACCGCCAGTAATGCAGATATATGTACCACTGCAGCAAACTTCACTCCCCCTATATGTCAGGGGAGGGAAATGGATATAGATAAAGCAGTGAAATTGCAAGACCCCTAATAAAATCCACATATATGTCCCAACTGTGTTGTAAGTGTTTAGGGAACTGTAAATGCAGACACACACTGGGGATACTCCCTAAACACCTGCCTGGTATCTGGTATTAAACGCAAGTGAAGGGATGACCCCTAAAAACTGGGGGACTCGCAAGCTAGTTAGCTAATCAAGCATAAAGTTAAGCTTCATCTGAAGCAACGGTTGCCAGGATCTTACAGCTCAGAATATATCATCAGTAATTGAACTCAGCTCTACGCGTTTCATTTATCTTAGATTCATCAGGAGCGGGGCTGACTAGCTGTAAAACAGATAAGCATAGCTGTACATCAGCTGTCCCACCAGCGTGGTGACAGCCTCCGGCGCTAGTTCGGCCGTGAAGCGGCGGCCGAACGTGCTGCTTTTTGAAGAGAAGGTCCCTCCTCATGACGTGGGAATCCAGTGCAGGCGAATCACAAGCCAGGGGGCGGCAACTCCTGGCAGAGACACGGCCGCACGGAATAGAAGATTGCCACATCAAAGACAAGATAGGAAAGGCTATTAAAACAGGAAACCGTGCAAAGGACACATAACACATATAAACCATCCAGGGGACAAGAGATGAAATGTAAATTGTCCCCCAGGGCGGCCATGTGATAGATAATGGATATCGACAAGCAATTCAAGTTTGCCAAAATGCAGATAATACATGGCCCACATTGATATTTGACATTGATTGACAAATAGATCAAGCTGACATAGGAGATATGGTCATTTAGTCCATGAGGTCGCAGCGTCCCTAATTTAAAGGTCCACTGTGCCTCCTTCTGTAGGACTCTTTGATCTAAATTACCTCCGCGAGGAGAAGGCCGTACCACCTCAATCCCCTGAAAGGATATTGCCCATATATCACCTGAGTGACAGGTGTTAATATGATGGGCAATTGAGGTGTCGGCCAATTTGCGGACATCATTTCAATGCTCGCCGATGTGATGTCGGAACTCACGTATTGTCTTGCCCACATATTGTACCCCACAGTGCACTGAGATCTTTTTACAGTCTGCCTAAGGTTCATAAGGGTATATATTCCCTTAAAGGCAGACCTATTGTATCCGGCACCAATAGTCTTACTCTGCAAGTCAGTACCTATGTTGACACTATCCTGCGCCCATTTGTGTTGGCCTTGCCCTCATACGTGAGGGACTCAAGGGAAATCGTGAATAAACTGGATGGCCTCCACGTCGACGAGAACACTCTCCTTGCAAGTCTTGACGTGGAGGCCGTCTACAGTTCTATCCCTATGTTGAGGGCTGCAGGGCAGTACAGTACTTTTTACAGGAACAGAGTAGTGAATTTGGTCCACATAACGCATTTGTCCTCAAGTTGCTTGACTTTGCACTACATCACAAAGTTTTTTCTTACGCTAATTTATACCTGGGCTGGTGGGAGAGGGAGACGGTTTTCGTAGACGAGATGAATGCATGGTCAGGCCACATCACCCTCTGGGTGAGATACATCGATGATGTATTGATTTTCCAGAATGGTACCACCACAGAGTTTAATGGGTTTGTGGAGGCTTTGAATAGAAACAACTACGGCCTATTTTTAACCTCTGAAATTGATTCCACTAAAATCACATTTCTTGACCTGACCATCACAAAATCTGATGATGGCAGTATTCATACTAGTCTGCATTGCAAAAGCACAGCAAAAATACCTTACTTCACTGGGGAAGCTGCCACCCATAACCCATATGCGCCGCAATTGCTCATCCCTGGATGATTTTCAGCAAAAAGCTGATGACCTTTCCAAGCGGTTTAGCAATAGAGGCTATCCCCGGAAGGTGCTTTCTTCGGCGTATCATCATGCGTTATCATCTACCCGGGAATCACTTCTCAATCCTCATGAAAGGGATAACTCTCAGGGTCAGGTTCATTTGATTGCCACTTATGATGAGGTCAATGACCCAATTCGCAAAATCCTTCATAAGTATTGGGGTATTTTGCAGATGGATCCCGACGTCGGTCATCTCGTGAGCCCCATGCCAGTGGTTACGTATAGGAGAGGTCGCAATCTTAAAGATCATCTCTGCCACAGCTTTTTTCAGACACCAGTGTCATCTACCTGGTTGACGAATCCCTTAAAAGGGACATTTCGCTGTGGCAGTTGCATTGCATGCAACTCCATTAAATCCAGCCCACTTTCTGCAGTATGGTTACACTAAAATCGTATGCTATCCGTACATTTATCAATTGGGGGTGGTGTACCTTATTACATATACCTGTGCGGTACAATATGTGGGCAAGACAATATGCGAGTTCCGACGTCGCATCGGCGAGCATTTAAATGATGTCCGCAAATTGGCCGACACCCCGGTTGCCCATCATATTAACACCTGTCACTCAGGTGATATACGGGCAATATCTTTTCAGGGGATCGAGGTGGTACGGCCTTCTCCTCGCAGAAGTAATTTAGATCAAAGAGTCCTACAGGAGGAGGCACAGTGGACCTTTAAATTAGGGATGCTGAGACCTCATGGACTAAACGACCATATCTCCTATGTCAGCTTTATCGATTGATCTATTTGCGGTGCTGCTTCCATGTATTATCTGCATTTTGGCAGACTTCAATGGCTTGTCGATATCCATTATCTATCACATGACCGCCCTGGGGGACAATTTACATTTCATCTCTTGTCCCCTGGATGGTTTAAATATGTGTTCATTTGACAATAGTATACATATACCAACATGCCCTAGGTTCTATATATATTCCATTGGTGCTCACTATATATAGACTTTGGACCATTGGGTCCGCTAATATTATATATTTTTCAAGGGTTCTGACCTCAGTTATGAATTGTAGACAGACTGCACATTCATCCCCTATCCCCATTTTGTGTCCTCTGCACGGTTTCCTGTTTTAATAGCCTTTCCTATCTTGTCTTTGATGTGGCAATCTTCTATTCTGTGCGGCCGTGTCTCTGCCAGGAGTTGACAGGCGGTGGTTGCCGCCTCCTGACTTGTGATTCGTCTCGACAGGATTCCCACATCATGAGGAGGGAGGGACCTTCTCTTCAAAAAGCAGCGTGTTCACGGTCGAACTAGCGCCGGAGGCTGTCACCCGCTTTTGATGAATCTATGATAGATGAAACGCGTAGGCCTGAGTTCAATTACTGATGATATATTCTGAGCTGTAAGATCCTGGCAACCGTTGCTTCAGATGAAGCTTAACTTTGTGCCTGATTAGCTAACTAGCTTGCGAGTCCCCCAGTTTTTTGGTGGTAATCCCTTCACCTGTGTTCAATACCAGATACCAGGCAGATGTTTAGGGAGCATTCCCAGTGTGTGTCTGCATTTACAGTTCCCTAAACACTAACAACACAGTTGGGATATATATGTGGAATTTATTATTAGGGGTCTCGCAATTTCACTGCTTTATCTATATCCATTTCCCTCCCCTGACATATAGGGGAAGTGAAGTTGGCTGCAGTGGTACATATATGTGCATTACTGGGGGTATCACCCCCTGAGCTCAGTGCACGTCAAGTGGTGTGTTTACAACATCACACCCACCTGAGCGAGGTGGGGGATTTTGTTCACCAGTTAGGCACATTTATATTCCCTTGTGGGCGATAGCGGGCGGTGGAGGTTTTTGGTTTATACCCACTGTTCAATCACCCCTGCTGCTCATGACCTATATATTTCAGTCCTTTGAGCGTCTCAGCTGCATACGGGAAATTTATTAGGTTTTCACTCCTGTTCCCCTGTTTTTAGTGTATACCAATAAATTTCAGTTTTATACACTGCACACACCTCACTTTCCCCTCATTTTCCGATATAATTTGGTAATTATACATGTCGGTCCCAATGATTTAGGCACAATTAGCACACATTTATTCATGAACAGACTAAAACATACTTCATAAAAAATTCAAATACTCTTCTCACAATCCAAATTAGCTCTTTCTGAAATTGTACCCAAATGGGATTGGAACTCAAAAAGCCTGAGCTTCATGGAAATTTTTTAAATTTGTATCAATAAAAACATGGAAAATTGTATGGCATCTAATAATGAATTGTCTTGCAGACATTTGGAGTTAGAAGATTTTATAGTAGGATTATATGATAAATCAAAACAAACATTATCCGATATAGGTTTGGACATCTTCAACGTAGGAATATAGAACTTGATTGAAAAAGGTTGCGGCGTTGATTAGCCATGTAGCTACGCTCTATGGCGGTTGGGGGTAATAGTCACGCTCTAAGTGGACTAAGTGGATATTATTGATTAATTGGATTGGTATAAAGTTTATAATAATTAATTTGGTTTCTCTGTATTAATTTAAAGTAACATTAAAACACTGTGGTCACTTATATATCCATTATTAAAATAATTAATAATTTAAGAGTGGTTGATTATTTATTAGTTTGTCTTAGAGAGGTTTTAAATATGGAGTATATGACTAGTGTTGAGCGCGAATATTCGAATTATGAATATTTATCTCAAATATCGCAACTTTGAGAATTTGCGAATATTTCGAATATAGTGCTATATATTCGCTATATATCGAATATTCATCATTAACATCTAAAAACATGATTCCTCCCTGCTTCTTGCTTGTGGGCCAATGACTCATTGGCCCACAAGCAACTTAAGCAGGGAGGAATCATGACTTTAGATGGAAAAAATGACGAATATTCTAAAAAACTAATATATACGTAGCACTATGTCGAATATATACATTTTTTCAAGTATTCGTAACATTCTAAAACAAGAATATATAGCAATATAGAAAATATTCGGAAAAAAATTAATAAAGAGCAATTTAGCTAATATAGTGCTATAATCTTCTTTGTCTAATAATTGTAATTTTTTTCTGATCTGAAGTTCAGATTGGAAAAAAATTACAACCATAAAAAAAAAGTTTATAGCACTATATTAGCTAAATTGCTCAATATTCTTTTTTGTTTTCGAATATTCGCTATATTGCTATATATTCTTATTTTAGAATATTACAAATATTCGAAAAAACTAATATATTCTGGGCAGTCCCAAATTAAATGAATAATGCAGGGTCACTTTGGACAGCAAGGATCTATTATTTTAGTTATGTGCATTAAGGCCGGAATGTACTATGGGTGATAAACTATGGGGCACATTTATTAACACCAGCGTTTTAGATGCCGCTCTTAATAAACCCCTAAACTGGCGGTGGTTCCACCAAATTCAGAACTTTGGCGCATCCAGCGCCAGTTCTAAATGTAAGACAGCTTCCCAGCAGTCTTACATTTAGACTTTTTTTTCTATGCCTGATTCAGGCATAGAGAGTAGTAAATGAGATGGGCCTTCCAGCCTGTTCCTTTCCCTGCCCACGCCACTCCCAATTATTTAGACCTGACATAAGTGGGGCGAAGTCGCAGCTTGTTGTGCCACAATCTTCTCCTGAAATATACCTAATATAGGCATATTTCAAAATGATAAATGACCCCCTATGTCTTTTGGTCAGTTATTTCCATCAGTGATTGTGAGCAAAAACCAGGTGCATCTCTGGCAATTCGGCCATTTAGATTTTATTTTCCATTACGCCATTCACGGTATTGGATTAGTCTTTTATATTTTAATAGTACAGTCGTTTTTGGATGTGGTGATGCATATTATATTTATTTTTTTGATTGTTCATTTATTTTTATTTTGGGGAAAGGAGAGTGAATAGATTTTTTTTATTTTTATTCTTTTTTAAAAACTTTTAAACACTTTGAAATGAATGGGACGGCTTGGGTGTAATTACACCTGCTCACCGCTGCAGATGCAACGGCGAGCAGGTAAACAATGAAGGGGAGGCACCGCTGGCACGGCGCGCGCCTTCTCTAAAAACAGCTGTTTGGCGGGGGTGCCGGGTGTCGGACCCCAGCCGATCTGATATTGATGACCTATCCTGAGGATATACAAAATGTAGAAGCAGCACCACTCGGTCCTTATTGATGTATTCTTGTAGATGCAACAGCCTCACCAATGGCCCTGGATCCAACGGCCATAATATGTAGATAAATGCAGATGGTATCAGCAGCATCTCACATCATCGACTTTTATTAGGACTTCAAAGCAACAATACACATAGCAGCAATGCTTGACAAAGGCTGTATATCAGCCGAAACGTTGCTGCTATGTGTATTGTTGCTTTGAAGTCCTAATAAAAGTCAATGATGTGAGATGCTGCTGATACTGTCTGCATTTATCTATCCTGAGGATAGGTCATCAATAAATATACTTGGACAACCCCTTTAAGTATATAAGGCTTCTGTTGATGACATGATGTGAATGGCTGTGGTTTGTGCTGCTGTGTACAATAAACATTAGTCTATATATCTAGATGCCTTCATACTGTAGACCAATGTAACACACTGGATATGGACCCACTGTGGCAGTGAACAGATTTTACTCAGGGCTACTCGTAAGGGCATTACTTAAGTGGTCCCAGGTCTTCACCCTTATAAACCTACACAGGTATCTAGTCTCCACAGCAGGAGAACCACCATACCATTACCTATTGGTGTAGCCTATGATCAGAGACAAGTGACCCAGGTGGGTCAAGAGACATTGCTGTGTGGCTCCAAAGGGAGAGGCATAATCATAGTCAGTGGACAAGCCTAGGTCAGGGCAGACAGTTTGTTCAGTCTGGAAAACAGGTCAAATGCTAGGGCAGGCAGCATATGGTCAGTGCTAGAGATGGGCAAATAGATTTAGGATTTGGCCAAACTTTTTTTTTATTTAGGTTTAGAATCAGAGAGAGAGAAAGAAATGTGATATTTGGAATATCTTTCCCAGAAACCCAAAGATATACAAATTAGCTTTTCAAAATAGAAAGAAAACTAAGCCAGCAGAAATAAGATGTGCTAATTTGCATATATATTTCCAATAAATCCAGTGGAGCTTTGTCTGGCCTACAATACTCCTCATTTACACACATGCACTCTCCATAAGGAGAGATTGTAACCACACCTCAACCAAGGCTGCTCAGAGAATTAAGCTATGTAAGTCTCTCCACTGAGATCTGTTGAAGAGATGTTTGCTGGTATGAGATACTCAGTTTTCTTATTCTTTTGGAAAGAAGACTGGTTTGCATGTTTCTTTTCCGGGTAAGCATTAAGCAGAGATATTTATTTTTCCTTCAATTTGGAAAGAGAACTGATATGTGTCTCATTTTTTCAGAGGAGTGTAGGTCTCTTTTCTCTGAGTAATCTCTTTGTGTAAAATTGATTCATACCTGAAACATGGTTCATGGTTCTAGCATATCTCTAGTCAGTAAGATAGAAGGAGTTCAGGGCAGGAAGAACAGATGTAAAGGGCAGATGTCAAGCATGAAAGGTTACAAGGAACAAGTTAGGGAACCTTTTTGTTCAAGGACCCTGCCACAGAGGAAGGCTCACCATAGGCTGGGGTAGATTAGAATATGAGCACCGACCATTTATGAGCCAGAGAGAATGTATCCTCCCAAGGGTAGGCACAGAACCACCATAGAAACAGAGCAAGTGGCACATGAGCATTACAGTGGCCATGTCCACTGGCAGCAGGGAGATACTGGTGGGCATAGATCATAGTTTTTCATAATTAATAATTAATAATGTTTAATTATTTATGTTATAGACAACACTACGCCTGAGACAGTAATATTATGTGACCTGTAAGAAGTATTTAAAGGGAACCTGTCACGTTGAAAATGGTGTCTGAGCTGAAGGCAGCATGTGATAGAGAAGAAGGAGCTGAGTGGATTGATATATCATTTTTTTGAGAAAAGATTCATTATAAGCTGTATTTCATTAATTTGAATTCCTGCTCATTCTTGGCTTTGAAGTCAAAGAGGTACTGTTTTCAGTGACTGATAACCTTCCCTTTATGATTCTGAATGCACAGATAGCTGTCAATCACTGATAGGACCACCTCCTTTACTTCAAAGCTCAGTATGAGGGGGAATGTAAATGAATGGAAAAAAAAAAAAAACGTAATACTAAATCTTATCTCAAAAAGCTATGTATCAAACTGCTCAGCCTCTCTTGCTCTATAACATACTTCTGGCAGTATACTTTGCATTTTCATGGTGACAGGTTCCCTTTAAAGATGTTAAAAAACATAGCTGTATAAAACCTAAATGACCCTGTTGGTTCAGGCATGGGTGCTTCCAGAAATGGAAAACTTTTTGGGTGCACAGTGCCAAAACTTGCTATACTCAAGCTCTCTTGCTCTGTCTCAGTGCCACATGCTCTTCTCCCACTCAGGTTCTGAACATTGGTATTCCCTCAGCTGTGATGTGCAGCTCTCAGGAATAAAAGTGGAAAACTTGTTCAAATTTTAGACCAGACCACTAAATAAATTCAGACCTTTAACCAACTCAACACTGATTCAGACCAGAACGGAGTCTTAAATAAATTCAGACCACACACTAGAATAAATTTATATGTTTAACATATTTTTAAAGAAGTTTTGATAATGTTATTTATAATTTTTCCTTGTAAATATCTATATTTAAACAAAAAAACATAAGATCCTGCAGTTTACACTGGTCACTAAGCCTAAAAATAGGTGCCATGTCTTGTTCTGAACAGATCACTTTACTGCAGTTTCTTATCCTGCCTGTAATGATATCACCTCTGTGTAGAAATAAGACAGGATCAGCTGTTCCCAGTAGGTGATTGTCAAATCTTATCAATTCTTTCCTTGTACAATGACCTCTGCACAGGGCACAGAGCATGTCTAGAAAACTCTCCCATAGACGTAAATGAGGTCCTCTCCTGTCCATTGTGTCTATGGCCCATGGGACTTCCATAAAGCAATTCTTTTGTAATGATTTGTAAATGCTGTTCAGAATAGCTTAGGTAATATGGCCGACCCCATAATCACGCTCAGAAAATAGAGTAAAAAAATCTGCAATCAGAAAATAAAAACCAATTAGAAAAAAAGAGATGTGTTACTATGTTATGTTAACTGGCAGATAACATTTCATTTAACACATTAAGTATTCCTTCTAGCTCTGTTACATTTGTATCATATTGCTCACATACTCCAAGCGACAAGAGTACTTGACCTAATGCTTTACTATTGCCCCTCTTCCCACCCATCCTACCAACACATAATCACAATCTAGTTATCCAAGGAAAAAAAGCGCTCGGTTAGCTGCTTCAATAGGTTTACATTTTACAGCCAACCAAATCTGTCCCATGTACACGTACTGTATGTGATATTTCGGGATCCAAATTTTAAAGCCCGGCTAATTGACTCCCCCCAGCGGCTGAGCGGGCAGTGGATCCCGGATCCCAGATCTGTTTGCACCTTGCACCAACTGAGAAGCATGAGCACTTTATCCAGATTGAACTTCCAGCACCTACCTCAAATATAAGAAACTTCCTCCTGCCAGAGCCTATCTCCCAGGAATCCCAAGAACACCACTCTGGGCGGAGCCCCGACAGAGACACTGTGGGTGTGGCCTAATTAGGTACCCTTATTATGCCAGCCCCACTGCGCCAGCGCAGCGGCTAATTGACTCTCCCCAGCGGGTGAGCGGGCAGTGGATCCCGGATCCCAGATCTGTTTGCACCTTGCACCAACTGAGAAGCACGAGCACTTTATCCACATTGAACTTCCAGCACCTACCTCAAATATAAGAGACTTCCTCCTGCCAGAGCCTATCTCCCAGGAATCCCAAGAACACCACTCTGGGTGGATCCCCGACAGAGACACTGTGGGTGTGGCCTAATTAGGTACCCTTATTAACCCGGCCCCACTGCGCCAGCAGAGCGGCTAATTGACTCCCCCCAGCGGGTGAGCGGGCAGTGGATCCCGGATCCCAGATCTGTTTGCACCTTGCACCAACTGGCGCGCCAAAGGCAAGCCTGTCTGTGCCCGTCCGGGCACGGACGGGCACGGACGGATTATTAGACTAACTGACATTGCCGGTGCGCCCTTGGCCATCACCAAGATTCCTCCACTATTGTGAAACGCTCGCCTGGTTTGATCGGAGAACTTGGATAACACAATTGACATTTTAATGTCTTTGTCTGTTATAATGTAGTAATTACTTTTGTAATTACTTTTGTAGTTTTAATTTTTATTATGACTTTTACAGTAATTCTATTCCAATAACTGATTTTTAGGATGGTTATCGATATGATGATGTATACATGTAATGAGCTAATTGCTCTGGATGGGGCCACATTGTCACTATTGCCCGCACAAACAACGAGGAAATTGACCACACATCATTTGTGGAAACCCGCCATCTTGCCAAAAACCCATAGGCATTTAAGAAGAAGGAAAAGCTTCCCGAAAAGATTACACCTTCGGGGCCGATTCCAATTAAGAACCAGCATTTACTGAAAGGAGCACTTCAAAACTGCCGTTCTGCGGTTAAGAATGCAGCCAACATTTACGATTTGATTTTATCTAATAATCTAGATTATTTGTGCCTAACTGAAACATGGTTTTCGGAGGGGGTGGATCCTATGTTGGATGAGTTGGTCCCCCCCTTGTACAAAATTCTTCACATAGACAGGGCCACTAGAGGTAGAGGTGTTGCAATGGTCCTTCGTGAGCATCTAATGATGACAGCCCTTTAGAATGGCCTAATTTTCAAAACTTTCGAACACCTAGCTATCAAATGCCAGAAGAGTCCAGAAGGGGCCTTATCAATCTATATTATCTACCACCCCCCAGATTTAAAAACAGGATTTGATGATGAACTGCTGGAATTGGCCACATCGGCCTTCTTATAGTCAGAAGAACATCATTGTGGGCGACATAAATTGCTGGGCCGATGATGTGTCCGACATCCAAACCCAGAAATTATTAACATCCCTTGAGACCATTAGCTTCATGCAGGAGGTGACCTCCCCGACTCACAGGGGCGGCCACATCCTGGACTGGATTCTGACATCCGGGGTGGAGATACAGGTCCAATCCATACATGATCTGGTGTGGACTGATCACAAAAATATACTTTTTACTCAAACTATAACCCCTTTAAAAAAAGCTCCCCATTTTCCAGTGAGAGATAAGACTCTCACTCAACAAAGAAATTAGAAAATTCTTAATTTGGAGGAATTTGGCAATAGCTTTAAGGAGAATCTGAATATAGATTTATTCCGCTCCATAGAATCCACGGAAGCAAAGCTAACAGCTTTTAATGATTGTATAGAGGCTACACTAAACCCCTTAGCACCTATGAAACATAAACTGCAACCTCATCCCCCTAATAAAAACCCGCCTTGGTTCACTGCTGAATTAAGAGAGGATAAAAAGACTACCAGAGCCCTTGAAAAGGCCTGGAGAAAAAATCCCATAGAAGACACCAAAATTAAACGGCGGAGCACTCTCAAGCACTGTGCCAGCAAATGGGCGACTACTTTGGTGAAAAAATCCAGAAAATTAGGGACAATATCCTAACGGTTCATAGGACGGACAAGACACTTTTTTCTTCACTCTCAACCTTACTCTATTCCCTCACAGAATTTCAGCCCATCTCTGAGGAGAGAATGATTGAAATCATTGGAGCTCTCAGATACTCCTCCTCGCCTCTAGACCCATGCCCGGCGGCCGCTGTGAAGTCCGCCGCGGTTGCAATGGCACCATACATTCGAGACATTATAAATAGTTCCTTTTCCAGCGGTCAGGTGCCGGCTATTCTGAAGCAGGCAGTGGTAACACCCCTGCCTAAGAAACCGGCGTTACCTGTGACCGATCTGAGTAACCTTAGACCGATTTCGGGACTGTCGTTCGCTGCAAAGATAGGCGAGAGGGAGGTTGTTGCACAACTACAGGGATATCTGGAGGCCAATCACATTCTTGACGACTTCCAGTCAGTATTCTGACCCGGAAGGGGTACTGAGACTGCTCTGGTCAATGTCCAGGACGATCTACTGATGCCATTAGACCAGAACGATTCTATGGTCCTAGTTCTTCTGGACCTATCATCCGCTTTTGACACTATTGACCATCAAGTGTTACTGAACCGGTTGAAAGTGGTAGCCGGACTAGATGGAAAGGCCTTGGCATGGATGGTCTCATTTCTCCAGGACAGGGTACAACGAGTGAAACTGGGGGTATTTCACTCAGCCGATCTCCCACTGTCCTGTGGAGTACCACAAGGCTCGGCACTATCTCCAGTCTTGTTCAACATCTATCTGAGACCATTGGCCGACATCATCAGGAGCCACAATCTTCAGTTTCATGTTTATGCAGATGATACGCAACTGTACTTTAGGCTTGCCAAAGGTACAGTTGATCAAGTCGATCTGGTCGGATGTCTCTTGGAGATCGATCACTGGATGAGTGCCAATTATCTAAAGCTTAATGGCACAAAAACTAAATGTATTACATTCATTCACCAGAAAATTACACCCTCAGCACCCCAATAGCCATTGTCTTTTGGACCTGTTCCTGAGACAGCCATCCAGGTCAGGGACTTGGGAGTTCTCTTGGACTGCAGATTAACTCTGGCTCCTCAGATAAATCAGGTGGTTCATACCTGCCACTACCAGATGAAACTTCTGAGGAGGATTTTAAAATACATTGAATCCCCTCTCAGGAAAGCCTTGGTCTGAGCAGCGATCAGCAGTCGGTTGGACTATTGTAATGCCTTGTACATGGGACTCCCTAAGAAGAACTTGTATAGACTTCAACTTGTGCAGAATGCTGCAGCAAGGCTGCAAATGGGTGTTGCCCGCCGAGAGCATATCACTCCCTCTCTTAATGCCTTGCACTGGCTCCCCGTCTAACAACGGGTGATGTTCAAGATTGGATGCTTCATGCATAGGGTATTACATGGTGTGGGTCCCTTGTACCTGCGACGTAAATTCACCAGATACGCCCCATTGAGGACATTGAGGTCTAGTAACTCTGCAAATTTTAACATCCCGCAAGTTAATAAGATCAGACGTAGAGGTAGATCCTTTTCGGCTCAAGGGGCCAGATTTTGGAACCACCTACCTCTGGCCCTGAAAATGATTCCCAGTCTTCTCTCATTCAGACGTGCACTGAAAACCTTACTTTTCAAACAGGCGGTTGATCTTCCTATATAACACTTATTTTTGGTTCATATAATTTTAAGGGTTTTTCTAAATCTTAGTCTATAAATTCACGGTTGGTTAAGTCCCTCCTTTTTTAAAGATACTTTTTCCTCACGTTTATTAATTTTGTTCTCTTCACATTCTCTATATCTCGCCCGAACCCTCTGAACCTTGAGACCCCTCTACCTTCCCTCCCTTTTTCTTGATTCTCTATTTTGATAAGTGCTAGGAAATTGGTCTCTGGAATAGGTGCCTTATCCTCTAGGCCTTTGCGGCCCATTATAAAGTGTCATGCCTTCTTCTTTTTCCTCCCTTGCTGAATCAGCAGGCTAAGCGCATCGAGGCCCTAAGGGTAAGACTGCGTGTACACAAGACTATACATCATCATCATCATCATTAAGCAAACTATTTCATCAACTAGATGTTCTTTTCCTGAAAATATATCTAGAAGAAAATCTGGCCCCCAGAGGCTTTCGGCTAGCCATGACATCCACATTCCCTGATGATCTTGATTTTAACTATGAGTGGAACGATTATTTAGACCAATGCGCAGCGGGTCTCAGCAGGATCTTCATGAACAAACGAGAATTAATTACTGAGACCTACACTCAGGGCCGGCTCAGGGTGTAGGGTGTAGCCTCTGGGCGGCAGGCAGGCCACTGACCAAGTCGTTGCTGCTGCCGCGTCTGCCGGGCTGCCGGCCACGCTGGAGGACGGAGGAAGTAGTGAGCACTTGGCACTGACTTACGTGCTCCCTCCCCACTCCACCTCCTGGCTCGGCCGCTCCGCTGCTCTGGTCTCTGCTCAGTCGCTTGCCTGACTGGCTGCGTACAGTGCGCACTTTGACCTGACGCGCTGTACGCAGTCAGGTCACATGTGCGCCCTCTGGAGACCAGGAGCAGCACGGGCAGCAGCAGGCAGCAGCACAGCACTGTGTCACGACCCAGCCCAGGCCCCAGCAGGGATAGAGCGGGAGAGTCTGCCCTAAAGTGAATTAAGATAGTTCTTAAATAAAGATAATATTCTTTTCCGTCTGATCTGAGGTCTGATGGGATTCTGGATGGGGTAAAATTACAAGGAACGCCCCGGTGGGGGGGGGGGGGGCGCACTTGGGCAGCTCAGCCTCTGTTGGTGTTGGACCTTGTCCCAGCCCTGCCTACACCAGGGATATAGAACTAAACATTCAAGCCTTACAGCAATATTCCAAACATCTGGATTTCATCACTATAAACCATAATCTTACCAATAGGATCTACCAAATGGAATCCGATATGATAGCAACAAAATCACGTAAGCTACAAAGGGACAGAAAGGACAGTAAGTCAGACTCCTATCGAGATTGGAAAAAACAGAACCAATCGGATAACACCAGAACACTGCAAGGCGAACACAATTACAATAACATTAATCCAGGACGAGAGTCAATTTCTAGACCACACAACCATCCGACACTAGACTATTCCAACAGAAAAGCCACGGCAGCCCCACTATACCATAAGAGCCGCCACTTCACCAACCAAAAATATCACAAACCACAAAATAGAAACCAAAACAAATCCATGAAGCCAATCACAACCAAACCCCCCACCAGCAATAACTCTAAACCCATAAATGCACATTCCCCTAATATCCAACATGAAAATATAGATCCCACACCTAGCATAACCAGCCTGGACAATCCCACAAAATAGATAACCCCGGACAGGAAGATATCAAGCCAAGCAACCCCTCCATCAACAATGAATCCTATATACCATGTGCTGAACTAACCAACACAGATCGTTTCCTTGAACGGTTTAGGGCACTCAGATCAAAGTACCTAGTATCAAAGAATTTTAGAAGAGATGCCCCTCCTAGAGAAATACCCCCCACCATCACTACAGAGGACACACCTAATCTCATAGACTTCCAATCCGCTACTAAAGACGCCCACCCAAAGTCACCAGAGGTGTCATTTACTACCAATCTCACCCTACATCAGATTGCAGATCTCACCTTACATCTTACCCCTTCACCTACCAGCCCACAGTCCCTAGCAAACTACAAGCAGGATATACCGTCCGTATATACCGAAAATTTCATTACCATCGACAACACCAGCTCAGCATCCTGCACACTGGTACCTTTTTTATGTCCGGCGATACTCACCAACATCCAATCCCAACCATGAACAAAACCACCTTTTACCTAAAAATCACGCAATATTACAAACCAACACCCGGAAAAAGAAAAATAGACCACGAGGAGGAAGAGGAGGTGCACAGAAAACAAAAATTAGAAAAACACCACTAAAAACCTCAACTAACATACCAAATGCAGTTAAAAACAGCACATCAACTATCAAAATCTTCAATTTATCGACTCACAAACTGACAGCCCATGAGATTTAGCTCTTACAAAAAGGCCTATCCTTCTGCCCACAGAATAGAATCAACCCTCTAAAACTCTATATAGACACTCAGAAATTCAGAAGGAACCTAACTATCAAAAGACATTTTGTGATAGAAAATAACAAAAATATCCCTCACTATCGGACCACGGAAAATTACCATACAAGCCCCCCATACAAACATTTAGATGTGAGACCAAAATCCAACTTCTTCCACCAACAGAGCCAGGGACACATTATTCCAACCTTTTTTGAGTTAATTGCACAAGAAATCAAAACAAAAATTAATGACACAAACACCCTAAATTATAAAGGGAACCTAACCAAAGCAGAACTACTAGCCTTGAACAGTCTCAAAAACAATAATGACATAATCATACGACCCGCAGACAAAGGTGGTGGAATAGTGGATACTGTACCCGATGATTATGAACAAGAAGCTGAAAATATCCTAGGAGACCCCACCTACTATGAAAAAAAAACAATGACCCATTTCCAGAAATAACAAAAAAAATTTAACCTAATGATAAAGAAGCCTATGCACATCAGTACATAAACAAAAAAAAATATAAAAATTTAACCCCGAAAACACCTTGCATCCATATTTCTACCCTCTGCCCAAAATCCATAAAAGCACAACCCATTCCCCAGGATGCCCAATAGTATCAAACACAAAATGTGCAACCAGCAATTTATCACAATATCTGGCTTTATTCCTACAACCATATGTCAAACAGTTACCCAGTTATTTACATGATTCAAGTCAACTGATACGTGAACTACAAACAATAAAGTTGTTACCGGATTATGGTCTACTCACACTCGATGTTACTGCCCTTTACTTTAACATACAGCACAAAATAGGTATTCAATGTGTAAAAAACACTCTTGCAAAAGACAAGTCATTAAAACCACCTCAGATAGAATTTCTAGCAGAAAGCCTCCGGTTCATATTAGAAAACAATTACTTCATATACAACAATAACACTTACCATCAGCGCACTGGGACCGCGATGGGGACGCGGGCAGCACCGGCGTTCGTTAATATTTTTATGGGGGAATTTGATGATACACATATATGGGGACACCAGATATATAAAAACTTATAGTCATATACTATAAAAGATATATAGATGATTTGTTCATCATCTGGGATGGTGATGAGAAATCAGCACTTGATTTCTGTAACAGCCTCAACTTCATAGACTGGAATTTAGTAGAAAATCAATAGAATTTCTAGACATCATCGTAACCAATCAAGAAAACAAAATTATCACAAAAATCTTCTTCAAGACCGTAGACACGAACAGCTATATCCAATATTCGAGTTTCCATCACAAGAAATGGCTCAGGAATATTCCATATAGTCAATATAAACGCATAAGACGCAACTGCACCAATGATACAGATTTCACTGCAAAATCAAAACTACTAGAAAAAAGATTCAAAGAGAAACAATATCATATCCGACGAATACAAAAGAAGCCGCAAATTAACAAAATCTGAATGCCTACAACCAAGTATGAAAGAACCTGCTTCCTTGGAAACTGTTCATTTTGTCACGCAGTACAGTACGTCCAATTTCCTACAGAAACACTGGCATATCCTACTACAAGACCCATATCTCAAAAAATATCTACCAAACAGACCGAAAATCACATACAGACGAGCCCCCACAATCCGAAACCTACTAGCTAAAAAGACACACCCCCAAAAACACAGACATTAACCGTCTCCGGACCGCCTAACGCAGGATCGCGTTCCGGAGGCGGTTGTCTCAGGCAGAGTCACGCATCTACGCGTCATCTCGCGATACGCGAGATTACGCTCACAGCCGGCCCGCAATGCGCAAAAGTTACAGGACAAGTTCGTCATCAGCCTGCCAGCCAATGATCGTCGCTGGCAGGCTGATGATTTTTAAAAAACCGAATCACAAGCCAGTTAACACTTTATATTTATAAATATAAGGTGTTAAATGGCTTCTGTGCTCCTCTGCTGGTCCTTTTCGTCGGTTGGTCCCAGCAGAGGAGCACAGATCACAGTGAGTACACACCAACACCACACATAGCCCCAGATTCACCCCCCCATCACCCCAATTAACCCCTTGATCACCCCTTGATCGCCCCTGTCAATCACCTAGTGAAAGGGAAAAAAGTGATCAGTGTAAACTGTCCACTTTTTTTCCCACTGGTATTGACTGTTAGGTTTTAGGATAGTTTAGGCCCCTTGGTTAGGTAGTTAGCGATCGTTTATCGCCCAGCCCACCGCACCGCAGTCACTGATTTGCTGATTAGCGTATCGCTAATCAGCATTTGTACTTTTATAGTATCTGTAAGCGATCAAAACTGATCACAGTCAGATCTATAATAGGTATTAGTGTCACCTTTGTTCGCCCTCTACCCAAAACGCAGTGTTGGTCGCCCACACGTGCGTCACCCACGCCCGCCCCCGCCGCAGTGACAACATTTTTTAAATTTTTTGATCACTGCACAATCACTTCACAAGCGCTGCGGCGATAAAAAAAATCAGTTTTTGATATTTTTTATCATTGCAGCGGCTTCCCGTACTTTGCTTAGCCTCCCATTTGTAAGACAGGCTTGCTTTTTTTCTTGGGTAGTCTGCAGGGAATACCCCTAAATTTAGTTGACCAAATGGCAAACAAGCGGTATTCTTCTGAAGAGGCCTACAGGATTCTGACCCAGTCGGATGAGGAATGGGAACCCTCATCTGACGAATCCAGCTGGTCAGAATATGAACCTGTAGAAAGCAGTGGCAGTCTGACCCAAAGATCGGATGAGGAAGTTGAGGTCTCTGATACCACCAGGCATAGCTGGCCCCGTGTTGATAGACCACAGGTTGCGCAGGATCCACTTCAAGAGCAGCAGAGTGGGGCTGGCGCTGTCGGATTACGTGGTGAGGCATACACCAGCAGCGCAGCCCACCCTGGACCTAGTACCAGCACTGCCGTACAACATGGTGAAGTGGCGAGCACTCAGAAGGGCAGTTCAAGCTGGTACGGTGGCACGTGCAGTAGTTACCCCCGTCGCAGCCACAGACAGGCCCGTAGAGCCCCTAGAGTCCCTGAGGTTGCTGGCAAAACCCTGATGGCAGCCCCCAACTTCAGCTGCACCAGTAGTTCCTCCTTCACTCGCCCATTCTGAGTTCGGGTTGAGACAGCTCAGATCGGTTCGGCACTGGGATTTTTAAGCTGTTCTTGACTGCGGAGCTCTGGACTTAGTCGTGGCAGAAACAAACCGATATGCCACTCAATTTATAGCCGCCAACCCGGGAAGCTATTATGCCATCTTTCCGGTAGAAACCCGTCCAAGTTTCCGAATTAAAAAAAATTCTGGGCCTTCTCCTCAACATGGGTCTAACCAAAAAGCATGAATTGCGGTCATATTGGTCCACGAACCCAATTCATCACATGCCCATGTTCTCTGCTGCCATGTCCAGGGCACGATTTGAGGCCATCCTGCGTTTCCTGCACTTAGCGACAACAGCACCTCTCGTCCCAGAGGCCACCCAGCTTTGACCGGCACCACAAAATTCGGCCCCTCATAGACCACTTCAACACCAAATTTGCAGATTTGTATACCCCTGAGCAAAACATCTGCGTAGACGAGTCCCTTATACATTTTACCGGCGCCTTGGCTTCAAACAATACATCCAAGCAAGCGCGCCCGGTATGGGGTCAAATTGTATAAGCTCTGCGAAAGGGCCACAGGCTATACCCACAAATTTCAGATCTATGAGGGTAAAGATCAGACCCTGTAGCCGTCGGTTGCCCTGACTACCTGGTGAGCAGTGGGAAGACAGTCTGGGACTTGTTGTCACCCTTATTTGGCAAGGGGTTACCATCTTTATGTGGACAATTTCTACACAAGTGTGCCCCTCTTCAGGCATATGTTCCTAGAACAATTGGCTGCTGTGGCAACCGCGCGACCTAGTCGCCGGGGCTTCCCCCAACGGCTCGTTACCACCTGTCTTGCAAGGGGGGAGAGGGCTGCCTTGTGTAACGAAGAACTGCTCGCGGTGAAATGGAGAGACAAGCGTGACGTTACATGCTCTCCTCCATTCACGCAGACACGACAATACAAATAGAACGGGCAACCATTTCATTGAAAAGCCCCTCTCGGTCCACGACTATAATTCGCTCATGGGAGGGGTGGACTTCAATGACCAGATGTTGGCTCCTTATTTAGTTTCCCGATGCACCAGACGCTGTATAGAAGGTGTCTGTATATTAATTCAATTGGCTGCCTATAATAGTTTTGTTCTCTACAGTAAGGCTGGGAGAACAGGATCCTTCCTCAAATTTCAGGAAGAGATCATAGAGAACCTCCTGTATCCAGGAGGTTTCCGTGCCCCATCCACCAGTGTAGTGAGCCGTCTACACGAGCGACATTTCCCCAGTGTCGTTTCTGGTACCTCAACCCAAGCGCCACCCCGAAAAAGATGTTGTGTCTGTAGCAGGAGTGGAATAAGGCGTGACCAACCCGCTATTTCTGTCCTGACTGTCCTGACCACCCTGCCCTATGCTTTGGGGAGTGTTTCCGGAAGTACCACACACAGGTACACTTAGCATAGGGATTGCGTTTCACAGGACAGGCACACAGGGCTATTAGGGCCCTTTCACTCACAGCTGCTGCTAACCTCTACTTTTACCTGGGACAAAGTGCATAATGTACTTCGCCACATCTTTTGACGATTTGCGCTTTGCACATTGTCCCATGGGGAAGGAGAGGTTTGTCCTATAAAGGTAAAAAAAAAAAAAATCACCAAAAAAGTTAATGTTCTGTTCAAAAAGTTAAAGTTTATAAAAGTTAATGTTCCGTTCAAATGTTATATAATGTTAATAAATTTATTGAGTTGCGGCCTGGTTTTTTCTTTTTTTTTTACCTTTTAGGTGGACCAACCGGTAAACCAGCTGCAGCACTGATGTGCATTCTGACAGAAGCATTGCGCTGCTGTCAGATTACACAAAAGTCGCTGTATGCGGCGCTGCAAGACGAGATTTCTCCTCTGCAGTAAAAGATACGTTTGCTGAGGCATATGAGCTGAGGGGCGGTGTTCATATGCTTTGGCAAACACTTTGTATATAAAAAAAATATAAAAAAAATTCCGGCAATGATTTATTCATCCACATCGATTGATGTGAATGGAGAAATCGGGTTTGCCAGGGCATACGGGCTAAGTGGTTTGGATGTTGGGCGGAGCTCCTAAGTCCTGGCAGACGCCTTTCCCCTCCTTATTTTTTTTGGCAGAGATTTTTTTCATCCACATATGATCAATGCGAATGAAGAAATCAGCCCAGAGGCTGAACGGAAAAAATATATATTATTACCCGTAATGCTCAATATAAGGAGAATAGCAGAAACTCCTAATGCTGCCATCCATGTAATGATTGCGGAGATGCCAGGGCAGTACAAACACCCCACAAATGACCCAATTTTGGAAAGAAGACACCCCAAGGTATTCGCTGAGGGGCATATTGAGTCCATGAAAGATTGAAATTTTTGTCCCAAGTTAGCGGAAAGGGAGACTTTGTGAGAAAAAAAAAAATAATAATAATTTCCGCTAACTCGTGCAAAAAAAAAAATCTTCTATGAACTCGCCATGCCCTTCATTGAATACCTTGGGGTGTCTTATTTCCAAAATGGGGTCACATGTGGGGGGATTTATACTGCCCTGGCATTTAGGGGCCCGGAAGCGTGAGAAGAAGTCTGGGATCCAAATGTCTAAAAATGCCCACCTACAAGGAATTTGGGCCCCTTTGCGCATCTAGGGCTGCAAAAAAGTGTCACAACATGTGGTATCGCCATACTCAGGAGAGGTTGGGCAATGTGTTTTGGGGTGTCATTTTGCATATACCCATGCTGGGTGAGACAACTTTTCCCATTTTTTATACAAAGTTGGGCATTTGACCCGAGATATTTATCTCACCCAGCATGGGTATATGTAAAATGACACCCCCAAAACACATTGCCCAACTTCTCATGAGTACGGTGATACCACATGTGTGACACTTTTTTGCAGCCTAGGTGGGCAAAGGGGCCCACATTCCAAAGAGCACCTTTATTATTTCACAGGGCATTTTTTACACATTTTGATTTCAAACTACTTCTCACGCATTAGGGCCCCTAAAATGCTAGGGCAGTATAACTACTCCACAAGTGACCCCATTTTTGAAAGAAGACACCCCAAGGTATTCCGTGAGGGGCATGGCGAGTTCATAGATTTAATTTTTTTTTGTCACAAGTTAGCGGAAAATGATGATTTTTTTTATTTCTTTTTTTCTTACAAAGTCTCATATTCCACTAACTTGTGACAAAAAATAAAAACTTCCATGAACTCACTATACCTATCACGAAATACCTTGGGGTGTCTTCTTTCCAAAATAGGGTCACTTGTGGGGTAGTTATACTGCCCTGGCATTTTAGGTGCCCTAATGCATGAGAAGTAGTTTGAAATCAAAATGTGTAAAAAATGCCCTGTGAAATCCTAAAGGCGCTCTTTGGAATGTGGGCCCCTTTGCCCACCTAGGCTGCAAAAAAGTGTCACACATGTGGTATCGCCGTACTCAGAGAAGTTGGGCAATGTGTTTTGGGAGTCATTTTACATAAACCCATGCTGGGTGAAATAAATATCTCGGTCAAATGCCAACTATGTATAAAAAAAATGGGAAAAGTTGTCTTTTGCCGAGATATATTCTCTCACCCAGCATGGGTATATGTAAAAAGACACCCCAAAACACATTGCCCAACCTCTCCTGAGTATGGCAATACCACATGTGTGACACTTTTTTGCAGCCTAGGTGGGCAAAGGGGCCCACATTCCAAAGAGCACCTTTAGGATTTCACTGGGTATTTTTTACACATTTTGATTTCAAACTACTTCTCACACATTAGGGCCCCTAAAATGCCAGGGCAGTATAACTACCCTACAAGTGACCCAATTTTGGAGAGAAGACACCCCCAGGTATTTCGTGATGGGCATAGTGAGTTCATGGAAGTTTTTATTTTTTGTCACAAGTTAGTGGAATATGAGACTTTGTAAGAAAAAAATTAAATAAAAATCATCATTTTCCGCTAACTTGTGACAAAAAATAAAAAGTTCTATGAACTCACTATACCCATCAGCGAATACCCTAGGGTGTCTACTTTCTGAAATGGGGTCATTTGTGGGGTTTTTATACTGTCTGGGCATTGTAGAACCTCAGGAAACATGATAGGTGCTCAAAAAGTCAGAGCTGCTTCAAAATGCGGAAATTCACATTTTTGTACCATAGTTTGTAAACGCTATAACTTTTACCCAAACCATTTTTTTTTTTTACCCAAACATTTTTTTTTTATCAAAGACATGTAGAACAAAAAATTTTTGCTAAAATTTAAATAGAAATGTAGTTTTATTTGAAAAAATTTTACAACTGAAAGTGAAAAATGGAATTTTTTTGCAAAAAATTTTTAATTTCGATTAATAACAAAAAAAGGAAAAATGTCAGCAGCAATGAAATACCACCAAATGCAAGCTCTATTAGTGAGAAGAAAAGGAGGTAAAATTCATTTGGGTGGTAAGTTGCATGACCGAGCAATAAACCGTGAAAGTAGTGTAGTGCAGAATTGTAAAAAATGGTCTGGTCATTAAGGGTGTTTAAGCTAGGGAAGCTGAGGTGGTTAAACAAAACCCCAAAAATATAAAAAAAATCGGGCAGTTATAAATGCAACACCCAACTCTGCCTCTGTTGTAAGACCATCACACACAAAAAAACATCCTTTTCCTCAAACACCAGCAAGACCTCCTTCAGCATCAAACATCACCTAACCTGTCAATCATCATATGTAATCTATATGATTGAATGCCAGTGCGGACTGCAATATGTAGGACGCACCACCCAACCACTACACTGCCGTCTAAATCAGCACTGTCACAATATAAAGAAACTGTACACCAAACACAGTCTATCTAGACACTGCATGAGTACCCCTGAAAAAGAAAAGCACCAGATACATATCACCCCAAAAGATTTCATGCCACCTAATCCCTATAACAGATTCAACCTCCTCCAAAAAAGAGAAGTGTATTGGATATATCAATTGAATACCCTCACTCCAAATGGCCTGAATAAAAAACATGAAATTATATTATAAATGCAACAATAAACATCCCAACCCGAGCATACCTATGATTTAGGCACCTATATATAGCCTCCTGGGGAACAAGAACCGGCGCCCCAGTGCAAATCTACTGCAACATAGCAACAGTAGTCAGCTTTCTACCTAACACGCCACTCAAGAATCAGGATCTGAGCAATATGAGCACACGATCAGGAACATATCCTCAGAACCATTCCCCACAGACAACAGAATAACACCTACTTATGCGGCGCCACCCTTCACCCCCAAAGGAAGAAACATGCATCCTAACAGATGGACTGCACATTGCGATCTACATTATGTTGTATTTTAAATCTATATATGTAACCAATGTTCTGTATATGCTATATATGTTTATCTATTCACTTAGCCCCGCCCCTTCCCGTTAAGGCCCGCCAAAAACTGGCTTTTAACCCCTTAAGGACTCAGCCCTATTTCACCTTAAGGACTTGGCCATTTTTTGTAAATCTGACCAGTGTCACTTTAAGTGCTGATAACTTTAAAACGCTTTGACTTATCCATGCCGTTCTGAGACAGTTTTTTCATCACATATTGTACTTCATGACACTGCTAAAATTGGGTCTAAAAAGTAAATTTTTTTTGCATAAAAAATACCATATTTACCAAAGATTTAGAAAAATTAGCAAATTTCAAAGTTTCAGTTTCTCTACCTCTGTAATACATAGTAATACCCCAAAAAATTTTGATGACTTTACATTCCCCATATGTCTACTTCATGATTGTAGCATTTTGGGAATGATATTTTATTTTTTGGGGATGTTACAAGGCTTAGAAGTTTAGAAGCAAATCTTGAAATTTTTCAGAAATTTACAAAAACCCAATTTTTAGGGACCACTTCAGGTCTGAAGTCACTTTGCGAGGCTTACATAATAGAAACCGCCCAAAAATGACCCCATTCTATAAACTAAACCCCTCAAGGTATTCAAAAATGATTTTACAAACTTTGTTAACCCTTTAGGTATTGCACAAGAGTTATTGGCAAATGGGGATGAAATTTGAGAATTTCATTTTTTTGCCTAATTTCCATTTTAACCCATTTTTTTCCACTAACAAAGCAAGGGTTAACAGCCAACCAAGACTGTATCTTTATTACCCTGACTCTGCCGTTTACAGAAACAACCCATATGTGGCCGTAAACTACTGTACGGGCACACAGTAGGGCGTAGAGGAAAAGGTGCGCCGTATGGTTTTTGGAAGCCAGATTTTGGTGGACTGGTTTTTTGACACCATGTCCCATTTGAAGCCCCCCTGATGCACCCCTAGAGTAGAAACTCCATAAAAGTGACCCCATCTAAGAAACTACACCCCTCAAGATATTCAAAACTGATTGTACAAACTTTGTTAACCCTTTAGGTGTTGCACAAGATTTAATGGAAAATAAAGATACAATTTCAAAATTTCACTTTTTTGGCAGATTTTCCATTTTAATATTTTTTTTCCAGTTACAAAGCAAGGGTTAACAGCCAAACAAAACTCATTATTTATGGCCCTGATTCTTTAGTTTACAGAAAAACCCCATATGTGGCCGTAAACTACTGTATGGGCACACAGTAGGGCGTAGAGGGAAAGGTGCGCCGTATGTTTTTTGGAAGCCCGATTTTGCTGGACTGGTTTTTTGACACCATGTCCCATTTGAAGCCCCCCTGATGCACCCCTAGAGTAGAAACTCCATAAAAGTGACCCCATCTAAGAAACTACACCCCTCAAGGTATTCAAAACTGATTTTACAAACTTTGTTAACCCTTTAGGTGTTGCACAAGATTTAATGGAAAATAGAGATACAATTTCAAAATTTCACTTTTTTGGCAGATTCTCCATTTTAATATTTTTTTTCCAGTTACAAAGCAAGGGTTAACAGCCAAACAAAACTCATTATTTATGGCCCTGATTCTGTAGTTTACAGAAACACCCCATATGTGGTCGTAAACCGCTTGTACGGGCACACGCAGGGCGCAGAAGGAAAGGAATGACATACGGTTTTTTGGAAGGCAGATTTGCTGGACTGTTTTTTTTTTACACACCATGTCCCATTTGAAGCCCCCCTGATGCACCCCTAGAGTAGAAACTCCAAAAAAAGTGACCCCATTTTAGAAACTATGGGATAGGGTAGCAGTTTTGTTGGTACTAGTTTAGGGCACATATGATTTTTGGTTGCTCTATATTACACTTTTTTTTGTGCGGCAAGGTAACAAGAAATAGATTTTTTGGCACGTTTTTTTATTGTTATTTACAAAATTCATCTGACAGGTTAGATCATGTGGTAATTTTATAGAGCAGGTTGTCACGGACGTGGCGATACATAATATGTATACAATTTTTTTTATTTATGTAAGTTTTACACAGTGATTTCATTTTTAAAACAAAAAAAAATGTTTTAGTGTCTCCATAGTCAAAGAGCCATAGTTTTTTCAGTTTTTGGGCGATTATCTTAAATAGGGTCTCATTTTTTGCGGGATGAGATGACGGTTTGATTGGCACTATTTTGGGGTGCATATGACTTTTTGATCGCTTGCTATTACACTTTTTATTTACAACCATTTTTTTTTTTTTTTTTTACGGTGGTCACCTGAGGGGTTAGGTCATGTGATATTTTTATAGAGCCGGTCCATACGGACGCGGCAATACCTAATATGTATACATTTTTTTATTTATTTAAGTTTTACACAATGATTTCATTTTTGAAACAAAAAAAATCATGTTTTGGGGTTTCCATAGTCTAAGAGCCATAGTTTTTTCAGTTTTTGGGCGATTATCTTGGGTAGGGTATGATTTTTGCGGGATGAGATGACGGTTTGATTGGTAGTATTTTGGCGTACATGCGACTTTTTTCATCACTTTCATTACCTTTTTTGGGAAGTAAGGTGGGCAAAATTTCAATTTCCTAATAGTTTTTATTTTTTTATTTTTATGGCGTTCACCATGCGGGGAGAGTAACATGACCGTTTTAGAGATCAGGTTGTTACGGACGCGGCGATACCAAACATGTGCAGGGAATTATATTTTTTTCATTTTTAATCAGTGATAAATGTGTTTTTTGATTTTTACTTTTTTTTCACTTTTTTTCACTTTTTTTTTGACCCAGACCCACTTGGTTCTTGAAGATCCAATGGGTCTGATGTCTGTATAATACAGTACAGTACACTATATAGTGTTTTGTACTGTATTTTACTTACACTTTCTCTGAACAGATCTCTGCCTTTAGCACAGATCTGTTCAGCACAATGGACAGCAGGATGCCTGAGACGGCATCCTGTTGCCATGGGAACCTTTCCCGTCTGCTCAGTAGTGGCCAGAACTGCGCAGACGGGGAAGGGTAAGGACGAGACTGTCGGAAGGCTGTCTGGGAGCTCCCTCCCTCTCCATCGGGGGGCTGCAAAGGCACTGCAGCCCCCCGATGGGAGAGGGAGGGAGCTCCCTCTTACTGTTAACTTTTTCCATACAGCGGTCCGTACGGACCGCGGTATGGAAAGGGTTAAACGGCTGACATCTGCACAGATGTCAGCCGTTTATACCAGGGTGTCAGCAATGTGCTGACACCCTGGTATACCCACTAGACGCCAACTAATTTTCAAGAGGAGGCGGGCGGGGGATCGCGATCCCTCCTGCCGCACCGCCCGCCTCCCGCACCGCCCCAACCGCTCACAACTCCCCCCCCCTGCACTACCCACCGGCAAAAAATCATGCAGGGGTGCAGGGGGGGTGCAAAATCTTTATTTTAGGGACTCTAAAGTTTCTGATCCCCGCAGAAAGCGCAGCAAACCGGAGGTCTGAATTGACCTGCGGTTTGCGGTGATCGCCGATACGGGGGGGTCACATGACCCCCCCTGGCGTTGTGACAGGATGCTGGATGAATGATTTCAGCCGGCATCCCGTTCCGATTAACCCCAGCGGCACCGGAATAAAAATTTAAAATTAGGACGTACCGGTACGCCCTGAGTCCTTAAGGACTCGGGAAATAGGGCGTACTGGTACGCCCTGAGTCCTTAAGGGGTTAAACCTTGTGTAGCCTGTCATACTGTAAATAGTCCTGACAAAGGGGATATTCCTGCCGCAGAAACGCGTTGACTATACTGTATAATAAAAGATCTCTTAATACCAGACACTTCAATTGTGAAGTTCATTCAATCAAGGTCTAGGCAGTGCCAAAGGGGTCCGCAACAACGTTTTTTAATGGTTATTTCTCTTCATCTGCCACCTGCCTTGAGCACACGCAGAGGACCGCGGCCACAGCCCAAGACAACCGCACGCTGGTCGGTACACCAAATAACCAGCAAAGCGATCTACAGTTGTTGTGACTCTTCACAACAACATCTGGTAAGCAGACTCGTAAGCTTTTTAATAGAATAAGGAAGCGTTTAATGCACATGTGGCGCTCTACCCCCCCCCCCCCCCCCCCAATTTAATCTCTACATCTTTATTAAGCATAGGGAGAGAGAGAGAGATGATTGTGCTCACGGCTCTTTTTGATAAACCCATTAAAGAAAATGAAGTACTGTTTTTCCTTGGATACCAAAATATTTTAATATTACATACAAACCATATCGATAAATATATCCAGACCCCAGCAATATAAATACAGACAGACTCATCCCAAACCACTGCATTTACTTACTCCTTCTTGCTACCAGGTCCTCTTCACCCATAGAAATGACACCCTAGGTCATGAACCTGTCCAGCATCAATATTACACTTGGTTTATGGATTATGTTCAAAGTAATCATCCTATCCTTCAGCGTTCATTTCACTCTTAAGAACTGAGGCATTGCACACCAGTTTTTTTTAGCATCTGGGGTTTCTAAATTTTCTGTATTGTAATAATCCATCTATGCATCAGTGATTGCTTTTTTGTTAGCTTTTATTAACTTTATCAAAGTATTCTACAGAAATTGCTTTTTTTCATCTAGGAATGGAGGAATTATAATAGTCGAACTAAGTAAGCTCTCTGATTGTTAATACAAAGTTATTGAGTGGGACTATCTCAATAACAAAAGCCTTCAAATGTTTCTATGGAAACACATCTAAGTTCAGTTAGTAATGAGGGAATACTTAGAAAAAAAAATATTAGAAAATATTTCCCCCCTTCATTGTTAAAATAAGAACATTGTAACAGAAGTAAGCCATGTTTATTATATTTCACTGCTTTATCTACAGTTCCAGGTCATTTTGCCTAATTAAGGCATTTGTCATAATCACATTTTTGTCTACTATATCTTAGCCTTTTTCAAAGGATTTTTATAAATATAGTTTTATTTTAGCCATTTTTATTATAAACGGAAATTGATAAGCGAATTGAAAGAAATAATCAAAGTGAAGGAGGTTATTGTACAAATATTCAAGTTTGGTCAATTTGTGAAGTCTTATTAGAAGTCTTATAAGAGTCTTATAAGAAGATTTCATGGATACGGCTTAGGTTCTATGGGGAAAATGTCATTAGCCAAGTGTTATGGAAAGATAGGATTACTGCAACCAGAATGATTATCTAGGAGATAAAACTATAAATTTTATTATAATGATGATAGCAAGGTCACTTACGACTTTTTTTCCTGCAACATTAACATCTTGGTATGGTCAGGTTAAGGCTACTTTTCACACTAGTATTTTTGCTGAATCCGGCAGGGTCCAGCAAAACGCTTCTGTTACTGATAATACAACCATCTGCATCCGTTATGAACAGATCCGGTTGTATTATCTGTAACATAGCCAAGACGGATCCGTCATGAACTCCAATGAAAGTCAATGGGGGACGGATCACTTTTCTATTGTGTCAGATATTGTCAGAGTCAAACGGATCCGTCCCCCATTGACTTGCATTGTGGGTCATGACGGATCTGTCTTACTTCGCATCCCATGACGGAATGCAAACCGCAGCATGCATTTTGGAGCATCCATTCTGTTCAGTTACGTTTTGTCCCCATTGACAATGAATGAGGAGAAAACTGAAGCGTTTTTTTTCAGGTATTGAGACCCTATGAATCATCTCAATATCGGAAAATATTAACGCTAGTGTGTAAGTACCCTAATCCGATAAATTTGCCAGGTCACACACACCATGTGCATACAGTAGCTGAGCATAAGTTTTAAAGAGTTGAATGAAGTCATAATGTGGCACTGATAATCATTTATGGGGTTATAATATGTTTTTATGCCTCAAATATAGAAAAATAAATGTTTTTTCTAGTGGATTTTTACGGTATCCACCCGAAAATAAGCTGCAGCTTGCTCTATAAGGGCACCATTTAATTTGCCATGTCTGTTATTGTAAAATGGCAAAAAAAAAAAATTGTTGTTAAATTTGTTGTTAAATTGAAAAAAAAAATGTAATACTCCCCCACAGTGTTGAATGTGCGCTAAAAATGTTCTTATTCTGCGGCTCAATACACATACTACAATACCAAACTTGTAAAAAAAAAATACTACTTTTTTTTAAAAATAAAAACCTTTAAAAAAAATCTACATTTTCTTTGCATCGCCATTTTCTGACAGCCATAATTTTTTTTATATTCTATCAACATGTTTTTTTCAGAATCAACTATAGTTTTTGTTGGTACCATTTTTATGTTATGTAGTACTTTTTGATCACTGTTATTACATTTTTTTGGGGGGGAGGAAGGTAACTAAAAATGGTGAATTGTGTGTTTTTCATTTTTTTTTTCATTCTGGCTTTTACCGCATAGGAATTAAAAAAATAAAATAAAATTCAGTTCAGAAATTTTTGGGTGAAAGAATACTTGATATTTTTATTTATTTTTTAATTGCTAATATGTTTTATATGTAAATAGGGAAAGAGGTTTATTTAAAATTTTTATATTTTAATGTTTTTTTTTAACTTTTAAACTTTTTTTTATTTAATAGCTATTAACCTCTTTAGGTGGCTAGAACCTAGAATCTTTAAATCCTTTGTCCAGTGTTCCCCCTAAGCCTTGGCAGCTGCTGATCAGGGTTGGCTCAGAGATGGGCAATGCTTAGTCAAAGGTGGGACAATCAAACAAGAGATAATCGTTGCATATAATTATTTATACCATGCTGGTATAACCTGGGTATCTCCTGTATATAATTATATATGCACAGCAGGTATAAGTTATACATCTTCTTGTATATAGGGATATGGACCATGCTGGTATAGCCTGGGTATCTCCTGTATATATTTATGTATACACAACAGGTATAAATTATACATCTTCGTGTATATAGTGATATGGAGCATGCTGGTATGGGCATGTGGGAGTCTCCTGTATAATACAGGCGAATACCTAGGTTATACCAGCATCAGCATACAAGATGTATAACTTATACCAGCTATACATATATAAGTATGTAAAGGAGATGATATGCCCAGGTTATACCATCATAGCCCATATCACTATATACAATGAGGGGGCCATCATTCTAGTCCTAGCAGGCATAAACAAAGTGGCCAGTGTAGTGCTGTTGAGTGCATTCTAACTCTTATTGCTGATGTTAAGCCAACAGCCTGACACTTCCTCTCCTCATACAGACTCACTCTAGCCTCTAAGATGGCACTGCCACCATGTTACCTCACCCTGCTGCTGCGTGCTCAGTCCTTCTCTTCCAGTAGGAAAAAGGACGAGGTAGCAGTAGCGAGGCAATATGGGGTAGGCGGCACCCTGCTGAGCTGCACACAGAACATCCTGTAGGACGTAGAAGAATTTAGTGTGGCCATTTTGCCAGCAGGGTGAGCTCTGAGTGGACATTAAAAACTTGTGAGTGGGGGCACAGTAATTGCTGTGCGACCACACACCCACACATCTTAGAGGGAACACTGCCCTTGTCCTATTCACCCTAATAGAGATTTAACATGCTCCCTGCTACACTGTGCTTTGTGCGTACAGCTGCAGGATGCTTACCATGGCTGGTCTGGAAGGCTTCACAAGCATCCGGGCTGCAGGGAGCACATCCCTCTGCCTTGCCTCACAGGTGCCGTGATCAGCGTTGATTGCGGCACCTGAGGGGGTTAAATGGCGGGGTTTGGCGAGATAGTCATTCCCCATCATTGTTGCCGGGTGCCTACTGTATGATACTGCAGTAGCCTGCTCCATACATTACGTCAACCACCGTGACGTACGGGTATGTCACTGTGGTTGAAGGGATTAAAGGGGTTGTCCCATGAAAAATATTGTACAGTTTACAAAACAGAACCTGGATCTGAATAATTTTGTAATTGCATATAATTAAATATTTATTATAGTTACTGAGTTATTCAATTAAATCTATCTGTATAGCGCCACCTGCTGTTTGTTCTTTTTAAGACAATTTTGCCTGCTCAATTTTGAAAATGCTCAGTTCCTTGAACTGCCACAAGCTGCAACACAAAGGACACACTGCTGGGAAAGGGGGGCCCCCTAAGCTGACATCTCGAAATAAATCTAGCAGAACTATTAGAGCAATGAATGGTGAGTTCTCTGAATTCACATAATTTACAGGGCTTATTCTAGCTCTGTTCAAAAGAGGTTGTCATATACTAGATTGTGTATGATTTTAATTTTTTACATTATTTATGGGATAACCCCATGCAAAATAGGGGGAATCGGCAAATCCCCATTTGGCCAGACTTGTAAAGGAAGGATTACTTAACTGGTTCCTGGTGTTGGCTCCCTGCTCCTTCCCCTGCAGGCCTTCAAAGCTCCGCTGGGCTCCCTCAATGTAAACATATGGCTTGACATCACTGCAGCCAATCACTAACCAGCTCTCCTTACATCATGACAAATGGTCACATAAGGCAATGAGATCCAGTCTTCAATCACGGGCATCAGCATTGTGAAACCAGATGTTGACAATTAGCGAACCCAGCGGAGCATCACAGGCCTAGAGGAGAAGGTACAGGGAGCCAGTGGCGGGAAGCAAATAAGTAATCCTTCCTTTACAGGTCTGGCCAAATTGGGGGGGGGGGGGCGCAAAAAAATAAGGATCACCTGCCTTAAAATTATAGCGGGCAGTTCTGGTTCTTAATCGTAAACCATTGAATATTTATGGTACATGTTTAAGCCAACTGCTTAAGGGATTCAGCAGTCACACATTGGGGTTTGATTATCACAGACCCATTAGAAGAGTTAATAGTAGTAGTTTCCATTTCCTTTTCTATCTCTAATTTATATACATACATAGTATTCTAGCATGTTACTTGCTACTCACATGAATGAGGTCACATTGCCATAGTTGTCCTCTACCTTTCCATTTGCCTACAAGTGAAACTCCCTTTTCCCTTAAAATGACTATGCCCATTCAACAGCTATGGTATCGCCCATTCCCTTAACTACTTAACATAATAGTTGGATTATTTTACTGTCCTCTGCTGCTCCTTTCCCCTGAAAATGTCTTGTGTACTTATCTATACTTATGGCAAGAGCACTTACTGTTATCTGACATATATATTCTTATTATTATAGCCAAATTTACCACCCTAACTCCTCCCACAGTTTTTACACTATATAGACAGTATACCCAAACGTGCGGATTGTTCCCGATTGGTGTGCTATTACTTTGTGGAATGTTTCGCCGAATGGTTCACGAAATATCATCATTTTTGTGGCGAAATTGGTTCCATAGGAATGAATGGCGAAATGTTCAAAACTAGAGTCGGAGCTGAGAAAAGCTAGAGTGGGAGCTGAAAAATCAGGACATTATTTCTAAACTGCCACCACTCCCTCATTTTCAAGCCCACCTACACAAATCTTATATCAAAACGTTCAGCTATCCCTGATGCCACTAAAAATGTCCATGGCTAAGCCATAGTCCTGATAGTTTTCACAATATGACCATTTGTTTGCAACTCACGCCGCCTATTGACATTCATTGAAACTCCACTCTAACCACCTCAAATTTGAAGGGCAATTTCTAAACTGCTACTATGCCTTCATTTTTAATAGAGACATTATATGCATCAAAATGTAGGTCTGGGTCTTGTGATTCTCATAATATAAAGCTCTTCGCTGTAGGATTTATAATTCTTAAACTACTACCGTTTGAAGATGGCAACGGCCAGTGAAGTGACCTCTCTTTACTGCTGGGCCTAGGGTGTGCTTTCTATTGCTGTGTCTGTCCAGAAGTCTGAGGGGCTCTTGTCTCAATAAGAACAGAGGTTGGCGGGGATGTCATGTGACTACTCCTCTGAAGATGCTTGCTGCAATGCATGCTGGGATATTTACTTTCACTTTACAGCTGCTCCGCCCACACAGCCTGTCTGAGGAAGCTCCTGAGGGGAACATGTCATGGTGAACAGATTCAAAAAAATTACATATAGCCAGCACATATAGCATGATATAAATACTTCATAGTTTGGGCTATTGTCTGGAGCACTTTGGATTTTTGATACTTAGGGTGGCCAACCCCTTTAAAAGTTTGGCAATAAGTTTTATACAGTAGAGAGTATTTGAAGTGTTTCAACTAGCTACATTTACGAAAAGAAATTAGAGCTGTGTGAATATCATCATGCCATCTAAAGGAAAGAGATCTAAAGCTGCAAAGATACACTGGACTAAACTCGACCTTTCATACCCACGCTTTCGGGATCCGGAGCCCCACAGCAGCATAGTGGAAATGGAGGTTTGCGACATTCGGGATCCGGAGCCCCGCAGCAGCATAGTGTAAATGGAGGTTTGTGACAGTGAATGTGCCCAGGAGGTACATAGTGATGTGGTGTCACATACTTAAAGCCTGCATAGAACTCCATTCTACGTCAAAATTCTGAGACCCCCCAAATGCATGTGGTCATACATTCATCTGCTAGGCTTGATAATGCTGCTAATGTTTTTATAAATGTATGTTTTAATGTAACTGTGAAGCACTTTGGGCAACAACATTGAAATTAAATGTGCTATATAAATAAATAAAAGTTGAAATGCATTTCTCACTCTATCAAGCTTGCCATGGCATGGGCACTTTTTAAATTTGATCAATCAATTGGTTAGTGTAATGTTTGCTATCCTTACTCACTCCAAACACTCCACACAGTTACTCTTCCAACTCCATAAAGTTACTCTGCCCAGTCCAACCTTTCCACAGTTACTCCAGCCACTCCAACCACTCAACCCAGTTACTCCGCCCACTCCAGTTGTAGACTACTGGTGGAGGCAAGAACACCACACAATTTCCCCAGAAATTGTAGCTTTTCTAGTTGTTTAAATAAAATAGAAATCACAGAATATTGAATTGTTTATTCATACATTATGCTCCTCCTTCTTAGCCCCCTATGTGCCAATGTACTCTGCCTACCACTTGTCTAATCCCTGTTATCTCCGGAAACCTGTTCTCGCCTCATGGCAGTCAGGTGCTGACTGGGAAATTCAAATGACCCTGGAAAAATAAACTATGCTGTAGGAGGCTCTAAAGTGAGAGAAGGCAGGGCCAGAAATATTTTAGTGCAGCAGAACTAAGTACCACAGTGCAGCTCAAAATATTGCCATCCTGCTGCAGTATTCAACTATATCACTATCCTGAGGCTGACAATACCATCGAATTCAGGAGGGTACCTGCTGCTTTTAGCCAGATGCATAAGTACTGATGCTCCTAGCATTAATTAAGTCTAAGAGCATCACTACAGGGTGGGCCATTTATATGGATACACCTTAATAAAATGGGAATGGTTGGTGATATTAACTTCCTGTTTGTGGCACATTAGTATATGTGAGGAAGGAAACTTTTCAAGATAAGTGGTGACCATGGCGGCCATTTTGAAGTTGGCCATTTTGAATCCAACTTTTGTTTTTTCAATAGGAAGAGGGTCATGTGACACATCAAACTTGGGAATTTCACAAGAAAAACAACGGTGTGCTTGGTTTTAACGTAACTTTATTCTTTCATGAGTTATATACAAGTTTCTGACCACTTATAAAATGTGTTCAATGTGCTGCCCATTGTGTTGGATTGTCAATGCAACCCTCTTCTCCCACTCTTCACACACTGATATCAACACCACAGGAGAAATGCTAGCACAGGCTTCCAGTATCCGTAGTTTCAGGTGCTGCACATCTCGTATCTTCACAGCATAGATAATTGCCTTCAGATGACCCCAAAGATAAAAGTCTAAGAGGGTCAGATCGGGAGACCTTGGGGGCCATTCAACTGGCCCACGACGACCAATCCACTTTCCAGGAAACTGTTCATCTAGGAATGCTCGGACCTGACATCCATAATGTGGTGGTGGGTGCACCATCTTGCTGGAAAAACTCAGGGAACGTGCCAGCTTCAGTGCATAAAGAGGGAAACACATCATCATGTAGCAATTTCGTATATCCAGTGACCCCCTTAGACTTTTATCTTTGGGGTCATCTGAAGGCGATTGTCTATGCTGTGAAGATACGAGATGTGCAGCACCTGAAACTACGGATACTGGAAGCCTGTGCTAGCATTTCTCCTGCGGTGTTGCTATCAGTGTGTGAAGAGTGGGAGAAGAGGGTTGCATTGACAATCCAACACAATGGCAGGACATTGAACACATTTTATAAGTGGTCAGAAACTTGTAAATAACTCATGAAAGAATAAAGTTACGTTAAAACCAAGCACATCATTGTTTTTCTTGTGAAATTCCCAATAAGTTTGATGTGTCACATGA
Organism: Bufo bufo; assembly: GCF_905171765.1. Classification (NCBI taxonomy): domain Eukaryota; kingdom Metazoa; phylum Chordata; class Amphibia; order Anura; family Bufonidae; genus Bufo; species Bufo bufo. Next base: position 167,162,239 of record NC_053391.1, on the reverse strand, counting down.
CCCTCTTCCTATTGAAAAAACAAAAGTTGGATTCAAAATGGCCGACTTCAAAATGGCCGCCATGGTCACCACCCATCTTGAAAAGTTAACCCCCCTCACATATACTAATGTGCCACAAACAGGAAGTTAATATCACCAACCATTCCCATTTTATTAAGGTGTATCCATATAAATGGCCCACCCTGTATCATTATGTACCAGAGGAGGACTTGAGCACCTTTCCCCCCTGGACAATGGTCTACCTGGAGGTCTAAGGCCAGTCCGCCTCTGATGGCAATACATATATCATAGGGGGAGTTTTATCAATAAATTAGGCGCAGCTTGGAGCTGCAATAGATTTATGTCTACATTTTCACCTGAAACAGGCACACATGAAGATAAATGTGGCAGACCCCCCAGCCCCACCCCTGTTTCTGCCATGCCTTTATCACATTCTAAAAAGGGGGCATGGTAAGAGCAGGGCAGAAACATCAAGTGCCACCAAATTTGTTGCAAGTAACATTTAAAAAGTCCCAAACACAAGGTGCAAGGAGGTTATAAATCCTCCCCAACATTCTAACTTTTCTGACACATACTCAATCATGTTGTGCTTGACTGCCCTACTACCAAGTAAAAAAGTCCGAAGACAGTAAAGAACCTACAACTATTGATGAACATGCAAGGTGGCATTAATGTGAAGCAAAGGAGAAATTGTTGCAGAAGTAAATATTGTCATAGTTCGATAAACCTATAAGGGCCATGGGCCAAACATTGTTTATACAGTATGTTGGAGTATTTATGCTTACTTTAAACTGAAATCTTTCTTCAGTTACTAGAATAGAATCCAGGTCTGACATGTGAGATTTGCTTTTCCTAAGAATGGCAGATAAAAAGTAAAAGCTAGCCATAAAAAAAGAGTGCTTTAGCCTCTTAAGGACTGGGCCATTTTTTTTAATTTTTGCTTTTGTCATTTCTACCTTCCAAAAGCCACAAGGTTTTTAATTTTTCGTTCACATAGCCATATAAGTAGGGTTGAGCGAACCCGAACTGTAAAGTTTGGGTTCGTACCGAACTTTAGGATTTTTGGATCCCGGACCCGAACATTTCCGTAAAAGTTCGGGTTCGAGTTCGTTGTTCGGCGGTTTCTTGGCGCTTTTTGAAAGGCTGCACAGCAGCCAATCAACAAGCATCATACTACTTGCCCCAAGAGGCCATCACAGCCACGCTTACTAATGGCATGGCTGTGATTGGCCAGAGCAGCATGTGACCCAGGCTCTATATAAGCTTGAGTCACATAGCGCTGCACGTCACTCTGCTGTTACAACTGTAGGGAGAGGATGCTGCTGGACTTGTGATTTCAGGGAGAGAATAGGAGAGAATCTAACTCAGCGATCTACAGACAAATAGTTGTGTGGGTGCAGGGCACTATCGTTTTACCCTGCCCTGAGCTCATTGACCAAAAAAATACTAACTTTTAGAATTCTGTTAGTTAGGTGGGTGGCGGCGGCGGCCATTTTATGCATGCTCAGTGCACCAGCACTGCATCTGAGCTTTTGGGACATTGCAAATCACCATTTTTTGGGGGCAAACTACAACATCTGGATTAGTCAGTGTGCAATTTAAGGTAGAAATATACCCATCATTTTCTGGGGTTTTAAAAACACACAATTCTTTTTCAAAAAACAGTATTTTTCAGATCTGCAAGTGTTAAATTCAAGTTTAATATCTACAACTTCCATATTCTGTTAGCAAAAAAAGATTTTTTTTGGCAATCTACAACATCTGGATTAGTCAGTGTGCAATTTAAGCTAGAAATACACCCATCATTTCTTGGGTTTTGAAAAACACACAATTTTTTTTAAAAAAACTGTATTTTCCAGATCTGCAAGTGTTAAATTCAAGTTTAATATATACAGTTTTCATATTCTGTTAGCAAAAAAAGACTTTTTTGGCAATCTACAACATCTGTATTAGTCAGTGTGCAATTTAAGGTAGAAATACACCCATCATTTTCTGGGGTTTGAAAAACACACTCTTTTGACAAAAAACACTATTTTTAGGCCTTGCAGCATCAGCACATGTGAAATTACAGGCTTATATACTGCTGTCAAATTCAGTTGGGCACAAAAAATTTAGTTGGCAGCCATTTATGCAGATGTCATTTGAGATACACCCTTAATAGATTTGGGTTAGGCTACTTTCACACTAGCGTTCGGGGCTCCGCTTGTGAGTTCCGTTTGAAGGGGCTGAATGCATCAGTCTGGCTCCGTTTGTCCTCCGCTCCGCTCAGCAGGCGGACACATGAACGCAGCTTGCAGTGTTCAGGTGTCCGCCTGGCCGTGCGGAGGTAAACGGATCCGTCCAGACTTACAATGTAAGTCAATGGGGACGGATCCGTTTGAAGTTGACACAGTATTGCTCAATTTTCAAACGGATCCGTCTCCCATTGACTTTCAATGTAAATCAAAACGGATCCGTTTGCATTATCATGAACAAAAAAAAAAAAAAATAATAATATTTTTTATTTATTTTTTTTGTTCATGGTAATGCAAACGGATCCGTTCTGAACGGATCTAAACGTTTGCATTATAGGTGTGGATCCGTCTGGGCACATACCAGACGGATCCGACCTAAACGCAGGTGTGAAAGTAGCCTTACATTCAGAGATTTTAAATACCGCCATTTGGTGCACCAATATTGAATTCAGGCCTACACTGGTTCAGGCCCTTTGAGATACCCCCTCTACATACAAGGGTTTAAATTAGGCATTTGAAATACAGCCATTTGAAATACAGCCATTTTGGGCAAAGATATATTTACTGCAGGCCTACATAGGTTCAGGCCCACTGAGATACTACCTCTACATACAGGGGTTTGAATTAGGCATTTGAAATATAGCCATTTGAAATACAGCCTTTCTGTGCAAAGATATATTTACTACAGGCCTACAGAGGTTCAGGCCCTGTGAGATACCACCTCTACATACAGGGGTTTGAATTAGGCATTTGAAATACAGCCATTTAAAATACAGCCATTTTGTGCAAAGATATATTTACTTCAGGCCTACAGAGGTTCAGGCCCTGTGAGATACCACCTCTACATACAGGGGTTTGAATTAGGCATTTGAAATACAGCCATTTTGTGCAAAGATATATTTACTGCAGGCCTACAGAGGTTCAGGCCCTCTGAGATACTACCTCTACATACAGGGGTTTGAATTAGGCATTTGAAATACTGCCATTCGAAATATAGCCTTTTTGTGCAAAGATATATTTACTGCAGGCCTACAGAGGTACAGGCCCTCTGAGATACTACCTCTACATACAGGGGTTTGAATTAGGCATTTGAAATACAGCCTTTTTGTGCAAAGATATATTTACTGCAGGCCTACAGAGGTTCAGGCCCTCTGAGATACTACCTCTACATACAGGGGTTTGAATTAGGCATTTGAAATACAGCCATTTGAAATGCAGCCTTTTTATGCAAAGATATATTTACTGCAGGCCTACAGAGGTTCAGGCCCTCTTAGATGCTAACTCTACATACAGGGGTTTGAATTAGGCATTTGAAATAAAGCCATTTGAAATACAGCCTTTTTGAGAAAAGATATATTTACTGCAGGCCTACAGAGGTTCATGCCCTCTGAGATACTACCTCTACATACAGGGGTTTGAATGAGGCATTTGAAATACAGCCATTTGAAATACAGCCTTTTTGTACAAAGATATATTTACTTCAGGACTACAGAGGTTCAGGCCCTGTGAGATACCACCTCTACATACAGGGGTTTGAATTAGGCATTTGAAATACAGCCATTTGAAATACAGCCATTTTTTGCTAAGATATATTTACTTCAGCCCTACAGAGGTTCAGGCCCTCTCAGATACTACCTCTACATACAGGGGTTTGAATTAGCCATTCGAAATACAGCCATTTGAACTACAGCCATTTTGTGCAAAGATATATTTACTGCAGGCCTACAGAGGTTCAGGCCCTCTGTGATACTACCTCTACATACAGGGGTTTGAATTAGGCATTTGAAATACAGCCATTTGAAATACAGCCTTTTTGTGCAAAGATATATTTACTTCAGGCCTACAGAGGTTCAGGCCCTGTGAGATACAACCTCTACATACAGGGGTTTGAATTAGGCATTTGAAATACAGCCATTTGAAATACAGCCATTTTGTGCAAAGATATATTTTCTTCAGGCCTACAGAGGTTCAGGCCCTCTGAGATATTACCTCTACATACAGGGTTCGAATTAGGCATTTGAAATACAGCCATTTTGGGCAAAAAAATCTTTTATTGAGGCCTAGTCTGGTTCAGGCCGTGTGAGATACACCCTTTACATACTGTCGTTCTATTCTACTATTAATTAAACACCCATTTAGGGCAAGATCCTAAATTTAAAAAATATAAGGAGAGCGTCAAATAAGGGACGTGGCCCAGGTCGTGGTGCTGCTGGTGGAGCTCTTGTTTCAGGGAGAGGACGTCGTCGATCTGTGCCAGCTACACGCACAAGTGAAACCCCTTCCTCAGGTGCGAGTAGGCGACAAAACCTACAGCGGTATTTGTATTTGGCCTAATGCTGCTCTACGAATGGTGAGGCCTGAACAAGTACAGGCGATAGTAGATTGGGTTGCTGACAGTGGATCCAGTTCCTTCACATTGTCTCCCACCCAGTCTCCTGCTGAAAGATCACAGTTGGCACCTGCAGCTGATGTTCATCAGTCTTTCACCTCACCCCCTTGCAAATCAGACAAGCAGTCTGAGCACCAAGTCATGCAGCAGTCTCTTCTGCTTTTTGATGACTCTGTTAGCAGGGTTTCCCAGGGCCATCCACTTAGCCCTGCCCCAGAAGTGGAAGAGATTGAGTGCACCGATGCCCAACCACTTATCTTTCAAGATGAGTACATGGGAAGACCATCGCAGCACGTCCCGGATGATGATGAAACACAGGTGCCAACTGCTGGGCTTTCAAAAGTGTGCAGACCGACAAGGAAGGCAGGGGTGAAGACTGGGTGGAAGATGATGTGGAGGACGATGAGGTCCTCGACCCCACATGGAATCAAGGTCATGCGAGTGACCTATGTAGTTCGGAAGAAGAGGAGGTGGTCGCACAGAGCCACCAGCACAGCAGAAGAGGGAGCAGAGTGCAAAAGTGGAGCGGCCATCCTCTAGACAGTACGCCTCCTACTGCCCACCGCAGCAAGGGACCGAGCACACCAAAGCCAGGTTCAAGGAGTTCCCTGTCGTGGCAGTTCTTCAGACAATGTGCTGACGACAAGACACGAGTAGTTTGCACGCTGTGCAATCAGAGCCTGAAGCGAGGCATAAACGTTCTCAACCTGAGCACAACCTGCATGACCAGGCATTTAAGTGCATAGCACGAGCTGCAGTGGAGTAGACACCTCAAAAACCAAGAAAGGTCTCTGGCTCCTCCTGCTTCCTCTTCTGCTGCAGTCGCAGCCTCTTCATTCACCTCTGGAGTGACAGTGCCACCTGGCACCCCGCAAACAGAGGATCTGCAAGCAACACCAACACCTGGGTCACCAAGCATCTCCACAGTGTCCCACGCAAGCGTTCAACTCTCCATATCCCAAACGCTGGAGAGGAAGAGGAAGTACCCCCCTACCCACCCACGATCCCTAGCCCTGAATGCCAGCATTTCTAAATTACTGGCATTTAAAATGCTGTCATTCCATCTGGTGGAGACGGATAGTTTTAAAGGCCTTATGGCGGTGGCTGTCTCACAGTACGTCGTGCCCAGCCGCCACTACGTTTCAAGGTGAGCCATCCCTTCCCTGCGCAACCAAGTAGGGGACAAAATCATCTGTGGCAAGGTGCACTTGACTACCGATACGTGGACCAGTAAGCACGGTCAGGGCCGTTATATCTCCATAACAGCACACTGGGTAAATGCAATGGCGGCTGGGCATGAGGCGGATAGCAATTTGGCGCATGTCCTTCCACCACCGCTCCTTATCCAGTCAGCGTAACACCTTCACCACCAACTTCAGCACAGCCAGGGGTAAATGACAGCAGGCAGTTTTAAAACTTATCTGTTTAAGGGACAAACCACACACCGCGCAGGAGCTGTGGACGGGCCTTGAACAACAGACAGATGAGTGGTTTGTGCCAGTCAGCCTCAAGCCCGGCCTGGTGGTGTGCGATAATGGGCAACATCTCGTAGCAGCTCTGGGACTAGCCGGTTTGACGCACATCCCTTGCCTGGCGCATGTGCTGAATTTGGTGGTGCAAAGAATCCTTAAAAATTACCCCGGCATTTCAGAGCTGCTGCATAAAGTGCGGGTCGGCTGTGCGCGCTTTAGGCGTTCTCACCCTGCTGCTTGCCTGTCAGCGCTGCAGCGTAACTTCGGCCTTCCCGCTCACCGCCTCATATGCGACGTGCCCACAAGGTGGAACTCCACCTTGCACATGCTGGCCAGACTGTGCAAGCAGCACCAGGCGATAGTGGAGTTTCAGCTGCAGCACGCACGGGTGAGTCGCTCGGCGGAACAGCACCACTTTACCACCAATGACTTGGCCTCCATGCGAGACCTGTGTTCCTTGTTGCGCTGTTTCGAGTACTCCACCAACATGGCCAGTGCCAATAACGCCGTTCTCAGCGTTGCTATCCCACTTCTATGCCTCCTTGAAAAAACGCTCCTGGCGATGATGGAAGAGGAAGTGGCACAGGAGGAGGAGGAGGAAGAGGGATCATTTCGTAGGCCAGTCATTCCCAAGTTGCTCCGAGGGTGGGTTCCTGCACCCACAAACCCAAGGTACACAATTTTCCAGCCAGGGCACAGTTCTGGAGGATAAGGAGGTGGAGGATGAGGAGGAGGAGATGGAGATGGAGGAGGAGGAACCATGTTCACAGCAGGGTGGCACCCAGACCAGCTCATGGCCATCACTGGTGTGTGGCTGGGGGGATACAGAAGACACAGACGATACACCTCCCACAGAGGACAGCTTTTCGTTGCCTCTGGGCAGCCTGGCACACATGAGCTATTACATGCTGCAGTGTCTCCGCGACGACCACCGAGTTGCCCACATTCTAACTTGTGCTGATTACTGGGTGGCCATGCTGCTGGATCCCCGTTACAATGACAACGTACCGTCCTTAATTCCGTCACTGGAGCGTGATCGTACCTAACAACGGGGGCACAGTGGAAGCACAAGGCGAAGGCAGAGGACGAGGAAGAGGTCGCCAACTCAGCTGGGGCACCGCCAGCACCTCAGAAGGCAGGGTTAGCATGGTCGACATGTGGAAAAGCTTTGTCAGCACGCCACAACAACCAGCACCACCAGCTGATATGGAACATCTTAGCAGGAGGAAGCATTTCACCAACATGGTGGAGCAGTATGTGTGCACACGCATACACGTACTGAATGACGGGTCTGCCCCCTTCAGCTTGCCCTTTATGCCTTGGAGGTGCTGGCCTGCCGTGCAGCCAGTGTATTATCTCAACGTGTGTTTAGCACGGCAGGGGGCGTCATCACAGACAAGCGCAGCCGCCTGTCCACAGCCAATATGGACAAGCTGACGTTCATTAAATTGAACCAGGCATGGATCTCTCAGGACTTGTCCGTACCTTGTGCAGAATAGACATGTATACCGGCACTAAGCAGCTATTGTTATACTGCAGCACAATTGCTCATGTTTGTATTTTGGATATTTCACACTCTTTTGGAGTGTACCTTAATTTTACAAAATTAAATTAAAACCAAAAACGTGTGTTGGCTATCTCGTCCTCCTCCACCGCCATTTCCACCTACTCCGCTACGTCCACCGCCTCCTCAAACTCCTACTCCATATGGAACTCCACCTCATAAATCCAAATTATTTTTTTTTGTACATGTTTTATTTTATATCATTTCACTACTTTGTCATTAACATACTGTACCTAGTATGACGGTTAAAAAAAATAAAAATTGTCATTAACATTTTCTGGTGAAATTAACCAATTTTTGGGTGTGAAGTACCACTGCTATACCTAGTAGACAGGTTAAACAATAAAAAAATTTGTCTCTTACATTTTATGGTGAAATTCACAAATTTTTGGGTGTGATGTACCACTGCTCTACCTAGTAGGCCGGTTAAAAAAATAAATAAAATATCATTAACAATTTCGGGTGAAATTCACCAATTTTTGGGTGTATAGTGCCACTGTTATACCTAGTATAACGGTTAAAAAAAAATTAAAAAATTGTCATTAACATTTTTGTGGTGAAATTCACCAATTTTTGGGTGTATAGTACCACTGCTATACCTAGTAGGCCGGTTAACATAAAAAATATATTTGTCAGTTACATTTGCATTTGAAATTCAATCATTTTTGGGTGTGATGTACCACTGCTATACCTAGTAGACAGGTTAAACAATAAAAAAATTTGTCTCTTACATTTTATGGTGAAATTCACTAACTGGGTGTGATGTACCACTGCTATACCTATTAGACTTGTAAAAAAAAATAATAATAACATTCGTCAGTTACATTTTAGGGTCAAATTCACCAATTTTTTGGTGTAATATACCCCTCCTCTACCTAGTTGACAGCTTAATAAATTTCAATAATTTTTATTTTACATTTTCGGGTGACAATAAACAATTGTTTTCTGTCATAGACCCCTGCTCTACCAAGTAGACAGGTTAATTAATTTCAGTAATTTTTCTGTTACATTCTTGGGTTGACATGATACAATTTTAGATGTGAATAAACCCCTGCTCTGCATAGGTGACAGGGAATAAAATTTCTGAAATTCTTCTTTAATTGATGCGCGCCACCTCCTTTGATTCAATGCTTAAACTTAAGCAAGTTGTACCACATTTTAGCTTCAATACTTTGTCCCACATTTCCGCTATACTCTTTTGGCCAACATTTGCACCTCAATAGCTTTTCCCACAATTCCGCTTGACTCTTCATTTAGGCTTCTGTAATTTGTCCCACATTTGCGCCTCAATAACTTTTCCCACATTTCTTCTTGATCCCAAATTTTTTAAATAAATTTATCTCCCTTAAATTTGGTCTCTTTTTCTCACGCTCCGTCTCCGGCCTGGAACCCTGATTCCCCGCCACCCGTTATCACCATGGTAGGCGCATAAAAGAACATCGAGAGGGGCGTGGCCGGATGCCGGGAGGAGAGGACGCATAGTGCCTGAGCTCCGTCTGTGGAACTCCGTTCAGCGGCACAAAGCAAGTAATATACAGCGATATTTTCATACTTACCTGCCCCAGGTCAGCCTTGGATTCTGCTGCACCGCCGATGATGACAAGAGGAAAGAAGAAGGGAGCGCAGCCTCAGAAAATGATGGCGTTCTTCCATCCAGCCGCAGGGTCTTCTCAAAATGGCGTTGATTCCCGCCACACAGAAGGAGAGCTCCATTCCTCCTCTGCAGCGATATGCGACCAGCATTCTTCTGGGTCTCCCTCTTCAACAGGCTCCAGTCCTCAAGCATCCCAGGAACCTAAAAAACAAAAGAGGGTGAGTAAACAGCAATCATATAATCCTCCCCTTGATACTTACCCTGCATCACCAGGCAAGGTCCCTGAATTAACAGTAGCCACTATGCAGGATATGCTGGCAGACCTGAAAAGATCTATCCATGGGGATTTTAAAGAGACAATCTCTGTTATACATGCAGATATAGTCGCCATAGGAGAGAGAACCGCTCATTTAGAAGAAAAAAGGAGGAATTTGTTACAGCACATAATTCGCTGGTAGATAATCACAATGTGGTTGAAGATGATATAGCAGCCATTAAACTTAAAATTGCTGATCTGGAGGATCGCTCCAGAAGAAATAATATCAGATTCAGAAGCATTCCTGAAAGTGTTCTGGACTCTCAGCTACAAGAATTTATTTCACATCTTATCGTGGCATATCTACCAGATACCCCTGGATCAGAGTTAATCATCGACCGGGTACATCGGGTCCCTAAACCCAAAGCTCTTCCAGCCTCTATTCCCAGGGACGTCCTTGCTAGGATTCATTTTTACCATCTAAAAGATTCCCTGATGAGAGAAACTCAAAAAAAGAGGAAAGATATTCCTGAAAGATTCTGTAATGTCCTCCTATTTACCGACCTCTCACCAGCGACACTAAGCAGGAGACGTGATTTTCAAATTTACACCAAAGTGTTAAGGGATAACAATATCCCCTACAAATGGGGTTTTCCTGTTAAGCTGATTGTGAGATATCAAAACTCATCAAATGTTCTAGTTTCTCCTCAGGAAGTGTCAGAAGCCTTCTCCAAATGGAACATTATTGTGTCACCAGAGGGCGCCAAAGACAAAGCAATGAACTCTCCTACCAATAGGTCCTCTCCTGATAGAAAGCACCTCAATCTAACACCTGAGTGGACCAAAGTAGGCAGAAACCCTCCGTGATTTCCATTCTGGAAAGTAACTATAGTCTCTTAAGCTTATTGCTATGTTATACAAGTTTTACGGGGTTCCACACCCTGCCGCTCTACCTCTCAGAACACATATTCCACCTAAGTGTTCATATTCCCTAATCCACTGTTTCCTTTACGCCTCTCATACTAAGTCATAGACATCACAGTTTTGTGGTCATTGTTAGACCCTTATTATGTTATTGTTATTTATTACTTACTTTATTTTTTATGTTTTAATTTATTATTTTACAAGGTTACATATAAGATATCTACCCCTATCTCATCAAATATCTGAAAACAAAGGTACAATTCCACGGTCCCCTCAATTATCATACGGTAACATTTGGGTACTTTATTCTTTAGTACTTGTTTTTTTATATGTATTCAGGTTAGAAACTCTAGCAGGTTTTTTTGAAGCTTTAAAATGGGCAGTAATGGTATAAAGATCCTCTCAGCAAACGTTAAGGGTCTAAATAGCCCTTTCAAGCGTTCCACATGTTGGAATGAGGTGAGAAGACAGAGAGCTGACATTATTTGCATTCAAGAGTCTCACCTTAATGAGGAAGACTCCCACAGATTCTGTCACCCCTCCTTTCCGCACATTTTTATGTCTCCAGCTACTAAAAAAAAGAAGGGTGTGATTATAGGTTTTAAAAATACTATTGCCTTTCAATGCCATAATATAATATCAGATAAGGAGGGTAGATATATTATCATTATTTGTGACATAAACAACTCTAGATACACAATAGTGAATCTTTATGCTCCCAACTCTGATCAGATAAATTTCATCAAGCGCACCATTAAATTGGCTCAGGACTCCAAACAGGGATCCTTGTTGATTTGCGGTGACTTTAATATGTGCCCTGATTCTTCAATTGGTTGGCTTCCAGCCCCTCTCCCTTCTCATAAAAACTCGCACCTTCAAGACTTTTTATTTCAGGAAGGACTTCTTGATATTTGGAGGGTCCATCACGCAAATGAAAAATATTTTACTTTTTTCTCACATCCGCATAGTACATACTCTAGAATTTATCTTTTTATTTCAGATAAGTGGCTTCTTCAAAAAGTGTTAGATGTATCTATTTCCAATATCACATGGTCTGATCATGCATTTATAACTCTCATATTAGATGACATGTATAACAATAGAGTATACTCCCCTTGGAGACTTAACAACTCATTACTCCAAAATTCCTCTATTCGTACGGATGTAGAAAACTCACTAAAAGAATATTTTATGACTAATGATAATAATTTGATATCAGACACCACATTATGGAGCGCGCACAAGGCGTTCATTAGAGGGGTACTGCTAAAACATGCGGCTATTCAAAAAAAAAAAACTGAGGGAAAACCTTGGATAAATTATTAGCTGACATTAAGTCCCTAGAGGAATCTTCTAAATCTTCTCTAGACCCAAATTTTTTTAGCAAATTAAAAACAGCCAGACATCACCTCTATCTTCACCTTCATGAAAAACATGAGTTCCATCTTCGTAAAATTAAATCAGACCATTATTCACAAGGTAACAAAGCTTCAAAAATCCTAGCAAATAGAGTTAAAAAAAGAGAAGTCAAAACAAGAATTCCCTTTCTATATGACACTCAAGGCAAAAAACTGTTTAATCCCAAACATATAGCAGAGGAATTTGCCAACTATTACGCAAATCTATATAATTTAGAAAGTTCAGCTGACACTGTCCAACCTACTACTGAATATATCAATGACTTCCTTGGTGGCATCTCCCTTCCATCACTAATGCCAAACCAAAATCAAACCCTCAATTCTAAAATTACACATTCAGAAATTTCTGACGCAATCCATTCCATCAAGAATAACAAATCCCCTGGCCCAGACGGTCTTACAAATGAATATTATAAGAACTTCTCACACATTTTAAACCCCTTCCTGAATAGAACCTTTAACTTAATAGCAGCACAAAAATCAATTCCAAAAGACATGCTAAATGCACTGATCATTACCCTCCCAAAACCTGGTAAACCTGCAGATAATCCGGCTAATTTCAGACCCATATCACTTTTAAATTCTGATATAAAGATTTTTGCGAAAATACTGGCAAAAAGGTTATCTAGCATTCTGTCTTCTTTAATTTCTAATGACCAAATTGGATTTGTTCCTAATAGACAATCATCAGACGGTACTAGAAGGTTTATAGATCTATTAGATGTGGCATATGCCACCCGGACGCCTTCTCTGCTTCTCTCCTTGGATGCGGAGAAGGCATTCGATAGAATACACTGGGATTATATTTATGCAACTTTAAAAAAGTTTGGATTTGGGGATTTCTTCCTATCTGCAGTTATGTCCTTGTATTCTAATCCCAGTGCCTCTATATATTCGTCTAGCTTTCTCTCTGCCCCATTCAATATCAAGAATGGAACCAGACAAGGCTGCCCTATGTCACCCTTGATATTTGCTCTTGCAATGGAACCCTTTGCTGAACATATCAGATCCTCCCCGCTTATTAAAGGGATACTAGTAGGAGACATAGATCATCGTATAGGTCTCTTCGCAGATGATGTCTTAATTATAACATCAAATCCAACTACAGCATTCACTGCTATTAATGATATTATTTCCATGTTTGGCAAAGCATCCTTCTATAAAATAAACATTAATAAATCCCAATTACTAGACTTAGGTTTATCCCCGGCTTCCAAACGTTTAATTTCCAATTCATATAAATTTCCCTGGGCAGATGAGTCTTTGACATATTTGGGCATTCAACTTGCTTTCCCTACCAACAAATTATTCAAGGTTAACTTCTGGCCTTTATATAATAAAATTAACGACTCCTTAAATAACCTAAGGATGGTCTCTCTCTCATGGCTAGGAAGAATTGCTGCACTGAAAATGGTCATTCTTCCCAAAATTATTTACATGTTTCGCAATATTCCAATTTCCATTCCCACTGGATATATAACCAAGCTTCAATCATTAATTAACCGCCACATTTGGGGAAAATTTAAACCCAGAGTGAAAGCACTTATCCTTAACAAACCACTCAAAACAGGAGGTCTCAATGTTCCTTCTATTAAACATTACCATGCCTCATCTATACTTGACCAATTGAGATATTTGATTAAAGACGACACTTCAAAAAAATGGGTCTCATTAGAAAAGAGTTTTATGGGATCTTATGACATAAATGTACGTCTTTCCGCTTCAGCGGCCTTTGGTATCAAAAATAACTCTCCATTATCAACTGCAATACTTAACACCTGGTACTCCATTGCTAGAATAGATAAGCTAATTCCTACCTCATTATCTTCAATGCCTCTGAAAATTGGTGAACTTGCCATCCCAGACATACAGTTAAATAATTGGGTAGATTCAGGCATTACTGATGTTAAACAACTATGGAAGGATGGTATCTTTGTTGAATTTGCCCAATTACATAGAGACTTTAATATCCCCAACTCAGATTTTTATAAATATCTAAGGTTAAGACACTTACTAAAATCTCCAAGAGTTTTTATCCATAACACCAATAACCAAGCATTTCTAAAATGGATTCATATGTCCCAAAACTTGGACAAAGGCATCACTAAGGGTTATCAACTCTTGAAAGAATCAAGCATAAACCCCTTACAACATACCTTGGACCTTTGGAATTCTGAATTGGGCTCTGTCCTCACGGACTCAGATTGGACAGAAGCCTTCACCTCCGTATCCAAACTGTCTAAATGCTCTGACCATTTAGAAGGGGCAAGGAAAATATTATATAGATGGTACAGAACCCCTATATACTTAAATAGAATCTTCCCTGAGATTTCTCCAGAGTGTTGGAGATGTGGCCAAGCTCCAGGTTCTTTTCTACATTTGTGGTGGGATTGTCCGAGTGTTAAAGTTTTATGGGATTCAATATTTAAGTTCATCTCATCGTTAGCTTGTTATCCTATTAGACCTTCATCTAAGATGGCTCTTTTGTCTGTAGGATTGATAGACCTTCCCTGTCACTTTAGGTCTATAGCTAGCCACCTAATATTCACAACCCGTTTAAAAATTGCTGCTTGTTGGAAATCTGGGAACCTTCCTAATATTAATAGAATTTTCAGATCTCTAGATAATAGCTGCTTATATGAAGGTTTGTGGGCATCTTCTAGGAATATGAAGTCTTCATTCCTAAAGAGATGGGAGGTATGGTTAAATCATAGCAATTGTAAACTACCTGCTAGTGCTTCCATTAGACTATAAGTCTTTTCTCATTGTTATATGCCTTCAATACAAGTACTTATCTCTTTTTATATGTACCTGTCAAGCTTTTTTCCCTTTACATGGTTTAATATTATCTGTCATATGCTGCGTAATAACTTCTAATTCTTTAGAAGCTTCACATTTGCCTTAATCTTACTTGTTTCAAATATGTACATGTGATTGTTATTCATTCATTCTGTAACCTATTTTTATAAAAACCTTTTCAATAAAAACTATTGTTCAAAAAAAAAAAAAAAAGAACATCGAAAGTTGATAGAGCAGATATCAAATTGGATCGGGAACATCACGGGGACGTGCGACATGGTGGGTGGGGCAGCAAGTAAGCACACTCCTACACAAACTAACTGACAGGGGTCAGCCCCTGCAACTTCTGGGTCTCCAAATTAGGCACATGGCCTGAGCTTGCCCTTTACGCCTTGGAGGTGCTGGCCTGCCATGCAGCCAGAGTATTGTCTGAACGTGTTTTTAGCACGACTGGAGGGTTATATTTCCCAATGTTTTGGGGTGTACTTAAATTTAAAAAAATAAAAATACATTTAAAACCAAAAAGCAGTGTAGGCTACCTCCTCTTCCTCCACCGCCACTTCCACCTACACCGCCACATCCACTGCCTCCTCAACCTCCTTCTCCATATGGACCTGTTCCTCCTAGATCAAGATTATTATTTTTTATTTTTATGTATTTTATGTTATTTTAAGTCATTTCCCTATCCACATTTGTTTGCAGAGCACTTACCATGCTCTTAACCACATTTTGACGCCATTTGCAGCCCTCTAGCCCTTTCCATAACATTTTTACAGCCATTTTAGTGCTCAAAAGTTCGGGTCCCCATTGACTTCAATGGGGTTCGGGTTCGGGGTCAAGTTCGGTTCAAGTTCGGGTCCCAAACTCGAACTTTTTTTCCGAAGTTCGGTTGAACCCGAACATCCAGGTGTCCGCTCAACTCTACATATAAGAGCTTATTTTTGAGGGAAAAGTTGTATTTTTATGGCACCATTAAATTTACTGTACCATAGAATACTGTAAATACCATAGAAATATGAACATTTTATTTGTATCCCAATTTTCTGACAGCTGTGTGGAGGAGTGTTTCTTGCAGGAACTGAACTGAACTGTAGTCTTTATTAGTACCATTTTGGGGGTATGTACAACTTTTTATTTCATTTTTGGGGGGGACAAGGTGCCAAAAAAATAGTGAATTACAATTTATTTATTTATTTTCTGTTGTGGCGTTCACTGCACAGAAAAATAATTTGGACATTTTTGAACATGGCAATACCTGTTATGTTTCTTTTCTGTTTATTTTTCTATGTAAAGGTTAGAAAGGGGGTGATTTGAATTTTTTATTTTTGCATCTTTTTCTATAAAAAATTATTTTTCAACTTTCTTTTTGTATGTATTTTTTAGTTCAATTAGGAGACTTGTAAATGCGATCTTCTGTTCACTTGAACCATAGATTGCAATAGAATACTATTGCAATCTATGGAATTCTAACAGGCTACTTGTCGAGCTGTGCCTCAGACATAGCTTAGCAGGCAGTTTTTCTATGACAGGAGTGGGAGCTTTCACAAGGCTCCAGACTGTCAAAGCAACAGAGCCCCACAATTTCATGGTGGAGCCTCCAATCAGAGGACAGAGGGAGGCTGCACCCTTTGTCTAACCCTACAGATGCCATGATTGCAATTGACATTGGCAAATTAGGGGTTAAATTTCCAAGATTGGAGTCATTGCTGATCCCAGTCACTAGAGGCAGGTGTCTGCTGCATTATACAGCTGTCCCAAAAAGGCACAGCACTGTTGGTGCCAGTCATTGATTGTGGCAGCACACATGACCCCCATCTATGCTGGAAGCTTAGGATAGTTTCACACTAGCTATAACTTAGTCAAGCAGGCTGTTCTAGGAGAAGAACTCGCTGTCAGAAGACATTGTATCCAGTATAGCCAGAAAAGACTGGAGCATTGCTCTAATGGGACTTGGCAGGGATGCAGCATGTTTATGGCATAAGTTCTGCGATTCAGCGGACAAATATGGCTGCAAGTAGAATTTTTTGTCTGGCCAAATCCTAACACTAATGCTGGAAATAGTCTGGATGGGCTATTGTCACGGCGGGGAGTGGGGGAAACCCCCACCATACAATGTAAGAAGGATAATGGTAGCAACTAGGCCAGGACGCCGGGATCAGGAATCAGGGAGCAGGTCACCTCCTATTGCATCCCTAATCCTCTCCCTAACTCGTAACCGTATGAGTGGACCCCGATGGTGGGGCGGCTCATACCCTGGAAACCTAATATCCTGAGTCGCCCTGGAAATCCCTCACTTAGGAGCAGGGTAGAGATGACCTGTTCATCGACAACACGGAGGAACAGGAGTCTAAAGGCAGGGAAAGGGAAACACATACAGCTTAAGGAAATGGCAGGTAAGCGAAAACAATAACACACTTACCTGCCACAGACACACTGACTGGAACCCGTGCACAAGTGCTGGTGTCCACACCAACATTAAAGGACACAGCACACACCACAAACCACACAAGAACCCAGGAAACCATAGCTGTAATAACATGAGACCGGGGAATGTCTAGTAAACATGACACCAAACACCACCAGACATGTAACACCAAGCTAGACATACAAACACCCTGAACATAACCCACTCCATACAAATAGGAACAGGAAGGGAAGGAGACACCGGGATAACATTGAACATCTATGACCACAAGGGTGGCCCTCACTGGACAGATGGTAAAGCCAGGAGCAGTGAACCACCAGCACACACCAAGCCTGGAGGAACACTCAGCAAGAGGCTTCCAGCAGAGACTAAATAGCCCAAGCAGCCACACCCACAAACACATAAACCCAGGGTTCACAAAACACTAGGAAGGGAGTTAACCCTTCCAACACAAGACAGAGGAAGGAAGCCACTTAAAGGGGAAGTGCACACACAAGCAAACTAAGCCACACGTTACCACCGGCAACAGCATGCGTGGCAACCATGTCACGGCGATCACCCAGAAGGCCGAGACACTGCCACCGCATGCTCTCACAGCAACACGTTGCCGCGGGCAACCGCAAGTGAGGCAACAGTGTCACAGCACAAACAAAAGCCCGTGACAGCTATGGGCTCAGGTGGGATCAGGTAGTATCCGACTATGCCAAATATGATGTCTTCCAGCAGGCTATTTCGCTGCCATAACAGCCTCCTGCAAGAATGGTAGTGTGAAACTAGCCTTACATGTGGAGACAATAACATTGAAGACAGGCAAGAACTGACAGTGACATACATAATCAAGCGGAGGGGAGCAAGTATGCTTCCTTTCACAGGTCTGGAAGGGAGGGCATAATGTTTAACAAAAAAAAGGCAATCCTTGAAAACTCCTTTAAAGATTTTCTACCCTTACCATTCAGTTTCATATAATTTTCGAAAACTATCTCTGTTAATTTAGAATATCCTGATAGGTTCCTGATTATAACATACTTAGATATTATATTTAGGACAAACAAGGAAAGGAAAGTAGCAACACTGAGACAAAGACATGTTTCAATTCTCATGAGGTGCTAAAGCAATTAGACGTTATCATTCATCTTCACCGTCCCAAAATCTCATTACTAGACTTAACAGGAATGTTTGTGCTGTAAATATTGCAGGTGCATCTAATGTGATCAAATGGCTATGCTTGGAATGACAGTGGACCATACTTGTCCTTGACTTTTACATACTCTGAAGTTTTGTTTTCCTTCTTTTTTTTTTCTTTAAGCAACTGGGGAATCTAATCAGATCAAACCACAAGACTCCTGCTTCTGACTTCGGAACGTATTCCTATCTGAATAGACATTTATTTTTTTGCAATCTAGCAGCTACAGAAGCAACTAAATTATTTATAGCTATAAAACCTGGTTACTTTCCCCCATTTATAAGTATAAAAAAAATCAATACAAGCATTTCTTGACAAAAATACATTATTATACTATATACTGCATAGGTTTTTAATGTATTTTGTCTTCAATACTAGGTAGGCAAGCTGACTTGAAAAATACAGTCACATTAAATCGCTCTCTACCTAATTTATGACTAAGCGATATGCAAACAACAACATTGCATTAATCAAATAAATAATATGTTCAAATGCCAATTAAATAAACTATTGTAAAAATGTATTATTTTACTATACACTGCATTGGTTTTTAATATGTATTTCATCTTCAATACTTGCTTTAGGCAAGCTGACTTGAAAAATACAGTCGCATTAAATTGCTCTCTACGCAATTTATGACTAAGCGATATGCAAACAATATAATTTAATTAATCAGAGAAATAATACCTTCAAATACCATTGAAATTAATTATTGTTAATTGCATCATTTACATAAAGCACAAATCATATTAGCTGGTTGGTGCATGTCTTCATACACCTGAATATGAAGCAAAATTCATAGGGAACACAGTACAGCATTGCAGATAAATGCATTAAAAGATTTTCTAGGGATGTCCCGATACCGATACCAGTATCGGTATCGGGACCGATACCGGGCATTTGCACGAGTACATGTACTCGTGCAAATGTCCCCGATACCACTGCCGATACCTGTGCACCGCTTCTATGTGTCCGTCCGCGGCCCCTGCACCTCGCACAGCTAACAGCTTCAGAGGCAGCAGCAGGCAGTGTAATAGGAGCCGACAGTGGAAGCTAGCTCCGCCCCGCCCCGCCCTCCAACCAATCAGAGACTCACAGCACAGGGAGCGTAGTGCAGGGACTCAGAGAATCATCTGACAGTTTATTAGTTAAAAGAATCCAATGAGTCACAGACTGTGTCACCGAGTCCCTGCCAGGCCTCCTGCTCTGCGGCTCCCTGTAAGTCCGTCCGGGGGAAGGGGGGGGGGGGGCATTATTAGCATAGCATGTAGTGGAGCTGGGTGTGTACAGGGTGCATGTAGCAGAGCAGGAAGTCTGGCAGGGACTCGGTGACACAGTCTGTGACTCATTAGATTCTTTTAACTAATAAACTCTCAGACGATTCTCTGAGTCCCTGCAATAACTATAATTACATCACAGTCTGCTCCACTGCATTCACTGCAGCAGAGCTGTGTTTGCCAGGAGCGAGTCCCTCCAAAGGTGATAGTGTCTGTCTTCTATGGCCCTGGTCCCTCCCTTCCTGCCTGCAAGCTGCACATTGATCTCTAAAAGCAGGCATTAGGGCAAGAAGAAATATACATTACTGTATGATGGCCACAAGACTATTATACTGAGGAGGGGGGCTTCAAAAATTGTTTTCCTGACTCCTTACAGTAGCGTCTCCTTGTGGCCGTCCCATACAGTATAACGTCTCCTTGTGGCTGCCCCCATACAGTATAATGTCTCCTTGTGGCCGCCCCATACAGTGTAACGTCTCCTTGTGGCTGCCCCCATACAGTGTAACGTCTCCTTGTGGCCGCCCCATACAGTGTAACGTCTCCTTGTGGCCGCCCCATACAGTGTAACGTCTCCTTGTGGCCGCCCCATACAGTGTAACGTCTCCTTGTGGCCGCCCCATACAGTATAACGTCTCCTTGTGGCTGCCCCCATACAGTATAACGTCTCCTTGTGGCTGCCCCCATACAGTGTAACGTCTCCTTGTGGCCGCCCCATACAGTATAACCTCTCCTTGTGGCTGCCCCCATACAGTATAACGTCTCCTTGTGGCTGCCCCATACAGTATAACGTCTCTTTGTGGCCCCCATACAGTATAATGTCTCCTTGGAATGTTATAGTTCTGTTTTTGGGCCTTTTGGTTGGTCAGTGGTCAGAAAATACATGTGTGTGTATTTTATTGTTAAAATTAGTTTCGGTAATTGGTATCGGTGAGTACTTAAATAAAAGTATCGGTACTCGTACTCAGTCTTAAAAAAATGGTATCGGGACATCCCTAAGATTTTCCTTTCATAGCTGTGATATGGCTTGCATGAACCATATATCCAATGCTGTCTAGGTGTAGCAGACATAAAGGCCCTAATATATCATACTCCAGAATTCTGGCATCAAAAAGTTGCAAAATAGGACTTTTTGAATTTTTACACCACTCACTTCAGTTTTTTTTATATGGGTGGGAATGTGGGTGTGGTTAGCTATTTTAATGAGTTTTTAATGAGTCTGCATGCTGCTGTTGACAAAGATATTATGAGGGATATTTATTAAGACTGGAGTTTTCAACGCCAGTCTCAAGTCCCTCTGTGCTGTTGCAGGAAGCTCCAAAGTTATGTAAAGGCACAGGCCTCTTCATAAGTTTGGCGCTTCCTCCAGCAGGCCGTTCTACAGACTTAAATCTACACCATCCACCTTGATGTCATAGATTTAAGCCATTTCCATGCCAAAACTGGTGTGGAAAATGATAAATGAGCTGGGCCTGCCAGTCCGACTGTTTTCCCGCCCACACCACGCCCTAGTTTTTTGTTATGCTTTTTTTTTTTGAGAGGGAGGGGCAAAAAAAACCTCCAAATCAGCTTACTTCTTATAGAAATTTTTGGCCGTTCTTGAGGTGTATAGTGGGTTTTACTATCTGGCTTTTTTAACCCTTTCATGACCAAGGGTAATTGATGCCCCAGTGTCCAGGTTAAAATTTACAGTTCTGGTATGCACTGTTTTAAATAATAATATCTTTACAAGTGCTTTGCATATCATAACTGTTTTAACTTTATTTTTTCCAAGACACATAGGGTAAATATTTTATTGACTGATTTAATAAATTACTGTGTTTTTTCTTTTTACTTTTTTTTGTTAATTTGGCCACTACACTTCCTTGATTAGTAGTACAAATGCAAATATTGATACCAAAATATATTACCTTACTGATAAGGACGTATAGAATATCTGAATTGTGTACGTTGCCCACTCCCAGGGCACTTTATCGCGCCCAGAAGTAAAGGCATACCTTTCAGATTTAAAGTGCCATTTTTTCCATGGAACAAAAAATAAAAAAATAGCATTTTTTCACTTTGCTGCTAATTTAGCCCAAATTACTGCAAACATGCTGCAAGCAATCAAGAAAAAGCGCCCCAATATTACTGCAGGAAACTCTCCTGCAAAAAACTAAACCCCAATTGTGTATGTCGCCCATTCCCAGGGCACTTTATGGCACCCAGAAGTAAAGGCATACCTTTCGGCTTTAAGGTGCCATTTTTTCCATAGGCCATTAGATAGCAGCATGTTGTCTTTGCAGTGGCCCTATGCAGCCAAAACATAAAAAATCACCTAAAAAGGACACTACTGGGTAAAATAGACATCTTAAAGTATTCAACGAGGGGTATATTGTAAAAATGCCATTTTCCATTTTTTTCCACTTTTTGTTGGAAGATGGAGCAAAAAATAAAAAAATAGAATTTTTTCACTTTGCAGCAATATCAATGCAGGAAACTCTCCTGCAAAAAACGACACCCCAATTGTGTACATCGCCCATTCCCAGGGCACTTTATGGCACCCAGAAGTAAAGGCATACCTTTCAGCTTAGATACCAGCATGCTGTCTTTGCAATGGCCATATGCAGCCAAAACATTAAAAATCACCTAAAAAGGACACTACTGAATAAAATAGACAATACAAAGTATTCAACAAGAGGTTTATTGTAAAATAACTTTTTCCATTTTTTACACCTTTTGTTGGAACATGTAACAAAACTGCATTTTTTCACTATGCTGCTGATTTAGCAAACTACAAAAAATAAATAAATACTAGTATAAATACTATGTGTATCAAAAATACCAAAAGAGAACAGCAATATTATATATATTTTTCTTCATCAAGAAAATTTAAAAGCGTGCCCGTGTATGATACACTTTAAAACTGTTTCCAATACACAGTGCTGGCCGAGAGGGGCAGTCAGGGCAAAAGTATCTTGTGTCTCGTCTGATGCCTCTTTTTGAGCAGACACGGCACCTCCTTTGTGGTTGTCTTTGGTTTTGTGTTGGGGGTATAGCAGCAATAAAGTGCCTTTCAACTAATCTCCTTATTTCTTCTGCTTCCAGTGGTAGGGTGGGGCCTCTAATGGGGTACATTAATTTCTCAATAACTATTTCTTGATAGCAAAGAAATGTTTGTGTTCCCCCAGACTTTTTATACAGTACATAGGAGTTGTACATTGCCATCTGTAGCAAATAGATAGATAACTTTTTATACCATACATAGGACTTGCGCATTACCTCGTATGGTTTAAGTACCTGATCAGACAGGTCAGTGCCCCCCATGTACTTATTGTATTCTAGTATGCAAGTCGGTTTTTGTTTATCGGTGGTTGACCCCCTTTCTCTTACTGGCACTGTGGCTTCTGTGTGAATCGTACTTAGCATAAGTACATCTTTTCTGTCCTTGTAGCGTAGTGCCAGCAGGTTGCCACTACGAAGGGCATCAGATTGTCCTCTTTGTAGTTTTTTTTCCAGCAGGGATTGTGGAAAACCTCTGCGATTTCTCCTGAATGTGCCACATGCTCCCGTATTTGCTTCTTGCAGGCTCTGGAAAAGGGGAATACTTGTGTAATAATTGTCTATAAATAATTTGTATCTCTTTTGTAACAGTGGACCCATTAGTTCCCAGACAACTTTTGCATTTGTTCCAAAACCAGCTGGGCATCCTTGGGGGTTTCATTCGCTGTCCCTCCCTTGGTACACTCAAAATGCAGATGTGTAACCTGTTGTGCTTTCACACAACTTGTAAAGTTTGATGCCATATCTGGCCCGCTTGGATGGAAGGAATTGCTTGATATGTAACCTTCCTTTAATTTTTACAAGTGACTCATCAACTGAGACATTTTCAGAGGGGGTATAAACAGTTAAACTTTTTTCTGACAGATAATTTAGAAGCGGCCTAATTTTATATAACCGGTCGTAATCCGGAGAAGAATTTGAGGGCCACTGACTGTTGTCATTGAAATGGAAGAACTTGAGGAGTATTTCATATCGCTGTCTGGACATAACAGTTGCAAAACTTGGGGTGCTATGGATGGGACTTGCCTCCCAATAAGACCGTATTGTAGTTTTTTTTTACAATACCCATTGCAAATGTTAAGGCCAACATTTTTTTCATTTCTTCCACATTTGTGGGTGTCCATTGTCCAGGCCCGGCATAGTAAGAGGAGGGGTTATTTGAAATATATTGAGCACCATATAAATTTGTCTCTTTTGCAAAAAGCTCAAAAAGGTTGTCCGGTAAAAACAGCTGAAAAAACTGTAGTGGGTCAAATCCAGTTACATCCAGTGTAATACCTGGTACAGTATTAAATTCTGGGACAAACGGGATGCCTGTACTTGGGGGTTGCCAATTCAGAGAGGCAATTTGAGGGAGCGTTTCAGGCACTTGTGCCTCTCTGCTGGAAGTTGGTATAACTCTGCTGGTGCTAGGCGTGTCTGAACTTGGTGCACTTGTAGTCGTGACATCTCTGCTGGTGCTAGGCGTGTCTGAACTTGGTGCACTTGCAGTTGTGACATCTCTGCTGGTGCTAGGCGTGTCTGAACTTGGTGCACTTGCAGTTGTGACATCTCTGCTGGTGCTAGGCGTGTCTGAACTTGGTGCACTTGTAGTTGTGACATCTCTGCTGGTGCTAGGCGTGTCTGAACTTGGTGCACTTGCAGTTGTGACATCTCTGCTGCTGCTAGGCATGTCTGAACTTGGTGCACTTGTAGTTGTGACATCTCTGCTGGTGCTAGGCGTGTCTGAACTTGGTGCACTTGCAGTTGTGACATCTCTGCTGGTGCTAGGCATGTCTGAACTTGGTGCACTTGTAGTTGTGACATCTCTGCTGGTGCTAGGCGTGTCTGAACTTGGTGCACTTGCAGTTGTGACATCTCTGCTGGTGCTAGGCGTGTCTGAACTTGGTGCACTTGTAGTTGTGACATCTCTGCTGGTGCTAGGCGTGTCAGAATTTTGTGGTTTGGTGGTTCTGCACCTCTTTGATAATCGTCCAGCGTGCACACTACTGTCAGAGCTCTCTGTGTCGCTCTCCTCAAAACCACAGAAACTGACATCACTATCAGTGTTATCGGACAGATCAGTGTCTAAGCACAGCAGTTCGTAAGCCTCATCTGCAGTGTACTGTTTCTGAGACATATTTCTGAAATAAAAATTTTTAAATAACTATCAGCGAACACTAGGGATGAGCGAACCCGAACTGTATAGTTCGGGTTCGTACCGAATTTTGGGGTGTCCGTGACACGGACCCGAACCCGAACATTTTCGTAAAAGTCCGGGTTCGGGTTCGGTGTTCGGCGCTTTCTTGGCACTTTTTGAAAGGCTGCAAAGCAGCCAATCAACAAGCGTCATACTACTTGGCCCAAGAGGCCATCACAGCCATGCCTACTATTGGCATGGCTGTGATTGGCCAGTGCACCATGTGACCCAGCCTCTATTTAAGCTGGAGTCACGTAGCGCCGCACGTCACTCTGCTATGATCAGTATAAGGAGAGGTTGCAGCTGCGACGTTAGGGCGAGATTAGGCAGATTAACTCCTCCAAAAGACTTCATTCTGTGATGATCTGCAGCTGTGGATCATTGAAGTGCTATTATTGACTTGCTCACTTTTTTGAGGCTGCCCAGAGCGTTTTTAGATCACTTTTTTTCTGGGGTGATCGGCGGCCATTTTGTGACTTGTGGTGCGCCAGCACGAGCTATCACCAAGTGTATTTAACCGTCGATAGTGTGGTTATTTTGTGCTATATCCTACATCAGCTGCAGGCTGAGCCTGTGTCACCCAAGTGCATTTAACCATCAACAGTCTGATTATTTTTTGGCCATATACTACATCTGGTGCATGCTGAGCCTGTGTCACCCAAGTGCATTTAACCATCAACAGTGTGGTTATTTTTTGGCCATATATTACATAAGGGGCAAGTTGAGCCTGTCACCCAGCGCCGAAAAAATAGACCTGACATTTCTATTCAACCAAATCTGCACAGTTTTAGCTGGTCAAGTTATTTGTAGTGACCGTAAAAGCAGACTTTTTGTTCTGGGTTGAAAAAGCATTCCCAAATTTGCCATTCTGAAAATAACTAGTTTCTGGTATTTGAGGCCTACTTGAAATCTATCCCAAAAAGAAAATCTTACATTGAAGTTATTGATAGTGTCATTCAGAAAAACCTAAGACACACGCTAGCGTGCTGAAAGAAGTGTCATTCTGTGATTAAACCTATAACTGTCACACAGCGCAAAAAAAAACAGGTCTCACATCTCTATTCAACCAAATCTGCACAGTTTTAGCTGGTCAAGTTATTTGTAGTGACCGTAAAAGCAGACTTTTTGTTCTGGGTTGAAAAAGCATTCCCAAATTTTCCATTCTGAAAATAACTAGTTTGTGGTATTTGAGGCCTACTTGAAATCTATCCCAAAAAAAAAAATCTTACATTGAAGTTATTGATAGTGTCATTCAGAAAAACCTAAGACACACGCTAGCGTGCTGATAGAAGTGTCATTCTGTGATTAAACCTATAACTGTCACACAGCGCAAAAAAAAACAGGTCTCACATCTCTATTCAACCAAATCTGCACAGTTTTAGCTGGTCAAGTTATTTGTAGTGACCGTAAAAGCAGACTTTTTGTTCTGGGTTGAAAAGCATTCCCAAATTTGCCATTCTGAAAATAACTAGTTTGTGGTATTTGAGGCCGACTTGAAATCTATCCCAAAAAGAAAATCTTACATTGAAGTTATTGATAGTGTGATTCAGAAAAACCTAAGACACACGCTAGCGTGCTGATAGAAGTGTCATTCTGTGATTAAACCTATAACTGTCACACAGCGCAAAAAAAAAAACAGGTCTCACACCTCTATTCAACCAAATCTGCACAGTTTTAGCTGGTCAAGTTATTTGTAGTGACCGTAAAAGCAGACTTTTTGTTCTGGGTTGAAAAAGCATTCCCAAATTTTGCCATTCTGAAAATAACTAGTTTGTGGTATTTGAGGCCTACTTGAAATCTATCCCAAAAAGAAAATCTTACATTGAAGTTATTGATAGTGTCATTCAGAAAAACCTAAGACACACGCTAGCGTGCTGATAGAAGTGTCATTCTGTGATTAAACCTATAACTGTCACACAGCGCAAAAAAAAAACAGGTCTCACATCTCTATTCAACCAAATCTGCACAGTTTTAGCTGGTTTGTAGTGACCGTAAAAGCAGACTTTTTGTTCTGGGTTGAAAAAGCATTCCCAAATTTGCCATTCTCAAAATTGTGGTGAACGGGAACAATGAGGAAAACATCTAATAAGGGACGCGGACGCGGACGTGGACATGGTCGTGGTGGTGCTAGTGGACCCTCTGGTGCTGGGAGAGGACGTGGCCATTCTGCCACAGCCACACATCCTAGTGAACCAACTACCTCAGGTCCCAGTAGCCAGCAGAATTTACAGCGATATTTGGTGGAGCCCAATGCCGTTCTAAGGATGTTAAGGCCTGAGCAGGTACAGGCATTAGTCAATTGGGTGGCCGACAGTGGATCCAGCACGTTCACATTATCTCCCACCCAGTCTTCTGCAGAAAGCGCACAGATGGCGCATGAAAACCAAGACCATCGGTCTGTCACATCACCCCCATGCATATCAGGGAAACTGTCTGAGCCTCAAGTTTTGCAGCAGTCTCTTATGCTGTTTGAAGACTCTGCTACCAGGGTTTCCCAAGGGCATCCACCTAGCCCTTCCCCAGGGGTGGAAGAGATAGAATGCACTAACGCACAACCACTTATTTTTCCTGATGATGAGGACATGGGAATACCACCTCAGCACGTCTCTGATGATGACGAAACACAGGTGCCAACTGCTGCGTCTTTCTGCAGTGTGCAGACTGAACAGGAGGTCAGGGATCAAGACTGGGTGGAAGACGATGCAGGGGACGATGAGGTCCTAGACCCCACATGGAATGAAGGTCGTGCCACTGACTTTCACAGTTCGGAGGAAGAGGCAGAGAGGCAGTGGTGAGACCGAGCCAACAGCGTAGCAAAAGAGGGAGCAGTGGGCAAAATCAGAACACCCGCCGCCAAGAGACTCCGCCTGCTACTGACCGCCGCCATCTGGGACCGAGCACCCCAAAGGCAGCTTCAAGGAGTTCCCTGGCATGGCACTTCTTCAAACAATGTGCTGACGACAAGACCCGAGTGGTTTGCACGCTGTGCCATCAGAGCCTGAAGCGAGGCATTAACGTTCTGAACCTTAGCACAACCTGCATGACCAGGCACCTGCATGCAAAGCATGAACTGCAGTGGAGTAAACACCTTAAAAACAAGGAAGTCACTCAGGCTCCCCCTGCTACCTCTTCTGCTGCTGCCGCCTCGGCCTCTTCTGCTGCTGCTGCCGCCGCCTCGGCCTCTTCCTCCGCCTCTGGAGGAACGTTGGCACCTGCCGCCCAGCAAACATGAGATGTACCACCAACACCACCACCTGCGTCACCAAGCATCTCAACCATGTCACACGGCAGCGTTCAGCTCTCCATCTCACAAACATTTGAGAGAAAGCGTAAATTCTCACCTAGCCACCCTCGATCCCTGGCCCTGAATGCCAGCATTTCTAAACTACTGGCCTATGAAATGCTGTCATTTAGGCTGGTGGACACACACAGCTTCAAACAGCTCATGTCACTTGCAGTCCCACAGTATGTTGTTCCCAGCCGCCACTACTTCTCCAATAGAGCCGTGCCTTCCCTGCACAAACAAGTGTCCGATAAAATCAAGTGTGCACTGCGCAACGCCATCTGTGGCAAGGTCCACCTAACCACAGATACGTGGACCAGTAAGCACGGCCAGGGACGCTATATCTCCCTAACTGCACACTGGGTAAATGTAGTGGCGGCTGGGCCCCAGGCGGAGAGCTATTTGGCGCACGTCCTTCCGCCGTCAAGGATCGCAGGGCAACATTCTTTGCCTCCTGTCTCCTCCTCCTCCTACTCAGCTTCCTTCTCCTCTTCTTCCACCTGCTCATCCAGTCAGCCACACACCTTCACCACTAACTTCAGCACAGCACGGGGTAAACGTCAGCAGGCCATTCTGAAACTCATATGTTTGGGGGACAGGCCCCACACCGCACAGGAGTTGTGGCGGGGTATAGAACAACAGACCGACGAGTGGTTGCTGCCGGTGAGCCTCAAGCCCGGCCTGGTGGTGTGCGATAATGGGCGAAATCTCGTTGCAGCTCTGGGACTAGCCGGTTTGACGCACATCCCTTGCCTGGCGCATGTGCTGAATTTGGTGGTGCAGAAGTTCATTCGCAACTACCCCGACATGTCAGAGCTGCTGCATAAAGTGCGGGCCGTCTGTTCGCGCTTCCGGCGTTCACACCCTGCCGCTGCTCGCCTGTCTGCGCTACAGCGTAACTTTGGCCTTCCCGCTCACCGCCTCATATGCGACGTGCCCACCAGGTGGAACTCCACCTTGCATATGCTGGACAGACTGTGCGAGCAGCAGCAGGCCATAGTGGAGTTTCAGCTGCAGCACGCACGGGTCAGTCGCACTGCGGATCAGACCCACTTCACCACCAATGACTGGGCCTCCATGCGAGACCTGTGTGCCCTGTTGCGCTGTTTCGAGTACTCCACCAACATGGCCAGTGGCGATGACGCCGTTATCAGCGTTACAATACCATTTCTATGTCTCCTTGAGAAAACACTTAGGGCGATGATGGAAGAGGAGGTGGCCCAGGAGGAAGAGGAGGAAGAGGGGTCATTTTAGCACTTTCAGGCCAGTCGCTTCGAAGTGACTCAGAGGGAGGTTTTTTGCAACACCAGAGGCCAGGTACAAATGTGGCCAGACAGGGCCCACTACTGGAGGACGAGGAGGACGAGGAAGAGGAGGAGGTGGAGGAGGATGAGGATGAAGCATGTTCACAGCGGGGTGGCACCCAAAGCAGCTCGGGCCCATCACTGGTGCGTGGCTGGGGGGAAAGACAGGACGATGACGATACGCCTCCCACAGAGGACAGCTTGTCCTTACCTCTGGGCAGCCTGGCACACATGAGCGACTACATGCTGCAGTGCCTGCGCAACGACAGCAGAGTTGCCCACATTTTAACGTGTGCGGACTACTGGGTTGCCACCCTGCTGGATCCCCGGTACAAAGACAATGTGCCCACCTTACTTCCTACACTGGAGCGTGATAGGAAGATGCGCGAGTACAAGCGCACGTTGGTAGACGCGCTACTGAGAGCATTCCCAAATGTCACAGGGGAACCAGTGGAAGCCCAAGGCGAAGGCAGAGGAGGAGCAAGAGGTCGCCAACGCAGCTGTGTCACGCCCAGCTCCTCTGAGGGCAGGGTTAGCATGGCAGAGATGTGGAAAAGTTTTGTCAACACGCCACAGCTAAGTGCACCACCACCTGATACGGAACGTGTTAGCAGGAGGCAACATTTCACTAACATGGTGGAACAGTACCTGTGCACACCCCTCCACGTACTGACTGATGGTTCGGCCCCATTCAACTTCTAGGTCTCCAAATTGTCCACGTGGCCAGAGCTAGCCTTTTATGCCTTGGAGGTGCTGGCCTGCCCGGCGGCCAGCGTTTTGTCTGAACGTGTATTCAGCACGGCAGGGGGCGTCATTACAGACAAACGCAGCCGCCTGTCTACAGCCATTGTGGACAAGCTGACGTTCATAAAAATGAACCAGGCATGGATCCCACAGGACCTGTCCATCCCTTGTGCAGATTAGATATTAACTACCTCCCCTTAACAATATATTATTCTACTCCAGGGCACTTCCTCATTCAATACTATTTTTAATTTCATTTTACCATTATATTGCGGGGCAACCCAAAGTTGAATGAACCTCTCCTCTGTCTGGGTGCCGGGGCCTAAATGTGTGACAGTGGCCTGTTCCAGTGGTGGGTGACATGAAGCCTGATTCTCTGCTATGACATGAATACAGATTCTGCGTTGACATAAGGCCAGATTCTCTGTTACGGGACCGCTCTCCTCTGTCTGGGTGCCGGGGCCTAAATGTGTGACAGTGGCCTGTTCCAGTGGTGGGTGACGTGAAGCCTGATTCTCTGCTATGACATGAAGACAGATTCTGCGCTGACATAAGGCCAGATTCTCTGTTACGGGACCTCTCTCCTCTGCCTGGGTGCCTGGGCCTAAATGTGTGACAGTGGGCTGTTCCAGTGGTGGGTGACGTGAAGCCTGATTCTCTGCTATGACATGAATATAGATTCTGCGCTGACATAAGGCCAGATTCTCTGTTACGGGACCTCTCTCCTCTGCCTGGGTGCCTGGGCCTAAATGTGTGACAGTGGCCTGTTCCAGTGGTGGGTGACGTGAAGCCTGATTCTCTGCTATGACATGAATACAGATTCTGCGCTGACATAAGGCCAGATTCTCTGTTACGGGACCTCTCTCCTCTGCCTGGGTGCCTGGGCCTAAATGTGTGACAGTGGCCTGTTCCAGTGGTGGCTGACGTGAAGCCTGATTCTCTGCTATGACATGAAGACAGATTCTGCGCTGACATAAGGCCAGATTCTCTGTTACGGGACCGCTCTCCTCTGTCTGGGTGCCGGGGCCTAAATGTGTGACAGTGGCCTGTTCCAGTGGTGGGTGACGTGAAGCCTGATTCTCTGCTATGACATGAAGACAGATTCTGCGCTGACATAAGGCCAGATTCTCTGTTACGGGACCGCTCTCCTCTGTCTGGGTGCCGGGGCCTAAATGTGTGACAGTGGCCTGTTCCAGTGGTGGGTGACTTGAAGCCTGATTCTCTGCTATGACATGAATACAGATTCTGCGCTGACATAAGGCCAGATTCTCTGTTACGGGACCGCTCTCCTCTGTCTGGGTGCCGGGGCCTAAATGTGTGACAGTGGCCTGTTCCAGTGGTGGGTGACGTGAAGCCTGATTCTCTGCTATGACATGAAGACAGATTCTGCGCTGACATAAGGCCAGATTCTCTGTTACGGGACCGCTCTCCTCTGCCTGGGTGCCTGGGCCTAAATGTGTGACAGTGGCCTGTTCCAGTGGTGGGTGACGTGAAGCCTGATTCTCTGCTATGACATGAATACAGATTCTGCGCTGACATAAGGCCAGATTCTCTGTTACGGGACCTCTCTCCTCTGCCTGGGTGCCTGGGCCTAAATGTGTGACAGTGGGCTGTTCCAGTGGTGGGTGACGTGAAGCCTGATTCTCTGCTATGACATGAATATAGATTCTGCGCTGACATAAGGCCAGATTCTCTGTTACGGGACCTCTCTCCTCTGCCTGGGTGCCTGGGCCTAAATGTGTGACAGTGGCCTGTTCCAGTGGTGGGTGACGTGAAGCCTGATTCTCTGCTATGACATGAATACAGATTCTGCGCTGACATAAGGCCAGATTCTCTGTTACGGGACCTCTCTCCTCTGCCTGGGTGCCTGGGCCTAAATGTGTGACAGTGGCCTGTTCCAGTGGTGGGTGACGTGAAGCCTGATTCTCTGCTATGACATGAAGACAGATTCTGCGCTGACATAAGGCCAGATTCTCTGTTACGGGACCTCTCTCCTCTGCCTGGGTGCCTGGGCCTAAATGTGTGACAGTGGCCTGTTCCAGTGGTGGCTGACGTGAAGCCTGATTCTCTGCTATGACATGAAGACAGATTCTGCGCTGACATAAGGCCAGATTCTCTGTTACGGGACCGCTCTCCTCTGTCTGGGTGACGGGGCCTAAATGTGTGACAGTGGCCTGTTCCAGTGGTGGGTGACGTGAAGCCTGATTCTCTGCTATGACATGAATATAGATTCTGCGCTGACATAAGGCCAGATTCTCTGTTACGGGACCTCTCTCCTCTGCCTGGGTGCCTGGGCCTAAATGTGTGACAGTGGCCTGTTCCAGTGGTGGGTGACGTGAAGCCTGATTCTCTGCTATGACATAAATACAAATTCTGCGCTGACATAAGGCCAGATTCTCTGTTACGGGACCTCTCTCCTCTGCCTGGGTGCCTGGGCCTAAATGTGTGACAGTGGCCTGTTCCAGTGGTGGGTGACGTGAAGCCTGATTCTC
The DNA here is from genome assembly GCF_905171765.1 of Bufo bufo. Lineage (NCBI taxonomy): Eukaryota > Metazoa > Chordata > Amphibia > Anura > Bufonidae > Bufo > Bufo bufo. The sequence continues at coordinate 167,129,663 of NC_053391.1, read as the reverse complement.
TGCTATGACATGAAGACAGATTCTGCGCTGACATAAGGCCAGATTCTCTGTTACGGGACCTCTCTCCTCTGCCTGGGTGCCTGGGCCTAAATGTGTGACAGTGGCCTGTTCCAGTGGTGGCTGACGTGAAGCCTGATTCTCTGCTATGACATGAAGACAGATTCTGCGCTGACATAAGGCCAGATTCTCTGTTACGGGACCGCTCTCCTCTGTCTGGGTGCCGGGGCCTAAATGTGTGACAGTGGCCTGTTCCAGTGGTGGGTGACGTGAAGCCTGATTCTCTGCTATGACATGAATATAGATTCTGCGCTGACATAAGGCCAGATTCTCTGTTACGGGACCTCTCTCCTCTGCCTGGGTGCCTGGGCCTAAATGTGTGACAGTGGCCTGTTCCAGTGGTGGGTGACGTGAAGCCTGATTCTCTGCTATGACATGAATACAGATTCTGCGCTGACATAAGGCCAGATTCTCTGTTACGGGACCTCTCTCCTCTGCCTGGGTGCCTGGGCCTAAATGTGTGACAGTGGCCTGTTCCAGTGGTGGGTGACGTGAAGCCTGATTCTCTGCTATGACATGAATACAGATTCTGCGCTGACATAAGGCCAGATTCTCTGTTACGGGACCGCTCTCCTCTGCCTGGGTGCCTGGGCCTAAATGTGTGACAGTGGCCTGTTCCAGTGGTGGCTGACGTGAAGCCTGATTCTCTGCTATGACATGAAGACAGATTCTGCGCTGACATAAGGCCAGATTCTCTGTTACGGGACCTCTCTCCTCTGTCTGGGTGCCGGGGCCTAAATGTGTGACAGTGGCCTGTTCCAGTGGTGGGTGACGTGAAGCCTGATTCTCTGCTATGACATGAATACAGATTCTGCGCTGACATAAGGCCAGATTCTCTGTTACGGGACCGCTCTCCTCTGTCTGGGTGCCGGGGCCTAAATGTGTGACAGTGGCCTGTTCCAGTAGTGGGTGACGTGAAGCCTGATTCTCTGCTATGACATGAATACAGATTCTGCGCTGACATAAGGCCAGATTGTCTGTTACGGGACCTCTCTCCTCTGCCCTCTCTCCTCTGCCTGGGTGCCTGGGCCTAAATGTGTGACAGTGGCCTGTTCCAGTGGTGGCTGACGTGAAGCCTGATTCTCTGCTATGACATGAAGACAGATTCTGCGCTGACATAAGGCCAGATTCTCTGTTACGGGACCGCTCTCCTCTGTCTGGGTGCCGGGGCCTAAATGTGTGACAGTGGCCTGTTCCAGTGGTGGGTGACGTGAAGCCTGATTCTCTGCTATGACATGAATACAGATTCTGCACTGACATAAGGCCAGATTCTCTGTTACGGGACCTCTCTCCTCTGCCTGGGTGCCTGGGCCTAAATGTGTGACAGTGGCCTGTTCCAGTGGTGGGTGACGTGAAGCCTGATTCTCTGCTATGACATGAATACAGATTCTGCGCTGACATAAGGCCAGATTCTCTGTTACGGGACCTCTCTCCTCTGCCTGGGTGCCTGGGCCTAAATGTTTGACAGTGGCCTGTTCCAGTGGTGGGTGACGTGAAGCCTGATTCTCTGCTATGACATGAATACAGATTCTGCGCTGACATAAGGCCAGATTCTCTGTTACGGGACCGCTCTCCTCTGTCTGGGTGCCGGGGCCTAAATGTGTGACAGTGGCCTGTTCCAGTGGTGGGTGATGTGAAGCCTGATTCTCTGCTATGACATGAAGACAGATTCTGCGCTGACATAAGGCCAGATTCTCTGTTACGGGACCGCTCTCCTCTGTCTGGGTGCCGGGGCCTAAATGTGTGACAGTGGCCTGTTTCAGTGGTGGGTGACGTGAAGCCTGATTCTCTGCTATGACATGAATACAGATTCTGCGCTGACATAAGGCCAGATTCTCTGTTACGGGACCGCTCTCCTCTGTCTGGGTGCCGGGGGCCTAAATGTGTGACAGTGGCCTGTTCCAGTGGTGGGTGACGTGAAGCCTGATTCTCTGCTATGACATGAATACAGATTCTGCGCTGACATAAGGCCAGATTGTCTGTTACGGGACCTCTCTCCTCTGCCCTCTCTCCTCTGCCTGGGTGCCTGGGCCTAAATGTGTGACAGTGGCCTGTTCCAGTGGTGGCTGACGTGAAGCCTGATTCTCTGCCATGACATGAAGACAGATTCTGCGCTGACATAAGGCCAGATTCTCTGTTACGGGACCGCTCTCCTCTGTCTGGGTGCCGGGGCCTAAATGTGTGACAGTGGCCTGTTCCAGTGGTGGGTGACGTGAAGCCTGATTCTCTGCTATGACATGAATACAGATTCTGCACTGACATAAGGCCAGATTCTCTGTTACGGGACCTCTCTCCTCTGCCTGGGTGCCTGGGCCTAAATGTGTGACAGTGGCCTGTTCCAGTGGTGGGTGACGTGAAGCCTGATTCTCTGCTATGACATGAATACAGATTCTGCGCTGACATAAGGCCAGATTCTCTGTTACGGGACCTCTCTCCTCTGCCTGGGTGCCTGGGCCTAAATGTTTGACAGTGGCCTGTTCCAGTGGTGGGTGACGTGAAGCCTGATTCTCTGCTATGACATGAATACAGATTCAGCGCTGACATAAGGCCACATTCTCTGTTACGGGACCGCTCTCCTCTGTCTGGGTGCCGGGGCCTAAATGTGTGACAGTGGCCTGTTCCAGTGGTGGGTGACGTGAAGCCTGATTCTCTGCTATGACATGAAGACAGATTCTGCGCTGACATAAGGCCAGATTTTCTGTTACGGGACCTCTCTCCCCTGCCTGGGTGCCTGGGCCTAAATGTGTGACAGTGGCCTGTTCCAGTGGTGGGTGACGTGAAGCCTGATTCTCTGCTATGACATGAAGACAGATTCTGCGCTGACATAAGGCCAGATTCTCTGTTACGGGACCGCTCTCCTCTGCCTGGGTGCCTGGGCCTAAATGTGTGACAGTGGCCTGTTCCAGTGGTGGTTGACGTGAAGCCTGATTCTCTGCTATGACATGAAGACAGATTCTGCGCTGACATAAGGCCAGATTCTCTGTTACGGGACCTCTCTCCTCTGCCTGGGTGCCTGGGCCTAAATGTGTGACAGTGGCCTGTTCCAGTGGTGGCTGACGTGAAGCCTGATTCTCTGCTATGACATGAAGACAGATTCTGCGCTGACATAAGGCCAGATTCTCTGCTATGACATGAAGACAGATTCTGCGCTGACATAAGGCCAGATTCTCTGTTACGGGACCTCTCTCCTCTGCCTGGGTGCCTGGGCCTAAATGTGTGACAGTGGCCTGTTCCAGTGGTGGGTGACGTGAAGCCTGATTCTCTGCTATGACATGAAGACAGATTCTGCGCTGACATAAGGCCAGATTCTCTGTTACGGGACCTCTCTCCTCTGCCTGGGTGCCTGGGCCTAAATGTGTGACAGTGGCCTGTTCCAGTGGTGGCTGACGTGAAGCCTGATTCTCTGCTATGACATGAAGACAGATTCTGCGCTGATATAAGGCCAGATTCTCTGTTACGGGACCGCTCTCCTCTGTCTGGGTGCCGGGGCCTAAATGTGTGACAGTGGCCTGTTCCAGTGGTGGGTGACGTGAAGCCTGATTCTCTGCTATGACATGAAGACTGATTCTGCGCTGACATGATGCCAGATTCTCTGCTATGGCATGAAGAGACTGATTCTCTGCTGACATGAAGCCAGATTCTTTGCTATGGCATGAAGAGACTGATTCTCTGCTGACGTGAAGCCAGATTCTCTGCTATGGGACCTCTGTCCAATTGATATTGGTTCATTTTTATTTTTTTAATTTTAATTTTAATTCATTTCCCTATTCACATTTGTTTGCAGGGGATTTAGGCTACTTTCACACTAGCGTTCTGCTGTCCGCTCGTGAGCTCCGTTTGAAGGGGCTCACGAGCGGAGCAGAACGCTTCCGTCCAGCCCTGTTGCAGTCTGAATGGATGCGGATCCGCTCAGACTGCATCAGTCTGGCGGCGTTCAGCCTCCGCTCCTCTCGCCTCCGCACGGCCAGGCGGACAGCTGAACGCTGCTTGCAGCGTTCGGGTGTCCGCCTGGCCGTGCGGAGGCGTGCGGATCCGTCCAGACTTACAATGTAAGTCAATGGGAACGGATCCGCTTGAAGATGACACCATATGGCTCAATCTTCAAGCGGATCCGTCCCCCATTGACTTTACATTGAAAGTCTGAACGGATCCGCTCAGGCTACTTTCGCACTTAGAAATTTTTCTAAGTTATTAATGCAGACGGATCCGTTCTGAACGGAGCCTCCGTCTGCATTAATATGATCGGATCCGTTCAGAACGGATCCGATCAAGCGCAAGTGTGAAAGTAGCCTTACCTACATGTTGCTGCCTTTTGCAGCCCTCTAGCTCTTTCCTGGGCTGTTTTACAGCCTTTTTAGTGCCCAAAAGTTCGGGTCCCCCATGACTTCAATGGGGTTCGGGTTCGGGACGAAGTTCGGTTCGGGTTCGGATCCCGAACCCGAACATTTACGGGATGTTCGGCCGAACTTCTCGAACCCGAACATCCAGGTGTTAGCTCAACTCTAGCGAACACACTATTATTTATTCTCCATTTAACTATATTAGGATGGATTAAAACAGAAAGTGTTCCTTTTGTTTCCCGTTATACCAATTCTGTTAATTTTCATTATAACCATGTTATACGGAAATCAAAACGCTTATGTGAGTGACCCCCCCCACCACCCCTTGCAACCTAATTAGCCCTATGTGACTTTTGGTCAGTTATTTCCATCAGTTATTGTGAGCCAAAACTAGGTGCAAATCTTTCCATCATACCTGATACCTGATCTCTGAGTAGGCATCACTACTAGTTTTGGCTCACAATAACTGATGGAAATCACTGATTAAATAACTGAAGTGTGAACTCAGCCTTATAGTTCTGGAATGTATTGTATACAGTAACACTGAATGGTATATTATATAAGAAAAAGAAACCGCAGCACATCCAACTTTAGTGAAGAAAGTAGTGCCCTTTATTCACCAGCTATATGGATGAAAAAAGGACACTACTCTTTTCACTGAAATTGGATATTGTGCGGCTTTTTTTTCTTCTCTAAAGCCTCATTCACACATCAGTGTTCCATGCAAGTGTGCAGGATGCCATCCATGTTTCGTGGATCATTAGAAAGATCACTGACCACATTTTCACGGATTTGAGCACGGACACGGATGTGTGAATGAGACTTAACTGTCAGATGGTTGATCCCACCTAAACTGCTGTCACTCTGTCTGTCATTTTTTTTCCATACCTGCCTAATCAAGTTAGTAAAAAAAAAATTATATATATACACTCACCTAAAGAATTATTAGGAACACCTGTTCTATTTCTCATTAATGCAATTATCTAGTCAACTAATGGCACATGGCAGTTGCTTCAATGCATTTAGGGGTGTTGTCCTGGTCAAGACAATCTCCTGAACTCCAAACTGAATGTCAGAATGGGAAAGAAAGGTGATTTAAGCAATTTTGAGCGTGGCATGGTTGTTGGTGACAGACGGGCCGGTCTGAGTATTTCACAATCTGCTCAGTTACTGGGATTTTCACGCACAACCATTTCTAGGGTTTACAAAGAATGGTGTGAAAAGGGAAAAACATCCAGTATGCGGCAGTCCTGTGGGCAAAAATGCCTTGTGGATGCTAGAGGTCAGAGGAGAATGGGCCAACTGATTCAAGCTGATAGAAGAGCAATGTTGACTGAAATAACCACTCGTTACAACCAAGGTATGCAGCAAAGCATTTGTGAAGCCACAACACGCACAACCTTGAGGCGGATGGGCTACAACAGCAGAAGACCCCACCGGGTACCACTCATCTCCACTACAAATAGGAAAAAGAGGCTACAATTTGCACGAGATCACCAAAATTGGACTGTTGAAGACTGGAAAAATGTTGCCTGGTCTGATGAGTCTCGATTTCTGTTGAGACATTCAAATGGTAGAGTCCGAATTTGGCGTAAACAGAATGAGAACATGTATCCATCCTCTGATGGCTACTTCCAGCAGGATAATGCACCATGTCACAAAGCTCAAATCATTTCAAATTGGTTTCTTGAACATGACAATGAGTTCACTGTACTAAAATGGCCCCCACAGTCACCAGATCTCAACCCAATAGAGCATCTTTGGGATGTGGTGGAACGGGAGCTTCGTGCCCTGGATGGGCATCCCTCAAATCTCCATCAACTGCAAGATGCTATCCTATCAATATGGGCCAACATTTCTAAAGAATGCTATCAGCACCTTGTTGAATCAATGCCACGTAGAATGAAGGCAGTTCTGAAGGCAAAAGGGGTCCAACACCATATTAGTATGGTGTTCCTAATAATTCTTTAGGTTAGTGTATATATACCCTTATAGAAATATCTTTTCATATATATTTTTTTCCTACCTGACTAATTTGGTTGGGGCAAATGATAGATAATATGGAGATAATATATCTATATATCTATATACTATGTATAAAGATATATAGAGAAGTATCACACTGTGTCTTCTTCAGTCCTCCTTCACTGGATCGCTGTGAAGTGAAGGAGGAAGAAGGAGAAGGGGGCTGAAATAAGGACAGGAGCGCTGGGTCATGTAAACATTTGACCACCACGATTGGACAATCGTTGTGGTCAACAGAAACTACTCTGCCCAGAAACCGATGCTAAGGGCTCAGTTATCGCTGGGCAGAAGAAGGAAGCAGGGGAAGATCTTAGGTATGTCTTTATTTGCGATGTTAAGGAGGGAGGAGGAGGGAGGAGGAGGGAGGAGGAGGGAGGTGGAGGCAGGCGAAGCAAGGGTAGCGCCGGTTCATGTAAGCAATATATCCACCACGATTGAACAAAAATCGTGGTGGTCAACAGATACTATTCTGCCCAGAAACCGATGCTAAAGGCTCGGTTATCGCTGGGCAGAAGAAGGAAGCAGGGTACATTGCGGGGAAGCGCTGCAGAGAGCAGTGAAGCAGCGCTTCCTCTCTTTAAGGCTCCCGACGTCTATAACACGTGATAACTGCACGAGGCATGTGTAGTTATCACGTATATACACGGATTGTGGACGGGAAGGGGTTAATGTCCTTTTTTTCTATGCCTTGCATTTGTTGATAAGAAAGTATGTACTAGAGCAGGGCTGGCCAACCTGCGGCTCTCCAGCTGTTGCAAAACTACAACTCCCAGCATGCCCAGTCTGCCTACAGCTATGAGCCTACAGCAGGGAATGGTGGGAGTTGTAGTTTTACAACAGCTGGAGAGCCGCAGGTTGGCCAGCCCTGTACTAGAGCATTATGATGAAAATACACTGGTACAAAAAATGTCAACTTAAATATTTTTAAGCAATAAAAAAAAAAACAATGGAGGTCTATAGGAGAAAAACCCTGACAATGAGGGGAAAATTGCCATAGCATGCTCTTATGCCATTGACTCACAATCTCTCCCCAACTCCTTCAAGATCCTTCAATTTTCAGTTTTTTGCATCTTTATTTTATTTATACCCTGCTTTCCCGGAGCCATAACCTTTTTCCATTCTCATAGTTGGAAAACTTTTTTTATATTTATGTCTATGGAGCTTTGTGAGGGCGCATGTTTGTGGGGTAATCTTTAGTTTATATTGATTGCATTCATTTTTGACCAATTTCTATTTAGTTTTTTGGGGGGAGATGAAGTAACAAAAAAACTGAAAATCTGCCATTAAAATTTTTCCGTTATGGCTTTCACTGTAAGGGAAAAATGCATTTATATTTTAATAGTATAGGCATTTTGGGATATGACAGCGCTAATGATTGTTTATATATATTTTTAAAATGAGGAAAGGGGGTGATTTAAATTTGTGTGAATACATATATATATATATATATATATATATATATACAGTGCTGCCCATAATTATTCATACCCCTGGCAAACTTTGACTTAGGCTACTTACACACTAGCGTTCAGAGAGGATCCGTCTGGTGTCTGCACAGACGGATCCTCTCCTATAATGCAGACGTTTGGATCCGTTCAGAACGAATCCGTCTGCATTATAGTTTAGAAAAAATTCTAAGTCTGAAAGTTGTTCAGACGGATCCGTCCAGACTTTACATTGAAAGTGAATGGGGGACGGATCCGTTTGAAAATTGAGCCATATTGTGTCAACTTCAAATGGATCCGTCCCCATTGACTTAGACCCGAACGCTGCAAGCAGCCAGTCCAAAATTATTTATACCCTTCAGCTCACCCCAAACCATCTCGATTGGGTTCAGGTCCGGTGACTGTGGAGGCCAGGTCATCTGGCGCAGCACCCCATCACTCTCCTTCATGGTCAAATAGCCCATACTTTCAAAGTTTTCCCAATTTTTCGGCTGACTGACTGACCTTCATTTCTTAAAGTAATGATGGCCACTCGTTTTTCTTTACTTAGCTGCTTTTTTCTTGCCATAATACAAATTCTAACAGTCTATTCAGTAGGACTATCAGCTGTGTATCCACCTGACTTCTCCTCAATGCAACTGATGGTCCCAACCCCATTTATAAGGCAAGAAATCCCACTTATTAAACCTGACAGGGCACACCTGTGAAGTGAAAACCATTTCAGGGGACTACCTCTTGAAGCTCATCAAGAGAATGCCAAGAGTGTGCAAAGCAGTAATCAAAGCAAAAGGTGGCTACTTTGAAGAACCTAGAATATGACATATTTTCAGTTGTTTCACACTTGTTTGTTATGTATATAATTCCACATGTGTTAATTCATAGTTTTGATGCCTTCTGTGTGAATCTACAATTTTCATAGTCATGAAAATAAAGAAAACTCTTTGAATGAGAAGGTGTGTCCAAACTTTTGGTCTGTACTGTATATATATAGTGGGGTTTTGCTCTGGTAGACAGGATTAGCGGACGCAGTATAGAGGCAACAAGAAGTTCTTTGAATCAAACAGTTCAGTGTTTTATTCACACTTTAGGCAAGTGACAAAACAAGCAGTTATAATCAAACAAAAAGTCACTTTGCGGTTTTAGCTGCAATTCTGCCTCAAAGAGTCCTTGACCATAGCAGCTTCTGAGCCTAGCTGCCTATTTAAGGACAGCCAGGTGCTGCCAAAACCCGGACCGGCACTTAAAATCCCGTCCGGTTTAACCTCACCAGGCTGTAAATCAGCCCAGCAGCACATGCAGGAAGGAAAATACATGTTTTCCCAGACAAAACCTCTCACTGTGTCACATACCCCCCCCTTTGTTCAACTCTCAGGGGGTGAACACTCGCCAGACAGTGTACCCGGGATAGGGCATCCGCGTTTCCCTGCAACCGGCCTGCCCTGTTTTCCACTGAAAACGTAAAATTTTGTAGGGAGATAAACCATCGGGTGACCCGGGCATTTCTGTCTTTGGCCTGGCTCATCCACTTGAGAGGGGAGTGGTCAGTCACCAGGCGGAATTTTCTCCCCAATAAATAATAGCGGAGAGATTATAGTGCCCACTTGATAGCCAGGCACTCTCTGTCCACTATACTATACCGTGTCTTAGCTAAGGTGAGCTTACGGCTGAGAAAGACAATGGGATGCTTCTCCCCATTGACTTCCTGAGACAGTACAGCACGAGGCCTACTTTGGAGGCCTCGGTCTGTACCATAAACTCCCTTTTGAAGTCGAGCGTCACCAAAACCAGGGACCCGCACAGGGTTAACTTCAAAGCGGAGAAAGTCTCTTCTGCCCTATCATCCCAGTGAACCATCATTGACTTGTGTCCCTTCAAGAGTCTTGTCAAGGGTGTGGCTGGAGTAGCAAAGTGGGGAAAATACCTCATGTAATAGCCCACCATCCCCAGGAATGACTTTATTTGTCTAGTGGTGACAGGTCGGGGCCAATTCCGTATCACCTCTATTTTGTTCACTTGGGGTTTGATGACTCCGCGCCCAATGACATACCCCAGGTACTTTGTCTCTTCTAACCCTATCGCACATTTTTGGGGGGTTAGCGGTTAGGCCAGTTTTCCGAAGGGAGTCCACTACAGCCTGCACTTTGGGTAGGTGACTTTCCTGTACCGATGGTGTGGATGAAGCACGATGTCTAGTAGTTGCTGAAAAGTGTTGGGGGCGCCATGCAGACCAAAGGGTAAGATCTTATATTGATACAGCCCCTCAGGCATGATGAAGGCAGTTTTCTCTTTGGCAGCCTCCATTAATGGCACCTGCCAGTACCCTTTTGCAAGGTCCAAAACAGAAAAATACCAGGCTTTTCCTAACCTCTTGATGAGCTCATCCACAAGGGGCATGGGATACGCATCGAATTTGGAAACCTTGTTAAGTTTTAGAAAGTCATTACAAAACTGCAGTGTGCCGTCTGGCTTTGGTATCAATACTATAGGACTGGCCCACTCACTTTTTGACTCAATAACATCTAACTGCAACATTAGCTGCACTTCCTCAAATATGGCATGTCGCCGAGCCTCAGGTACCCAGTATGGTTTTAATCAGACTTTTGCCTGAGGCTCAGTGACAATGTCATGCTGGATTATGGAAATGCGTGTTCCGTCTAACGAACTCCCTGGCCTCCTGAGTCTGTTTAGATGAGAGTCTGTCAGCAATTTTTTCTGTGGCAGCTGACTCTCTTGCATCAGACAGAGGGGCCGGTACCTCTTCTCCTAGAAAACCCGGCCATGGGCTGTCCTTTGTACACGTTTCCCTATCTTTCCACGGTTTGCATAAATTCACATAGTAAACCTGCTCTGGCTTTCATCGCCCCGGCTGGTGTACCTTGTAGTTTACATCTCCAATTTTCTCGAGTACCTTGTAGGGCCCTTGCCACCTAGCCAGGAACTTGCTGTCCACGGTCGGCAACAGAACTAAAACCCGATCACCTGGGTTAAAGATCCGGACCCGAGCCTGACGATTATATACCCGACTCTGGACTCGCTGAGCTGTCTCCATATGCTCCCTAACAAGAGGCAACACTGTCTCTATCCGATCCTGCATCTGGGTAATGTACTCAATGACACATTTAGGTGGAGTGGCTTGTTGTTCCCATTCTTCTTTGGCCACGTCCAAGAGACCGCGAGGGTGTCTGCCATAGAGCAGTTCGGAGGGCGAGAACCAGTAGAGGCCTGGGGTACCTCTCGCACTGCGAACATGAGATAGGGCAGAAGGAGGTCCCAGTCCTTTCCATCTTTAGTCACCACCCTTTTCAACATATTTTTTAGTGTTTGGTTAAATGTTTATACCAGACTGTCCGTTTGTGGATGGTAAATGGACGTCCGTAGCTGTTTTATGTGCAGCAACTTACAGAGTTCCCTCATCACCTTGGACATAAAAGGGGTCCCTTGGTCAGTCAGAACCTCTTTAGGTAGTCCTACTCGGGAAAACATCTCCATTAATTCCTTAGCTATGAGTTTGGCCGAGGTATGTCGCAGTGGCACCGCCACCGGGTACTGAGTGGCGTAGTCTAGAATGACTAAAATGTGTTGATGCCCTCTGGCGGACTTCGGTACTGGGCCTATGAGGTCCATAGCTATACGGTCAAATGGTACTTCAATAATCGGGAGAGGTACTAGGAGACTATGGAAATGTGGCTGGGGGGCTAATTATCTGGCAGGTTGGGCAAGACTTCCACTTCTTTGAATATGCTGGGCCAGTAAAACCACTGTAGAATACGATCCTGAGTTTTTTTGAAGCCCCAGGTGACCCTAGATCTAACACAAGCATGCGATAAGACTTGAGGACCACCAACTGTTCAATAGGCTCACCCTATAGTTGGTTTATCTGATACAACAAATCCTGATGAACCACAAAAAGGGAAACACTGACTCTGCCCCAGGTTGTTGTCCACCGTCTATTATTAGCACATTTTCCCAGGCGCGGGATAGGGTTGGGTCCCGACGTTGGGCGGTACCAAAATTATCCCCGGAGACATTGAGGTCTGCCAATTCAGGACCCAGCGGCATGTCCTCAACGTCTCCTACCAACACACTTAGGGGGTTGTCTCCCCCCCCTTCCACCGAAGTGGCGGTCACCCCTACCGCCGGCCCTTTGGTCTCAGGTTTCCAGGGTTTTGGTCTCCCCCCTGAGCCGGGCCACTCTGCTAGGGTTACCCCTGTCTCATGGACATCATTCACTCTTATAGCAGGCCACAGTGCCGGGAAGCCCAGGAAGTTTCTCCCTATTATGAGTTCATAATGTAGCTTTGAGGCGACATCCACCTCGTGGGTCCATCTACCGGCCACCGTAGTTAGAGACATTAGCGTGGTGGGGTAGTCTTTTAAGTCTCTGTGGAAGCACATCTGGGGTACCTGTTGCACACAGCCTCCTGGCATCTAGCGACTGACGGTAGCCATAGTTAATGTCCATGGGCTGAACCCAATGGGGACAGTCAGCCCTTACATGGCTAGGCTCCTGACACCGCCAGCAGACTATCGGAGCCAGGTCTGCCGTGGGTACTAGTGATGAGCGGCAGGGGTCATATTCGAATTCGCGATATTTCGCGAATATTTTGTAGAGTATTCTTTGAAAATTCTAAAATTCACAATTTTTTTTTAACTCGAAAAATCGGAAAGGTAATGATTGTGTAATATGAGAATTTTCGGAATTCGAATTTTCGGATTCAAATTTTTATTGCAAATATTTCAACTTACAACTATTAGACAAAGAATATTATAGCACTATATTAGCTAAATTGCTCTATTCAATTTTTTTTGAATATTCTCTATATAACTATAACAGTTTTTTCGAATATTCGTAATATTCTAAAACAAGAATATATAGCAATATAGCGAATATTCAAAAAAAACTAATATAGAGCAAAATTCGCAAACACTACTACTCCTAAAGTCAAGTATATTGCAGCCTTCTTATTGGCCCACAAGCTAGAAGCAGTGAGGGATCATGTGTACTGATAAAAAAAAAAAAGATTAAAAATTTGAATATTCAAAACTACTAATATATATAACTATATTCGAAATATTCGCAAATTTTCGAAGTACCTATATTCGCTCAAATCTCCGGGCCTGGGGTGGAGCTTTCTGGTGTTTGCCGACCCCCCTCCCGACAGAATGCTCCTTTAGATTCCTGGTAGCTTCATAGCGTTCCACCAGGTCCACCATCTCAAGGGCATTGCCAGGAATGGAGCGACATCCTCAACCCACTGGTCACAGGGTAGCTTTTCCCTGATGGCCACTTTCTCATACATCGCCAGGTTTCGATGTCGTCTGCGGGGGTCATCTTAGGAATCGCGGCACGGACTGCTTTTCGGGCATCATGAACACTCAGGGTTGCTCCTTCTGTCTGCAAAGCCATCACGTGTTGTAGCAGCAACTGGTTAGTCTCCTGCTGCTGCTTATTAGCCTTGCATTGCTGCAGGTTTGACTCTTGCTGCTGCAGATTAGCCTCCATGAGGGCCTTCACAACAGCCTCCATTTTGTCGTGGGGCACTTGTAATACAGCTGGTTTAATGTACGACATACAACCATGCCTGAAAAATGCAGAAACCAAAAAAAGAACGGCGTTCACACCAGCCTCACTGCTCATGCCTCCACCAACTGTGGGGTTTTGCTCTGGTAGACAGGATTAGCGGACACAGTATAGAGGCAACAAGAAGTTCTTTGGATCAAACAGTTCAGTCTTTTATTCACACTTTAGGAAAGTGACAAAACAAGCAGTTATAATCAAACAAAAAGTCACCTTGCGGTGTTGGTGGCAATTCACACCATGCAGCAATTCTGCCTCAAAGAGTCCTTGACCATAGCAGCACCAGCCTGTTTTCACGCCAAACAGGTAGCAAGCCTTCATCCAGACACAAGGCTCCCAGATCCCAACACAGAGACCTGGCTTCTGAGCCCAGCTGCCCATTTAAGGACAGCCAGGTGCTGCCAAAACCCAGACCGGCACTTAAAATCCGGTCCGGTATTTTACCTCACCTGGCTTATAAAGCACGTGCTGGAAGAAAAACACCTGTTTTCCCAGTCATAACCTCTCACTGTGTCACAATATATATATATATATTTTTTATTATTATTTATTTAATTTTTTTTTTAAATTTTAGGAACATAGCTGTTGCAGGCATTGGAGCATTTGGAAGGTCTGAGGCTGCCACTTCAATGGAATGTCTCCCCCATTCTTTGTGTGGGGCTGCCATTCAGACCTCTGGAATGCAGCATTACCAGGGAAAGCCATTTAAGATGCCATTGTGTCAATCACGAATCTGAGGGGTTAAATTTCGATGGCCTTAATGTAAAACAGCAGACACAGAGCAGCTATGTAGCCCATTCAACTTCTAATAGATTAGGCAAAACTCATGGTCACTAACATGCCAAGGTTAGGGCAGTAAGATTTCATGCGATTACGTGGAACAGATCCAAGGTCAGGGCTGGCAACAGCAGTGTCACAGTCCCTCGGGTGACTGGTGTCAGGAGATCAGAGAGACTGGCTTAGGATGGAGGAATCTAACAGCCTTCTTGATTTCTCTTTATTCAGTGTTGATAGGGTTAATGACCACTTCCCTTTTCTCAGCTGTTGCTCAGTGGTCATCACTTCTACCCTTTATAGTCTGACCCCACCCTTCAGACTATGTGGTAGATAGCTTCATTTGGGTTTGGCTGAGCTGGTGTGAGGTCATCTCTGGTGTTCCTGTTCTTCCATCTCTACAGAAGTTAAGTGTTACATTTGTTTGTATTTGTTATATTCCCTGTTGTTGTATCTGGGCCTGAGACAGAGACTTTCATTCGTCCATCTGGGGAGGAATGGGTTGTCTCTGGTCCTTAACTTATTCCAGGGCCTTATAGGGAAATCAGGACCTAGGTATTCTGCATATGAATATTCCTACCTTTAAGGTCTATTCATATTGATAGGAAGTCAGGGCCTGGATTAGGATTGTCTAGGAGGTGACCTGTTTCTTCTCTAGTTTCCAGGTCCAGTTTCCCCTTTCCTCCTGTTCCCCTTTCCTCCTGTGTTCAGTGTGGAGTCCCCCCCCCCCCACTGATCGTGAGAAGCAGATCAGAACTAGAGATGAGCGAATTTCATGTGATGAAATTCGTTCACGCTTCATTTGGTTGTAAAAGCAGAATTACGTTATGTGTTCCGTTACCACAGACCATAACGCAATTCTATGATGGAATGCATAACGCATTGTCTTTAGAGGCATTCCGTTATTCATTCCATCATAATTAGAGATGAGCAAATTGAAACTGACAAAATGGGAAATTCCTCGCGATTCGTGGTAACTAATCAGATTTTTTTCTAAAAGGGCTGCTGCACGTGTGAGAACATGGAGCAAGGCACTCTGGGAAGGCAGGATCATCCATAATGCCATACACGAAATCAATCAGCAGCCAGACAGCCCTGTGATGTCACAGCCCTATAAATTGCCTCAGCCATCTTGGATTCTGCCATTTTCCAGTGTACTTAGTGCAGGGAGAGATGTCAGCAGGCGCTAGGGACAGTGCTAGAGAAAACTTAATTGCGCAAAAAAAAAGCTAATTACAAGTGCAGGGAAAGATTATTCAGAGTGTAGGGAAAGGATAGGGAGTAGTGATGATCGAGCATGCTGTTCGGCACACCTGTTCGGCTCGGGTATCTTGATGCTCGGCACATGGCGGTACATGTGCTCGAGTCTGGCGGCAATGCTCGAGTCTCCTCCCTGCACATTTCTTGGCTGCTACGAAGCGAATAAACGTGCAGGGAGGTACTGGCACGCACTGTAATGCGGTAACCATGTTGGCTACTGGCATTACAGTGATTGGCTGGACGGAACGCGTCATCGGGTGCTGTAAAGCACCCGATGACACGTGTTCGACTCAGTGTTAGTCAGGGAGAGCTGAGCATAGGAAGGGACAGAGTGTAGGGAGTGTTATTTTTTTTATTAGAAAAACTTTTCAGAGACCCAAAATTCCTTTTAAGGACTATTGTGTGTGACAGCAGTAATATATACTTTTAGCGCATCCTGCGCTAAATAGCGTCTAATAGGACGCTGCGGACAGTTAAATTATCTGCGCCACATCTTCTGTGTAAAGTGTGCACATCCAAAAAATATCAGTGACATCCAGTGTACTTTTTCAATAGACGGTGTCCGCTGCGGACAGTGAGATTAGCTGCGCCACATCTCCAGTGTAAAGTGTGCGCATCCACAAAATATCTATGACATCCAGTGTACTTTTTCAATAGACGGTGTCCGCTGCGGAAAGTGAGATTAGCTGCGCCACATCTTCAGTTGTAATGTGTGCGCATCCAAAAAATATCTGACATCCAGAGTACTTTTTCAATAGACGGTCTCCGCTGCGGACAGTAAGATTAGCTGCACCACATCTCCAGTTGTAAAGTGTGCGCATCCAAAAAATATCTGTGTCAGCCACTGTACTTTTTCAATAGATGGTGTCCGCTGAGGACAGTGAGATTAGCTGCGCCACATCTCCAGTGTAAAGTGTGCGCATCCACAAAATATCTTTGACATCCAGTGTACTTCTTCAATAGATGGTGTCCGCTGCGGACAGTGAGATTAGCTGCGCCACATCTCCAGTTGTAACGTGTGCACATCCAAAAAATATCTGATATCCAGTGTACTTTTTCAATAGAAGCTGTCCGCTGCGGACAGTAAGATTAGCTGCACCACATCTCCAGTTGTAAAGTGTGTGCATCCAAAAAATATCTGTGACATCCAGTGTACTTTTTCAATAGATGGTGTCCGCTGCGGACAGTGAGATTAGCTGCGACACATCTCCAGGGTAAAGTGTGCGCATCCACAAAATATCTGGGACATCAAGTGTACTTTTTCCGTAGATGGTGTCCGCTGCGGACAGTGAGATTAGCTGCGCCACATCTCCAATGTAAAGTGTGCATCCGAAAAATATCTGTGACATCCAGTGTACTTTTTCAATACACGGTGTCCCGCTGCAGATAGTGCTATTAGCTGCGCCACATCTCCAGTGTAAAGTGTGCATCCGAAAATATCTGTGACATCCAGTGAACTTTTTCAATAGACGGTGTCTGCTGCGGACAGTGAGATTAGCTACGCCACATCTCCAGTGTAACATGTGCGCCTAAAATTTTTATCTGTGATATACAGTACAGTGAGTTTTTTTGTAGACGCTTTGGACAGTGACATTACCGGTGGTACCTCTCCTGTATCACGTTTCCTCATCCGAAATACCTGTGACATTCCCTGTAATTTTTTATTAGCCGCTGGTGACAACATTGACATTATCTGCGGGATATCTCCTGTGTGACGTTTCCACATCCAAAATACCTTTTTAAATTTGTTTGCGCATACAATTCCAAATCCTACACTACTGTACGTGTGACATACTTTGAAGCATATGTCACATTTAAAATAAAGAAGGCGAGCAGTAAGGGACGGGGAAGTGTCCGTGATGCTGATGGTGCACGCAGAGGCCATGGCCCTGGGCGCGTTAAAACTGTGCCTGCTGTCAGAGCACAAGAAAAACAGTCAAACACGATACCTAGCTTCATGTCCCAGTTTGCAGGGCAGTGCAAATCTAACCGACCACCTGGTCGCAATGGTTTGACTTCAAGAGTGGTCTCTTGAAGTCAGACCATTGCGACCAGGTGGTCGGTTGGATTGCAGCAGATAATGCTTCCAGTCGTTTAAGCACCACCCTGTCTTCCACCAAGTCCAGTCTTGATTCTCCTTTCTCCCACCACGGAGAGTCTGGCCAATCAAGTGATCCCACACTCGGATATTCTAAGGACCTCTTTTCCTCGCCATATGTTGATTTGGCCCTCTCACCAAGCACGCTTTTAAGAGGGACAGATCTTGTGCGCTGATTCCCAAACTCTTGAGCATCCACAATCACAAGAAGATGATGGTGGGGAATGGCAATTACTGTTTATTGAGGTGGATGATGATGAGACACAGTTGCCAATAACTCAATAGCAATTACTGTCTCAAGAGGTTTAGGAAGATGATGAGACACAGTTGTCATTCACTGAGGTTGTGGTTAGGTCAACAAGTCAGGAGGATGAGCAGAGTGAGGAAGTGGAAGAGAAGGTGGTGGACTATGAAGCAGGTGTGCTCGAAAGGCGTAGACGATCCTCTGCAGACCCACATCAGGAGGTTGGGATTTTCTTGCTGCACAAACAAATTTTTTGTACCGTATTCAATAAAGGAACTAAAGAAAAATCTTTTAACTGAAAAGTGCTGGACATGTTTATTGTCTTGGATATGCCTGGGATCTCATCTCACCAGTCCGTGCATGACCCCCATGGATAATGCTATTTCACATGCGCGCAAAGGTGAGCTGGATAATCTAATATTGCCACTTATGTATGAAGTCTTTCCGTGTCTCCCTGAGAGCATGTGTTCCCACTAACTGGTTACTACGGTTTACAAGTGCAGAATTATCAAGGACCTAACCTCCGAGGGGTGCTGTTCTCTTTGTTTCTATGCTGACATGGCTAATGAACTATGCCAGAACGCCGCCTGAGAGCAGATAAAGTGTTTGCTACAGAAGATAAAAAAAACTCAGGATGTCTTTAATATGGATCATAAAATGTTATGTTTGGAGAAATTACTTACCCAGGAGATTAAGTTATGGTGGGATCACACCACACTGACCAAATATTTGGAAAAGGCGATGATTCCAAGAGGTCTCAGATTAAAAAAGATTCCAACTACAGTCTTCTCAGAGGGTTTTGTAGACTCATGGAATAAAATATTGTCTGAATGTTCCCTGAAACTAATGAACTTAATTGTGGAATATGAGGGGGATAAACTTGCTTCTCTGCAAACAGAAACAGAATCAACTAAATTGGATCTCAAACCATATGAAAACCTTGGAGAATATAATGACCATATGCAAAAAATAAATTCCTTCATACAGCAGCTTGAAGAAAGAATAATGGAAACTAAACACAATAAATTCCAAAGAGACTTATATGATTATAGTCATCAACAGGTATACGAATGGGGGCGAAGAGATTGTTTGCAAAGTACGCCTAAATCGATCCTCAAAAGTTCAAACAGAAGCCAAAAAAGGAGGAATAAAGCTGGCAGAAAATCATCAGTAGTCAGCTTTGATTCCCTCAGCTGGGATTGTCTTCAAACCTCTGTAGAATCACAGGACATTGTTCAGACCAAATCGTCTTCTGAGGAAGAACCAAACCCAGCATCAGGAAAGATTTTTCTATTATAAAAAACCTAAGAAAATAAAGGGTGTCACAAATAAAACAAAAAACTACGCAATCGACGCGGAGGTCGGAAACACAGGAAAACCGCAACCAATGACGACCAGGTCGCCACAAATGAACCCTAAAAATGTTAATGACGTGATAAACTTGTCCACCGTAATTCTACGGACCATCAAATAGAGGTGTTAAAATTGGGTCCAAAATTTTGCGCCCTCCAATGATTTCAACCTCTTCTCGACCTTATTGATATTAACAAATTTGTTTAGAGATATTACAGTTAAAAAACATTTTTTTGAGGTCGGGGAGGAGTTGAAAAACATTGATTGACACCCACTTATGAAATGAAATTTTTGGGGTTAGCTTTTTCTGAACAGTTAACAATGGCACACTTACTTTAATTGCAAGCAGAGTCATCGGGTCGGACTGTGGTTTCCGATGCGAACAAGTTCGCAGTTCGGAACCCACGGTTCTATCCAATCAAGTCCCGTACGGCAGGTACATTTCAGGAAATTGTGGAGAGGCAACTGTTAGAGTTATATGCCGCACAAAAAAATGCCAGTAAAAAATTGAATGTCACAAAATCTCAAAAAATGGCAATTGATTCTCTGAACATTAGGGAGGACATAGTTGTCAAAATGGCAGATAAGGGGGCGCAGTGGTGGTAAATGGACTCGGTAGTGTATCAAGAACAGGTGCTGGATATGCTTACTGGACAGATCTACCTTTGTTAAATTAGATAAAAATCCTTTGGAAGCTATAAAAAACAGTATTCACTAATTGTTAACAGAGGCAGAAACCTAGGTATATTTAGCCAGAAAGAATGTGTTTACTTGTCGATCAGCAATCCAGTCACCCCAATAATGACTGCACTGCCGAAAGTCCATAAAGGCGTGGTGCCACCACCACTGCGCCCCATAGTGTCCCGGTAATAGGGTCAACTCCTGGAAAGATTGGGGGAGTGGCTGGACTCTGTTTTACATCCCTTTGGTAGTTAGAATACCAGGATATTTGAAGGACACAATTCGGTATAAAAAAGTTTTTTCCAGAAAAAATGGCAAACGGGTTTTTTCTGGGTTTCCACAGATGTCATCTCTCTTTACCCCTCCATTTCGCATACGGTGGCGCTGCTTGCTTTAGAGTATCATTTACATGAATATAGCAAGTGAAAGGGGGAGGAGATTGAATTCATCTTGGAAGTCACACAATACATATTGTCACATATAAATATTTTTCTTTTGATGGTAGTTATTATTTGCAGGGTGCAAGCGATGTCAATGGGGGCGGAAATTCTCCCCCCTCCTTGGCCAATTTAGTCATGGCATATTGGGAGGAACATTTTATTTTCGCCCCCTCAAACCCCTTTGCTGTACAGATTGAGTGGTATGGCAGGTACATCGATGATCTGCTCCTTATTTGGAGCGGGCAATGTGCCTGCCATACCGTCTTTCATGGAATATCTGACAGTAATCCATATAATTTGAAATTTACTTATTACTCAGACCCCAGTACTGTTAATTTTTTTGGATTTAACCCTAACGGGAATTGCATGTCAAATTATTGAGACGTTCCACCTACCGTAAACGCATCTCAGGTAACACGATCTTAAGGGCGAATAGTCATCATCCAGCCCATGTAATTAAATGAATTCCAGTTGGAGAATTCATCAGGGCAAGAAGGAACTGTTAGTTCTGAAAGCACCTTTGCCCAAGAATGTGAAATTATTTCATCTAGATCATTGGGATCGAGAGTTACCCTTAGGTCGGATCATCTCACGCGGCAAAAATATAGCTACTAGAAAAAAACGCAAAGATTTGCTCTGGAAAAAGAAAGAGGTCCAATAAGTGAAAAACATTCCCATTATGGTTTTGACGTACAGCCGGCAATATGATAGAATTAAAGCATATTATAATGCAAAGTATTCCTACCTTATACGAAAATGAACAGATGTATAAGATATTGAAAGGCGGTATAAGAATAGTTCCAAGGAATGCATCTACGTTGTCGTCCATTATGTCCCCCTCCCTGTTTAGTTAAAAACCATGTGGGCCTCTTGTCCGCTGTGGAGGACATCCATGCAAGACATGCAGGTATGTCACTCCCCCTTAAAGTTTTTCAGGACACTGACCATAGTTCTTGTTATGCTGTCAAATCCTATATTAATTGCAATAGCACAAATGTGATATATATTATTAAGTGCACACAATGTGATTTATTATATGTAGGAAGCACAACTAGAAAACGGAAAATAGAATTTTAGAACATCTCAACTATGTCAGCAATGAATCCAGCATAAATGTATCAGGAGCGGCTAAACATTTCATAGAAAAGCACAATAGGAATGTCAGTATGTTTCAAGCTTTTGGCATTGAAAGGGTGAAAACCCCACCTAGAGGGGAGATATAGAACGCAGAGTCTGACAAAGGGAGGCTTATTGGACCTTTTGCCTAAAAACACGTTTCCCCAAAAGGAATGAATTACAAAAAAGAGCTCATGTATTTTTATTAGCGGGACTCATGTCAACTGAAAATATAAAGCGGTGTTGTTTTTTTTGTTGTTGTTTTTTCTCTGCAGGCCTCTCCACACTCTCCTGAAGTTAGTGCTTTAGGCTATGTTTAGCATGGAAACAATTGTGTGTTCACACATTGTGTTTTTTTCTTTTATTACTGGAATGTTTTTATACATGTCAAAGATGTTACCAATAAGACATTTGTTAGTTTATTGTATATATTGTATATATTTTACATGTATTTGTCACTTGGGTGGCGCACCATTCATTGAACACTGCAGATAATATGCTGTCCCTGGCTGAGCCCAGTTAGTGCTACCTAATTATTTCACACCTGAGTTCTCTCTCCTCCTTTGAGGGTGGAGTCCGAACTCTGGGAGCATTTAAAACTGAGCGAGTCAGGGTCCAACATGGAGTCATGATTAAGAGCAGCTGTGCTCAAAACGCGTAGACGATCCTCTGCAGACCCACGTCAGGAGGTTGGATTTTCTTGCTGCACAAACAAATTTTTTTGTACCGTATTCAATAAAGGAACTAAAGAAAAATCTTCTAACTGAAAAGTGCTGGACGTGTTTATTGTCTTGATATGCCTGGGATCTCATCTCACCAGTCCGTGCACTGACCCCCATGGGATAATGCTATTTCACATGCGCGCAAAGGTGAGCTGGATAATCTAATATTGCCACTGGTGGACTATGAAGTCACTGACCTAACCTGGGAAGGTGGAAAGTTGAGGGAGGAGAGCAGTACAGAGGGGGTGGGATCTGCAGCACTGCAACAGGCTGGAAGAGGCAGTGGGTGGCAAAAGGGAGATTGGTGGGCCACACCAAACAGGCCCCTCAACTGTTCCACGGAGCACCCCCTTGCTGAAATCTCCCTTGCCAAGGGGTAGCTGTTCTGCAGTCTAGCGTTTTTTTGAGGAAAGTGCAGACGACAAAAGAATGTAATTTGCAACCTGTGCCATACAAAGATGAGCAGGGGCCGTGAACACTAGCAACCTCACAGCCACCAGCATGATCCGCCACATGACATCAAAGCACCTTAATAGTGGGGCTGAATGCCTGGGTCCACAATCTGTGTCTGCAGGTCCCACCACTGCCTCCTCTTCCCCTGTGTTACGCGCTGGCCAATCCCCTGTCCAAGACGCACGCCCAGATGCCTCCTCCGCTGCACCTTGACCTTTGCAAGCACCATCAGCGACCACATCCACTCCCGTGTCCCAGTGCAGCATACAAATGTCCTTACGCCTGGCATTTGAGCGCAAGTGCAAATACCCAGCCACCCATCCACAGGATATAGCACTAAATGCACTGATTTCCAAATTACTGTCCCTGGAAATGTTGCCATTTAGGCTTGTGGACACTAAGGCCTGTCCCTCGTTACGCAATCCCCAGCCGCTACTATTTTTCAAGGTGTGCCGTGCCTGCCTTACACCAATATGTGTCCCGTAACATCACACGTGCCCTGACCAACGCAGTTATCGGGAAGGTCCACCTAACCATGGACAAGTGCATTCGGACACATGGACAAGAGCGGTTACTCAAAAACGACCCCAATTTGCCTGAACTTCTGGTGAAGGTGCACCGCGTGTGTGCACATTTCTGCAAGTCATCGACAGCTTCGGCCGATCTGTCAACGCTGCAGCAGTGTTTCAAATTGGAAGCTCACCGGCTGTTATGCGACATGAGCACACGCTGGAACTCCATGTTCCACATGTTAGCCAGGCTTTGTGAGCAACAGAGGGCAGTAGTGGAATACCAGCTGCAACATGGTCGTTGCCTTTCCAGTCAGCTTCCGCTCTTCACAAGCGAGGAGTGGGCATTGATGTCTGACCTCTGTGAGGTTTTAAGAAACTTTGAGGAATCAACACAGATGGTGAGCGTCGATAACGCTTTTATCAGCGTAACCATCCCACTTCTGTGTCTACTCAAACGCTCGCTGCTCACAATTAAAGTGTAACTTCAGTTTCATTTTTTATTGCCTAATGGTATAGTACACCCTGCTGTATAAGTGCTTTTGTGCTTTAAAATTTGATAATTTTCAGTTTTACCTGCTAATAACTCCCACAAATGCATGCTACTTTCCTATTCAGCAGCTCTCATCTCAGAGCGTTGACATGTACAGTCCGTCTTCTCAGTATTATAACAAGAGACTGACGAGCTCTGGGAGGAGGAGCTCAGCCCTGACAGCCTGGAGCTGAGCTGGGGCAGAAAGTGGAGGGGGGAGGGCTGCTTTAGATGGTGATATCTTCTCAATGGTAGCAGCTAGAAATATGTGCAGCCAGCCAGTAGCGCAGGGGCAACACGTGAGGTGCATGGTGGACCGATGAGGGGCCAAGTAATAACACACAGTTCATCAGTTTACTCACGGTTAGCAGAAAGCCTCCCTGGGCTGGCAGCACAGTGTTGAGGTGGACAGCACAAAATCCTCCAGGGCACGCTCTGTGGTAGGGAAGCATCAGCCAAGATGGTGGTTGAGGTGCCCTTGATGTTAGAGGTGCTTAGGGTGCTTGTTGCGTCTGAGTCCCTTGATGGTTTTTGTCGTGACGCCAGTACTGTTATTGGTGGTACAACCAATAGTGGTAATAATGAGGTAGACAGTGGTAAGATGCAACTCACAACTTTTACTGTTGATGACTTTGGTTGCAGCAACACAAAATACAGTCTCTTGTTGTTATGAGTGGTAATTCTGCAAATCCACTGTTTCTAGGCTTTCTTAGGCTTTGGTTAAGCCGGATATTTTCTGTATCAGTGTAATTTGGTGAGGTTGCCGGAGGCTATGGTATCCTTCACCTGAATATCCCAAAGGTCCTGGATGCCTTATTTGTGTCTTATATCCTTTGGATGTATAAGTATTTTCTCTTGTCCCTTCCTGGACTAAACTTTCATCAGAGCAGAAGTGCTAGATCTGCACTCTCTCACTCCCAGCATCAGTCTACTAATCACTGATCTCTGGTCTCAACTCATCTAACTAGGCCTGACCTAGGTATATATAGAACCTAAGTTTTTTCCCCATCTAGTGGTGGGATGTATAAATTACACCTAATCTGCCTGGTAACAGGGATTTTGCAGATAAATTAGTACAAAGTCATGTAATACATCATAATACAGTTTCTAGAGTAAAAAGTGCTTTTAAGCAGTGCCCACACACACGTAGTGGGACACTGCATATGCAACTAGTCTTGTTTGAAAGCTGACATTCTTTTAAACAAGACCAGAATGACAGTTCTAGTCAAAGCAACAGAGGAGAAATCACTGTTAGATATAGAGTCTGGAATAATCGTGGTTAAAATTTGCTTTTACTTTTACATTCAGTTTCATTCACAGCATCCCGATTTCTATTATTGATATCTTCCCCTGTACTGAACAGATTTATGTCATTCTGGTATTGTCTGAAAGCTTGGAATGCTTTCAGACAATACAAAGACCATATTTGCATCTGGTACCAAACCACAGATATGTGCAGCTAAAGTAGCTCCCCCCTCCCTGTTAGTCTGGAAGAGGATAAGGGACAGTTGGCTATTAAGAGGTTAAAATAAATGCTTACTGATTTAATGTAATTGCAGGATTTGTCTCTGGTTTTGCTGGTTCTGCTCTGGGTACTGTGGGAAGTTATCTGCGTTCTGATTGGTCCTGCTAGTTCATGTGAGGAGAGAAAGGGCTTATGGGAAGTGAGGAAAATACAGGATGGCCTCAAGGAAGGGCAAAGATAATCACAGGAAGAGCAGCAGAGGCCATCTTAGGAAGTTTCTGAAATAGAGGCACAGAAAAATATGGTTGCTAAAGGCTGAATACAGACATCAGAAAGGTAAAATTAGCTGAAAAATGCAGCTTCATGAATATCTTAAATAATTTAGGAAGATGGTGAAGGAGTACATAGCAGACAGTGTCAGAGTCCTCAGTGATCCCTCAGTGCCTTACAACTACTGGGTGTCCAAGCTGGACACGTGGCACAAACTGGTGCTCTACTCCTTGGAGGTGCTGGCCTGCCCTGCCGCCAGCGTTTTGTCTGAGCAGGTATTTAGTGCTGCTGGTTGCATTATAACAGATAAGCGTATCCGCCTGTCAACTGAAAATGCTGACAGGTTGACTCTTAGAAAAATGAACAAGGCCTGGATTGACAATGACTTCTCGACTCCACCAGAGGAAAGCTGATGAACATAAAGGCACTTTAAATTTGTTGTTTATAAGGTACTGAATACACTGTATTCCAATGCACCCTTGCTTGGAAGTGGCAGCCGTAGCGGTTTCTCAAACTCCCTCTCCGGAATAAAACTCTGATTCCCCGTTACCCGTGGTCACCGTGGTTGGTGCTGAAAATGACATCAAAAGTTGATAGGGCAGACATCTGATTGTTCCCAGGTTATCTAGATTCACCAAAGCAGCAGCAGGCCCTCGCACATAATGTTTTAGATGGTCAGATCAGCAGGCCCTTGCTCCAAATGTTTTTGAGGGTAACCAGCAGGCAATCAATCATTATTTTTCAAGGCTGTGTATATAGCCCTCCTTTATGTGTAACAAAGGGTGTATTGTAGTGCTGGTTCCTTGTAATTTTTGGCAGTCCTTTCACTTAGTGCATAGGCTTTATGAGTGTAGGAGTCCCACTACATGAACAATTGTACCACAATATGAATGAGGCCCTCCTTTATGTGATATACAGGTTGTATCGGAGGGCCTCTTCCTTGTAATTTTTGGCAGCATTTACACTTTATATGCAAGTAAATATACAGGAAATAATGTTTCCTAACAATTTTTCCTCTAAAATCGATTTTATCTTTGGTTTTGTGCATATTATTGTCAGTCTGTAAAAGTGGCTCAGACAACATGGTTTCCAGTAGCAACCTGGGAGTCCAAGATGCATCCAGACATCTTCCCTATGCTGTTTCCGAACCATTTTGGTGGTGTTTCCATCAGTTTCTGACCTTTTCCTATGAACCAGGCACCTTCCCCTCTTCAGAGCACGGGGTGCCTGGTTTAACCTGTTGGGGTGGGCGGTGATCGGAAATGGGTGCCTGCTCAAATCATTGAGCAGGCACCCTGGGACAATGTGCGGGGGGTCCCGTGACCCCCCCCCCCCCGTATGGGCGATCGCCGCAAACCGCAGATAAATTCAGACCTGCAGTTTGCGCGTTTACGGGAGTTGCGGCGGGCGGTCGGAGGTGCCATCAGGTCCCCGTGTGGCTGTAACAGGGACCCGATGGCCTGGAAGGCAGCGCGATGCCTTCCTTAGGCATCGGTGCTGCCTTCCCATGACGAGCCTGGGAAAAAATGCCGGATCCGTAAAATAGAAATATTAGGTATCACCGCATCCGTATCGACTGACTCTATAAACATATCACATGACCTAAACCCTCAGATGAACACCGTAAAAAAATAAATAAAAAAAATGTGCTAAATAAATCATTTTTTGTCGACTTACATCACAAAAAGTACAACAGCAAGCGATCAAATAGGCGTATGGCCACCAAAATAGTACCAATCTAACTGTCACCTCATCCCTCAAAAGATTTGCCCCTACCTAAGGCTACTTTCACACTTGCGTTGTTCTTTTCCGGCATAGAGTTCCGTCACAGGGGCTCTATACCGGAAAAGAACTGATCAGTTTTATCCCCATGCATTCTGAATGGAGAGTAATCCGTTCAGTTTGCATCAGGATGTCTTCAGTTCAGTCGTTTTGACTGATCAGGCAAAAGAGAAAACCGCATCATGCTACGGTTTTCTCTCCGGCAAAAAAAACTGAAGACTTGCCTGAATGCCGGATCCGGCATTTTTTCCCATAGGAATCTATTAGCGCCGGATCCGGCATTCATAATACCGGAATGCCGGATCCGTCCTTCCGGCCTGCGCATGCGCAGACCGATAAAAATTTGAAAAAATGTACAAGACGGATCCGTCTGTCCGCATGACAAGCGGAGAGACGGATCCGTCCTTGCAATGCATTTGTGAGACGGATCCGCATCCGGATCCGTCTCACAAATGCTTTCATTCAGCGGCAGATCGGCGGATCCGGCGGGCAGTTCCGACGACGGAACTGCCCGCCGGATCACACTGCCGCAAGTGTGAAAGTAGCCTAAGACAATCGCCCAAAAAAAAAATATATATATGGCTCAGAATGTTTTAAAAAAGCTGTTATTGTGTAAAAATTACATAAATAAAAAAATATATACATATTAAGTATCGCCGTGTATGTAATAACCTGCTCTATAAAAATATCACATGACCTAACCCCTCAGGTGAACACCTTAAAAAAAATATAAAAACGGTGTAAAAAAAGCAATTTTTTGTCACCTTACATCACAAAAAGTGTAATAGCAAGCGATCAAAAAGTCATATGCACCCCAAAATAGTGTCATTCAAACCGTCATCTCATCCCGCAAAAAAGGAGACCCTACCTAAGATAATCACTCAAAAACTTAAAAAACTATGGCTCTCAGAATATGGAGACACTAAAACATGATTTCTTTTTTGTTTCATAAAAGATATTGTTGTGTAAAACTTACATAAATAAATAAAAAGTATACATATTAGGTATCGCCGCGTCCGTAATAACCTGCTCTATAAAAATATCACATGAGCTAACCTAAATGGGACATGGTGTCAAAAAACCAGTCCAGCAAAATCTCCCTTCCAAAAAAACGTGTGGCATTCCTTTCCTTCTGTGCTCTGCTGTATGTCTGTACAGCAGTTTACGACCACATATGGGGTGTTTCTGTAAACTACAGAATCAGAACCATAAATTTTTAGTTTTGTTTTGCTGTTAACCCTTACTTTGTAACTGGAAAAAAAATATTAAAATGGAAAATCTGCCAAAAAAATTGAAATTTTGAAATTGTATCTCTATTTTCCATTAATTCTTGTGGAACACCTAAAGGGTTAACAAAGTTTGTAAAATCAGTTTTGAATACCTTGAGGGGTGTAGTTTCTAGAATGGGGTCATTTTTGGGTGGTTTCTATTATGTAAGCCTCACAAAGTGCCTTCAGACCTGAACTGGTCCTTAAAAAGTGTTTTTTTTTTAAATTTCGGAGAAATTTCAAGATTTGCTTCTAAACTTCTAAGCCTTGTAACAAAAAAATAAAATGTCATTCCCAAAATGATCAAAACATGAAGTAGACATATGGGGAATGTAAAGTAATAACAATTTTTGTAGGTATTACTATGTATTATAGAAATAAAGAAATTGAAACGTAAAAATTTGCTAATTTTTAATTTTTTTTGTAAATTTGGTATTTTTTTTATAAATTATAAAGATTTTTTTTTACTCCATTTTACAAGTGTCATGAAGTACAATATGTCATGAAAAAACAATCTCAGAATGGCCCTTATAATTCAAAGCGTTTTAAAGATATCACCACATAGAGTGACACTGGTCAGATTTGCAAAAAATGGCCTGGTCCTTAAGGTGAAATATGGCCGTGTCCTTAAGGGGTTAATGCTTGTGTTCTCCCATTGACTTCAA
The DNA here is from genome assembly GCF_905171765.1 of Bufo bufo. Classification (NCBI taxonomy): domain Eukaryota; kingdom Metazoa; phylum Chordata; class Amphibia; order Anura; family Bufonidae; genus Bufo; species Bufo bufo. The sequence continues at coordinate 167,100,586 of NC_053391.1, read as the reverse complement.
TTATACTCGAGTGCTAGGTAGAGCACCCGAGTATTTCGATGTGTTCGACCCGAACCCTCGAGCACTATGGTGCTCGATCAACACTAATAGGGAGGAATCATTCCACATCATTTATGTTGAACAGGGTTCAGAAGGGGAGGTTAGAGCCTGGGTAATAGGAGCAATCCTACTACACCTTGCTGCACTGACTGGGGATCCAAATTGCCATTACACAGCTCTGTAATTCCAGCAAACCATTCTTATTAGGCCTATTGCACACGACCGTAAGGCTTTTTCAGTGTTTTGCGATCCGTTTTTCACGGATCCGTTGTTCCGTTTTTTGTTTCCGTTGTGTTTCCATTTCTGTTCCGTTTTTCCGTTCCGTTTTTCCGTATGGCATATACAGTATACAGTAATTACATAGATAAAATTGGGCTGGGCATAACATTTTCAATAGATGGTTCAGCAAAAAACGGAACGGAAACGGAAGACATACGTTTTTTTGCGGACCCATTGACTTGAATGGAGCCACGGACTGTGATTTGCGGGCAATAATAGGACATGTTCTATGTTAAAACGGAACGGAAACGGAATGCATACGGAGTACATTCCGTTTTTTTTTTGTGGAACCATTGAAATGAATGGTTCCGTATACGGACCGTATACGGAACGCAAAAAACGGCCAGTAAACGGGAAAAAAAAAACGTCCGTGTGCAATAGGCCTTAGGGTGCAAGTTGTGTTTGATACAGGCATTAACAGGATTTATTACAAGGAAATATTTCTATGTCTTATTTGCCCTTGTGAGGTGCAATTATATGTTCTAAAGCATTTTATGGCTTGTATTAGTGGGAAAAGGGGCTTATTGGCCAGTATATGGTGAAGTGCTAAAATTACAGCCCTTTTTGCAGTGTATTAGTGGCAAAAGTAAAATCTATTTGCAGTTCAGACATGCAGTTGTATGTTCTAAATCATTTTGGGGCGTTTATTAGTAGAAAATGAAAAAATATATTTGCAGTTATATGTTTAAAAACCTTTTGTGGCGTGTATTAGAAGCAAAAGAAAAAATACATTTGCCGTTCAGCGGTGCAGTTATATGTTCTAAAGCCCTTTTTTTGTGTGTATTAATGGTGAAGTGAGAAAATTACTGACTTTTTTGGGGTGTATTAATTTCCTTTTTATCTATTTATTTCACCTAACAGTATGTCAGACAGAGAAGTGCCAGGCCCTGCACAGGGGAGTGGCAGAGGCCTAAATGTTTTTGGCGCAAGCACAGGTCGCAGCAGAAGAAAGGGGGGCTTGGTAGCAGTGGTCGCAGCAAGAGGCCTGAGCTCCCAGTGTCATCTAGAGGTCGTGTCTTAACGAGCAAACCCAGCGGTTCTTTAATGTTTCACTCAGTTATCCACTTCCTCCAAATGACATCAGACACTCCCAGCCAAGAGTTATTGGATTCGTCAGACACAACCCTTAGTTGGCATGGCCCTGGAGCAGGTCCTGTACCCTCACCTGTTCTCAACCTCCCTCTGTCCTTTTTTGTTCCCTCAGCTCCACTATACAGTGAGGACGAGCTAATGGGCAGACAATTTGTGGAGGAGACAACTGCCCCTTCCTCTGGTAGGTGGGTAAAAAGTGATGAGGAAAGTGGCATGGGAGCTGGTGTTGCAAGCGGTCAGGCTCCTGGCTCAGAGACCATTGAGAAGGAAATCATTGACGTGCAGACATTACTTATTGATGATGTAGCCGATTGAAAATGGGAGCCGGGTGACGAAGGGGCTTTATCATGATCGGGAGAAGAGGGTGGCAGCTTACGCATAAGGCTGGGGTGGAGCCAGCAAGTTAGTAGCGTGGCCGGGAATCGGCAGTGTGGCAGCAGTGTAAGGTCGGGAGCCAAACGTGCCCATGGTAGACCACCCGCTTTTCAGGAGCCTATCTGCCCGTTAAGTAGTGGTGCATGAGCTCACGGAGGCAGCAGCGGTAGCAATCAGTAAGTGTGTAGTGTTGGTGGTAAAATCACCTACTCAGCGGTGTGGCAGTTTTTTTTTTAAATATGGACATACGTAGAATCTGTGTGCAGAAGGAGAAACATGGCCAGGGTGGCAATGTTGGCACCACGGCCCTGCATCCACATATGCAGCATCACCATAAAGTTGCCTGGGAGAAGCGTGGCTCCAATGTGGTGGTCCAGCCTGCCAAAGCAACCGCTGCATCATCCAGTGGCAGATTTCAGGCAGTCAAGGCTCCACCACCTTACCCGAAGGGAGCTGTCTGTCCTTCCCATCATCTGCTGGTCCAGATGCTCTTGCTCCTCCTACTCTTCATCAGTCATTCCGTCAGCAATCGATCACCGAAGCGATTGCCAAGAGACAACAGTATGTGTGCACTCATCCAACGGCGCAAAAGCTGAACGTGCTCCTGTCCAGGTTGATGGTGCTGCAGTCCCTCCTTTTCCAAGTGGTGGACTCTGCACCTTTCAGAAAACTGAATGCTTGTGCTGAGCCGAGGTGGAGAGTCCCAAGCCATCATTTCTTTGCCAAAAAGGCAGTACCAGCCCTGCACACACATGTATAACAGAAGGTAGGCCAGTCCTTGAGCCTGTCGGTGCCTGCCAAAGTGCACGGCAGTGCAGACATGTGGAGCTGTAACTACGGTCAGGGACAATACATGTCCTTTACGGCCCATTGGGTGAACGTGGTTCCTGTACAGCCTCACCAGCAACTTGGCCAGGTCACGCATTCTTCCGCCTCCACGTTCTTACGTCGTTGGTCCTGTGACAATGTCTGCCTCTGCCTCCTCATACAGGGGACAAACTGCTCGGTGTCCTTCAACAAGAAATCGAATCCTGGCTTTCTCTGCGACAACTGAAAATCGGAACCATGGTGACCGACAAACGGAAGAACATGGTGTCGGTGCTGCATCATGGAGGGCTGAGCCATGTGCCCTGCATGGCATACATGTTCAATCTGGTTGTCAAGCGGTTTCTGAAGTCTTCCACCCATTTGAAAGACATCCTCGTACATCGCAAAGACATCCTCGTACATTGCAAAGCATACCCTCCTTGAGCTGCAGCAGCAGAATGGCTTCCCCAACATAGGCTGATATGCGACATTTCCACCTGTTGGAATTCCACCCTCCATATGTTGGACCGACTATACAAACAGAGAAAGGCCATACACGATTTCTTGATGATCCAAGCTGCTGGGGAGGACCTGGCTTTAATCATTTACTTACAGTCCCTGGCTGTCAGTAATGTGACCCTGCACGCTACATGCTCCGTCTATCCACAGATAGACGGACCATGCCTAGCAACCCTATTTTAAGCACAGGTAAAAGTAGGCAGTACAGGGAACAAAAATGTGCAATTAAGGGGTAATTGAATACACAGTGAAAAGTTGAAATAGGGCCACCAAGGTAATATTAATCACCACAATCCAATACTCCAAAAAAATAAAAAAAATACAACAGTTATCCTTTAAATGTTTTCTGCAAACTACAAGGTTACTTGTTATTCATGAGTCTTATTTATTGAAGCGAATGGATAGCACATGTTGTAGGACATTTTTCCGATATAGGGCTCATCGAGAACCATCCTCCAGTTCTCTCTTTACTTAAAGGTGACATATTACCACTTCTGACATGTATGTTTTACTACATATTTTTATTTCCCATGAAATAATAATTCTTGAGCCCCTTGTCACATTCCTCAGTTATTGCTGCTAGACATTTATTAATGACTCGGAAACTTGATGTTACCAGTTGGAGATGTGTCCCTACATAGTTTAACACTGTACAATCAGTGTTGTCATTGTCAGATGGTGCACAGACACATACCCCATCTGGTAACACCCAGTTACATATTAATTAAACTTCTAGTAGCAATAACTGAGGAAAAGAAACAGCACAGACTTATAAGAAAAGATTCACCATAATAGCTATTACTTGGGAAATGCAGGTAGTTACTAAACCAGACAAATCAGGAAACGTGATAGTTCCCTTTAAGTGTTTAGGAGAGGGCTCTAATTATATTTCAGCACCTCCTTATAATTTGCCTCTTCTGAGGCTCCAAATAAGGACCTGCTGAATAGGAGACATAAACACTAAGAATGGTCTCACAAAAAAAAATTCTTTCAGTTTGGTGGCTATTTTCAGTATTGTTTGCAGCTTATTTAGTAACATTTCTGAAGCATTTTTTCATGCAGCCAGACATTAAAGCCAAACGCTTTAACGGCTCTAGTGAATTATTAATTTAAATTACCACTAAAACCAGAATCCAAACAAAGAAAAAAGAGCTACCAAAAAAGCATAACACTATCTCCTTATGTGTTTGTTTGTTTTTTGCTCTTGCTTCGTCAGATATTAAAAATTAAAAAACACAGAAAATAAAACAGAAAATGGTGCATTTTTCTCTCAGGCTGCAACTATGTCTTCTTCCCCTCCCTCTCCGCCTCTGATACTTGTGCATGTTAGCCAGAAAGTTAAGGAATAAGGGGCAGGATTTTGTCTGAATAGAGTTTGTCAGATTTGTCTACACAGACTGAGAGAAATACTTTCTATCTTTATAGGAAAACTTGACATTCAGGATCCTGGGAAAGGTAGGTAGCACTTTCTGTAGTGTCAGTGCTTTGTTATTGTATAGTATACCTGCACACACAGGGGGAAGTTTTGTAAGAAGCTGCTAAGTTTTGCAGTTTCCATCTCTTGTAAACTGCTCTGAGTGTCTGTTGAAGTGTACTGGAGTTAAGAGTCCCACTTCTTTCTCAAACTTTCTGAGAGGTCATGCTAGTGCACACAGATTGATAGCAGCCATTCTCCAGCCGAAGATGGAGGGGCTGGGAGGAAGGAAGCTCTTGTCTGACTGCAGGAAATCTCCTAAAACTTATTTTTGTAGCAGTTTGCAGATGTCCAAGCAAAAGAGATAAATACAAACCGCATGGTACAAATGCATGGTACAAATTCATGGTGTATTTTTGAACTGATAAAAAAGGTAACAAAATAGTATGTGCGAAAAATGTCAGGGGCTGCGATCAGAGGATTTATCTAGATATAAATGCTGTAGGTAGGGATATACTTGAAAATTACAGATAGAACAAAGGTCGAAAGAAAAAGTCACCTACAAGTACTTTCATAGGAAGGATTTTAGTGGTATTTTTCTGAATGTTCATATTTTTGCAGCATTTTTGCACCATTTTACTACATTTTGTGTGCTAAAGAGGTAGCTCGAGATTTTAGCTGAAGGTTTATGGGAAACATGAGACACAGGACACACAAGAACCCTTCTGGTGCTTGTGTTTTGCTTAATAATAGTGTGTGGAATTTTTGTCTTTCTGGTTTCTTTAAAACAACAACACAATATCTTGTAGCTCATAGCATTTTTTTCTGGCACCTTTAAATCATCTTCTGTATAAGGGAAAAACACCATGACCATGTCTATCCCGCTAAAATCTGTCCAAAAAGTTGTGTCAACTGGCACAATTTTTATGCAATTTGGCACAACTAGAGTTTCTTCATTTTTTTTACTTGCTCTAAAAGAGTCAGCAGTTATCATTAAGAGGTGGGGCTTTGTAGGAAAGGGGTGTGGCCTATGACACTCCATTTTGAAGCACAATTTTGACATAACATTCTTTCTCAATCTAAGCCAAGAAACAGTTGGTATAGAGATAGATAAAAGAGTCAATTCCTGAATTAAATTTATCATCAAAATCTAGTGCAGGTGTAGGCAGTCTTTCAAAATTTACATCATCTATAGGATTAGTAAATCTGGGCCACTGTTTTCAAAAAATGTCAGAAGAACCACCACAATGAAAATATCACAAAAAAAAATAAAATCTATGTTTGAGCCTATTCTGCCATTTTTTGATGGTAAAACAAAAATCATAGTGAGGTCAAATTCAAATATGTGGGGAATGTTATGCAACTCAATAAAGTGTTAATTGTTTCCAGTAAAGTTTATATTTTTAAATCAATGATTGCAGCAACAGAAAAACATATTTTGCTTGTAAAACAGGTTATTCAAAGAACATCACCTTATAGTAACATTTACTGAATGTGACATAAACTTATCATATGAAGTATGGTAATTGGTAAATGGTGAAAGAAATGTCAAAACTTCCATATAGTTAAAGTTAATTCAAATTAAAGGCTTTTGAATATTTGCAAAATGGCATCTAAAAAAACTACTATTCATCTTCCAAAAACAAGATGGCATAAACCAAAATTGGCAAAAATTACACAAGATTAAATCATGTGCTTCCCCCTAATAAGGTATACTGTATTCCCATAAGTTGTTGCTTTATTGCAATTTTTACATGATTTTTATAACTGCAACAAATATTGGGTATATTTTGGCAATATTTGTTACTAATTCATTTAAATAGAACTTGCAGGTTTCCATGTGTTTGCCGCCAAGACAGTCCCATTCACATGAATAAGTGGTTTTTCATTCACTGGAATCCCTAAATTAAATCTGTATGAACATTCCCTTATATTCACAAGTGGTGTTTTCATTGCATTTTATTTATTTTTTTACATTCTTTATTAACCTCTTCCCACCTAATGATGTAGGATTACTGTATGTCATGGCAAGTGGGTCTTTGTGTCAAACTGATTTAATAGTACGTTATGTACAGGGTGGGCCATTTATATGGATACACCTTAATAAAATGGGAATGGTTGGTGATATTAACTTCCTGTTTGTGGCACATTAGTATATGTGAGGGGGGGAAACTTTTCAAGATGGGTGGTGACCATGGCGGCCATTTTGAAGTCGGACATTTTGAATCCAACTTTTGTTTTTTCAATAGGAAGAGGGTCATGTGACACATCAAACTTATTGGGAATTTCACAAGAAAAACAATGGTGTGCTTGGTTTTAAAGTAACTTTATTCTTTCATGAGTTATTTACAAGTTTCTGACCACTTATAAAATGTGTTCAATGTGCTGCCCATTGTGTTGGATTGTCAATGCAACCCTCTTCTCCCACTCTTCACACACTGATAGCAACACCGCAGGAGAAATGCTAGCACAGGCTTCCAGTATCCGTAGTTTCAAGTGCTGCACATCTCGTATCTTCACAGTATAGACAATTGCCTTCAGATGAGCCCAAAGATAAAAGTCTAAGGGGGTCAGATCGGGAGACCTTGGGGGCCATTCAACTGGCCCACGATGACCAATCCACTTTCCAGGAAACTGTTCATCTAGGAATGCTCGGACCTGACACCCATAATGTGGTGGTGCACCATCTTGCTGGAAAAACTCAGGGAACGTGCCAGCTTCAGTGCATAAAGAGGGAAACAGATCATCATGTAGAAATTTCGCATATCCAGTGGCCTTGAGGTTTCCAATGATGAAGAATGGCCCCACTATCTTTGTACCCCATATACCACACCATACCATCAATTTTTTTCTTCCAACAGTCTTGGAGGGATCTATCCAATGTGGGTTAGTGTCAGACCAATAGCGGTGGTTTTGTTTGTTAACTTCACCATTCACATAAAAGTTTGCCTCATCACTGAACAAAATCTTCTGCGTAAACTGAGGGTCCTGTTCCAATTTTTGTTTTGCCCATTCTGCAAATTCAGTGCGCCAATCTGGGTCATCCTCGTTGAGATGCTGCAGTAGCTGGAGTTTGTAAGGGTGCCATTTGTGAGTAGCTAATATCCGCCGAAGGGATGTTCGACTAATGCCACTCTCCAGTGACATGCGGCAAGTGCTACGCTGTGGGCTCTTGCTGAATGAAGCTAGGACAGCCACTGATGTTTCTTCATTAGAGACAGATTTCATGCATCCACATTTTGGCAAATCCAACACTGAACCAGTTTCACGAAACTTAGCAAGCAGTTTGCTAACTGTAGCATGGGAGATGGGTGGTCTCGTAGGGTGTGTTGCATTGAAATCTGCTGCAATGACCTGGTTACTGCGTTCACCGGACATCAACACAATTTCTATCCTCAAGCTCCTCACGTGTTAACCTCGGCGACATGTCAATGGCTGTAAACAAAGAGAAACTTGTAAATAACTCATGAACGAATAAAGTTACATTAAAACCAAGCACACCATTGTTTTTCGTGTGAAATTCCCAATAAGGTTGATGTGTCACATGACCCTCTTCCTATTGAAAAAACAAAAGTTGGATTCAAAATGTCCGACTTCAAAATGGCCGCCATGGTCACCACCCATCTTGAAAAGTTCCCCCCCCCCTCACATATACTAATGTGCCACAAACAGGAAGTTAATATCACCAACCATTCCCATTTTATTAAGGTGTATCGATATAAATGGCCCACCCTATAGATGGCATGTGCACAGGAGCTGTGATATGCAGCTGATCTACCCTTTCAACAATCAGAATCAGAGTTAGCTCCAATCCTAAGTCCAAATGGTTCCAGCTACAGTATTTAACCTCTTTTAGGGGTTTCAGAGAGGGAAAATATTTCTTCTAGCTTATTGTCAATCCCCCCCCACCAGAAGTAAATGTGAGAGGCTGATGGTTGCTAGGGCAGTCGTAGGCCTAACAATGGTCTCCGGGTCTTCCAAGTATAGAATCATATTATGCTAACGCATAAGCATAATGCACGGCACTACATATAAGCATATACAGGTGAAACTCCAAAAATTTGATTATTGTGCAAAAGTCCATTTATTTCAGTAATGCAAATTAAAAGTAATTGCATTAATGCAGCTTAAAATTTGAATTTTGTGAAAAGGTTCAATATTCTAGGCTCAAAGTGTCACACTCTAGTCAGCTAATTAATCCATACTCCCTGAGCAAAGGGTACCTCAAAATTGAGACTTTGGGGTTTCATAAGCGGTAAGCCATAATCATCTAAATATCTTGCTTTGCATGTTATGAGTCTATCTCAAATAATAGTTTCACCTTTTAAGTTGCATTACTGAAATAAATGAACTTTGAACGATATTCTAACTTTTCGAGTTTCACCTATATATACTTATACACTGCTCAAAAAAATAAAGGGAACACAAAAATAACACATCCTAGATCTGAGTTAATTAAATATTCTTCTGAAATACTTTGTTCTTTACATAGTTGAATGTGCTGACAACAAAATCACACAAAAATTTAAAAATGGAAATCAAAATTTTCAACCCATGGAGGTCTGGATTTGGAGTCACACTTAAAATTAAAGTGGAAAAACACACTACAGGCTGATCCAACTTTGATGTAATGTCCTTAAAACAAGTCAAAATGAGGCTCAGTAGTGTGTGTGGCCTCCACGTGCCTGTATGACCTCCCTACAACGCCTGTACATACTCCTGATGAGGTGGCGGACGGTCTCCTGAGGGATATCCTCCCAGACCTGGGCTAAAGCATCTGCCAACTCCTGGACAGTCTGTGGTGCAACGTGACGTTGGTGGATAGAGCGAGGCATGATGTCCGAGATGTGCTCAATTGGATTCAGGTCTGGGGAACAGGCGGGCCAGTCCATCGCATCAATGCCTTCGTCTTGCAGGAACTGCTGACACACTCCAGCCACATGAGGTCTAGCATTGTCTTGCATTAGGAGGAACCCAGGGCCAACCGCACCAGCATATGGTCTCACAAGGGGTCTGAGGATCTCATCTCGGTACCTAATCGCACTCAGGCTACCTCTGGCGAGCACATGGAGGGCTGTGCGGCACTCCAAAGAAATGCCACCCCACACCATTACTGACCCAATGCCAAACCGGTCATGCTGGAGGATGTTGCAGGCAGCAGAACGTTCTCCATGGTGTCTCCAGACTCTGTCACGTCTGTCACATGTGCTCAGTGTGAACCTGCTTTCATCTGTGAAGAGCACAGAGCGCCAGTGGCGTATTTGCCAATCTTGGTGTTCTCTGGCAAATGCCAAACGTCCTGCACGGTGTTGGGCTGTAAGCACAACCCCCACCTGTGGATGTCGGGCCCTCATATCACCCTCATGGAGTCTGTTTCTGACTGTTTGAGCAGACACATGCACATTTGTGGCCTGCTGGAGGTCATTTTGCAGGGCTCTGGCAGTGCTCCTCCTGTTCCTCCTTGCACAAAGGCGGAGGTAGCGGTCCTGCTGCTGGGTTGTTGCCCTCCTACGGCCTCCTCCACGTCGCCTGATGTACTGGCCTGTCTCCTGGTAGCACCTCCATGCTCTGGACACTACGCTGACAGACATAGCAAACCTTCTTGCCACAGCTCGCATTGATGTGCCATCCTGGATAAGCTGCACTACCTGAGCCACTTGTGTGGGTTGTAGACTCCGTCTCATGCTACCACTAGAGTGAAAGCACCGCCAGCATTCAAAAGTGACCAAAACATCAGCCAGGAAGCATAGGAACTGAGAAGTGGTCTGTTGTCACCACCTGCAGAACCACTCCTTTATTGGGAGTGTCTTGCTAATTGCCCTTAATTTCCACCTGTTGTCTATCCCATTTGCACAACAGCATGTGAAATTGATTGTCACTCAGTGTTGCTTCCGAAGTGGACAGTTTGATTTCACAGAAGTGTGATTGACTTGGAGTTACATTGTGTTGTTTAAGTGTTCCCTTTATTTTTTTGAGCAGTGTATAAATATATATATATATAGATATATACTTATATAAGTATATATTTATATATATACAGTGAGGCAGTGACAGGCCTCATACATGATAGAGGTGTGGAGCGGGTGGATTTCAGTCCACACCCCTATTCCACCACAGGTATTCACCTGACCAGGTGACGCCAGGTGGGTTTAATCACTGGGGGATAAACCAGCCCTCAGTGTATGAGTCCAAGGGAGACTTGGAAACGGAAGCCTGCAGAGGCTCTGGGTGTCACAGGTTAAGGGGAAGGGAAAACACCAAATACACACCACAACGAATAGACAACAAACTAGGCCTCAAAAGCTAAGGAAGAGGGATTGGTGACCTCCTAGTAATCAATAGGCCTTTCCCTAACTCCTGCCAGTATGAGCAGGTCCTGATGGTGGAAATACTCATACACCGTATACCTAAAGCCCTGCTAAAACTGCCGAGCCCTAGGATAGATAGCAGGGGATGAGACAGCTGGTTCCTTCATCTCCCTGAGGCCTAGAAACAAAGAACACCAGATAATAAGAAACAGCGAAGGCAACAAGTACTTAGCTTAGAGATGTATAGAGAAGCAGGAGATCCAAGACATACCAGTAGGGATGAGCGAACCCGAACTGTGTAGTTCGGGTTCGTACCGAATTTTGGGGTGTCCGTGACACGGACCCGAACCCGAACATTTTCGTAAAAGTCCGGGTTCGGTGTTCGGCGCTTTCTTGGCGCTTTTTGAAAGGCTGCAAAGCAGCCAATCAACAAGCGTCATACTACTTGGCCCAAGAGGCCATCACAGCCATGCCTACTATTGGCATGGCTGTGATTGGCCAGTGCACCATGTGACCCAGCCTCTATTTAAGCTGGAGTCACGTAGCGCCGCACGTCACTCTGCTATGATCAGTATAGGGAGAGGTTGCAGCTGCGACGTTAGGGCGAGATTAGGCAGATTAACTCCTCCAAAAGACTTCATTCTGTGATCGATCTGCAGCTGTGGATCATTGAAGTGCTATTATTGACTTGCTCACTTTTTTGAGGCTGCCCAGAGCGTTTTTAGATCACTTTTTTTCTGGGGTGATCGGCGGCCATTTTGTGACTTGTGGTGCGCCAGCACGAGCTATCACCAAGTGTATTTAACCATCGATAGTGTGGTTATTTTGTGCTATATCCTACATCAGCTGCAGGCTGAGCCTGTGTCACCGAAGTGCATTTAACCATCAACAGTCTGGTTATTTTTTGGCCATATACTACATCAGCTGCAGGCTGAGCCTGTGTCACCCAAGTGTATTTAACCATCGATAGTGTGGTTATTTTGTGCTATATCCTACATCAGCTGCAGGCTGAGCCTGTGTCACCCAAGTGCATTTAACCATCAACAGTCTGATTATTTTTTGGCCATATACTACATCTGGTGCAGGCTGAGCATGTGTCACCCAAGTGCATTTAACCATCAACAGTCTGATTATTTTTTGGCCATATACTACATCTGGTGCAGGCTGAGCCTGTGTCACCCAAGTGCATTTAACCATCAACAGTGTGGTTATTTTTTGGCCATATATTACATCAGGGGCAAGTTGAGCCTGTCACCCAGCGCCTAAAAAATAGACCTGACATTTCTATTCAACCAAATCTGTACTATTTTAGCTGGTCAAGTTATTTGTATTGACCGTAAAAGCACACTTTTTTTTCTGGGTTGAAAAAGCATTCCCAAATTTCCCATTCTCAAAATAACTAGTTTCTGGTATTTGAGGCCTACTTGAAATCTATCCCAAAAAGAAAATCTTACATTGAAGGTATTGATAGTGTCATTCAGAAAAACCTAAGACACACGCTAGCGTGCTGATAGAAGTGTCATTCTGTGATTAAACCTATACCTGTCACACAGCGCAAAAAAAAAACAGGTCTCACATCTCTATTCAACCAAATCTGCACTGTTTTTGCTGGTCAAGTTATTTGTAGTGACCGTAAAAGCAGACTTTTTTTTCTGGGTTGAAAAAGCATTCCCAAATTTCCCATTCTCAAAATAACTAGTTTCTGGTATTTGAGGCCTACTTGAAATCTATCCCAAAAAGAAAATCTTACATTGAAGGTATTGATAGTGTCATTCAGAAAAACCTAAGACACACGCTAGCGTGCTGATAGAAGTGTCATTCTGTGATTAAACCTATACCTGTCACACAGCGCAAAAAAAAACAGGTCTCACATCTCTATTCAACCAAATCTGCACTGTTTTTGCTGGTCAAGTTATTTGTAGTGACCGTAAAAGCAGACTTTTTTTTCTGGGTTGAAAAAGCATTCCCAAATTTCCCATTCTCAAAATAACTAGTTTCTGGTATTTGAGGCCTACTTGAAATCTATCCCAAAAAGAAAATCTTACATTGAAGGTATTGATAGTGTCATTCAGAAAAACCTAAGACACACGCTAGCGTGCTGATAGAAGTGTCATTCTGTGATTAAACCTATACCGGTCACACAGCGCAAAAAAAAAACAGGTCTCACATCTCTATTCAACCAAATCTGCACTGTTTTTGCTGGTCAAGTTATTTGTAGTGACCGTAAAAGCAGACTTTTTGTTCTGGGTTGAAAAAGCATTCCCAAATTTCCCATTCTCAAAATAACTAGTTTCTGGTATTTGAGGCCTACTTGAAATCTATCCCAAAAAGAAAATCTTACATTGAAGGTATTGATAGTGTCATTCAGAAAAACCTAAGACACACGCTAGCGTGCTGATAGAAGTGTCATTCTGTGATTAAACCTATACCTGTCACACAGCGCAAAAAAAAACAGGTCTCACATCTCTATTCAACCAAATCTGCACTGTTTTTGCTGGTCAAGTTATTTGTAGTGACCGTAAAAGCAGACTTTTTGTTCTGGGTTGAAAAAGCATTCCCAAATTTCCCATTCTCAAAATAACTAGTTTCTGGTATTTGAGGCCTACTTGAAATCTATTCCAAAAAGAAAATCTTACATTGAAGGTATTGATAGTGTCATTCAGAAAAACCTAAGACACACGCTAGCGTGCTGATAGAAGTGTCATTCTGTGATTAAACCTATACCTGTCACACAGCGCAAAAAAAAACAGGTCTCACATCTCTATTCAACCAAATCTGCACTGTTTTTGTTGGTCAAGTTATTTGTAGTGACCGTAAAAGCAGACTTTTTGTTCTGGGTTGAAAAAGCATTCCCAAATTTACAATTCTCAAAATAACTAGTTTCTTGTATTTGAGGCCTACTTGAAATCTATCCCAAAAAGAAAATCTTACATTGAAGGTATTGATAGTGTCATTCAGAAAAACCTAAGACACACGCTAGCGTGCTGATAGAAGTGTCATTCTGTGATTAAACCTATACCTGTCACACAGCGCAAAAAAAAAACTGGTCTCACATCTCTATTCAACCAAATCTGCACTGTTTTTGCTGGTCAAGTTATTTGTAGTGACCGTAAAAGCAGACTTTTTGTTCTGGGTTGAAAAAGCATTCCCAAATTTCCCATTCTCAAAATAACTAGTTTCTGGTATTTGAGGCCTACTTGAAATCTATCCCAAAAAGAAAATCTTACATTGAAGGTATTGATAGTGTCATTCAGAAAAACCTAAGACACATGCTAGCGTGCTGATAGAAGTGTCATTCTGTGATTAAACCTATACCTGTCACACAGCGCAAAAAAAAACAGGTTTCACATCTCTATTCAACCAAATCTGCACTGTTTTTGCTGGTCAAGTTATTTGTAGTGACTGTAAAAGAAGACTTTTTGTTCTGGGTTGAAAAAGCATTCCCAAATTTCCCATTCTCAAAATAACTAGTTTCTGGTATTTGAGGCCTACTTGAAATCTATCCCAAAAAGAAAATCTTACATTGAAGGTATTGATAGTGTCATTCAGAAAAACCTAAGACACACGCTAGCGTGCTGATAGAAGTCTGATTCTGTGATTAAACCTATACTTGTCACACAGCGCAAAAAAAAAAAAACAGGTCTCACATCTCTATTCAACCAAATCTGCACTGTTTTAGCTGGTCAAGTTATTTGTAGTGACCGTAAAAGCAGACTTTTTGTTCTGGGTTGAAAAAGCATTCCCAAATTTGCCATTCTCAAAATTGTGGTGAACGGGAACAATGAGGAAAACATCTAATAAGGGACGCGGACGTGGACATGGTCGTGGTGGTGTTAGTGGACCCTCTGGTGCTGGGAGAGGACGCGGCCGTTCTGCCACAGCCACACGTCCTAGTGAACCAACTACCTCAGGTCCCAGTAGCCAGCAGAATTTACAGGGATATTTGGTGGGGCCCAATGCCGTTCTAAGGATGGTAAGGCCTGAGCAGGTACGGGCATTAGTCAATTGGGTGGCCGACAGTGGATCCAGCACGTTCACATTATCTCCCACCCTGTCTTCTGCAGAAAGCGCACAGATGGCGCATGAAAACCAAGCCCATCGGTCTGTCACATCACCCCCATGCATATCAGGGATACTGTCTGAGCCTCAAGTTATGCAGCAGTCTCTTATGCTGTTTGAAGACTCTGCTGCCAGGGTTTCCCAAGGGCATCCACCTAGCCCTTCCCCAGGGGTGGAAGAGATAGAATGCACTAACGCACAACCACTTATTTTTCCTGATGATGAGGACATGGGAATACCACCTCAGCACGTCTCTGATGATGACGAAACACAGGTGCCAACTGCTGCGTCTTTCTGCAGTGTGCAGACTGAACAGGAGGTCAGGGATCAAGACTGGGTGGAAGACGATACAGGGGACGATGAGGTCCTAGACCCCACATGGAATGAAGGTCGTGCCACTGACTTTCACAGTTCGGAGGAAGAGGCAGTGGTGAGACCGAGCCAACAGCGTAGCAAAAGAGGGAGCAGTGGGCAAAATCAGAACACCCGCCGCCAAGAGACTCCGCCTGCTACTGACCGTCGCCATCTGGGACCGAGCACCCCAAAGGCAGCTTCAAGGAGTTCCCTGGCATGGCACTTCTTCAAACAATGTGCTGACGACAAGACCCGAGTGGTTTGCACGCTGTTCCATCAGAGCCTGAAGCGAGGCATTAACGTTCTGAACCTTAGCACAACCTGCATGACCAGGCACCTGCATGCAAAGCATGAACTGCAGTGGAGTAAACACCTTAAAAACAAAGAAGTCACTCAGGCTCCCCCTGCTACCTCTTCTGCTGCTGCTGCCTCGGCCTCTTCTGCTGCTGCCGCCGCCTCGGCCTCTTCCTCCGCCTCTGGAGGAACGTTGGCACCTGCCGCCCAGCAAACATGGGATGTACCACCAACACCACCACCTGCGTCACCAAGCATCTCAACCATGTCACACGGCAGCGTTCAGCTCTCCATCTCACAAACATTTGAGAGAAAGCGTAAATTCCCACCTAGCCACCCTCGATCCCTGGCCCTGAATGCCAGCATTTCTAAACTACTGGCCTATGAAATGCTGTCATTTAGGCTGGTGGACACACACAGCTTCAAACAGCTCATGTCACTTGCTGTCCCACAGTATGTTGTTCCCAGCCGCCACTACTTCTCCAAGAGAGCCGTGCCTTCCCTGCACAACCAAGTGTCCAATAAAATCAAGTGTGCACTGCGCAACGCCATCTGTGGCAAGGTCCACCTAACCACAGATACGTGGACCAGTAAGCACGGCCAGGGACGCTATATCTCCCTAACTGCACACTGGGTAAATGTAGTGGCGGCTGGGCCCCAGGCGGAGAGCTGTTTGGCGCACGTCCTTCCGCCGCCAAGGATCGCAGGGCAACATTCTTTGCCTCCTGTCTCCTCCTCCTCCTACTCAGCTTCCTCCTCCTCTTCTTCCACCTGCTCATCCAGTCAGCCACACACCTTCACCACCAACTTCAGCACAGCACGGGGTAAACGTCAGCATGGCATTCTGAAACTCATATGTTTGGGGGACAGGCCCCACACCGCACAGGAGTCTTGGCGGGGTATAGAACAACAGACCGACGAGTGGTTGCTGCCGGTGAGCCTCAAGCCCGGCCTGGTGGTGTGCGATAATGGGCGAAATCTCGTTGCAGCTCTGGGACTAGCCGGTTTGACGCACATCCCTTGCCTGGCGCATGTGCTGAATTTGGTGGTGCAGAAGTTCATTCGCAAATACCCCGAGATGTCAGAGCTGCTGCATAAAGTGCGGGCCGTCTGTTCACGCTTCCGGCGTTCACACCCTGCCGCTGCTCGCCTGTCTGCGCTACAGCGTAACTTCAGCCTTCCCGCTTACCGCCTCATATGCGACGTGCCCACCAGGTGGAACTCCACCTTGCATATGCTGGACAGACTGTGCGAGCAGCAGCAGGCCCTAGTGGAGTTTCAGCTGCAGCACGCACGGGTCAGTCGCACTGTGGATCAGACCCACTTCACCACCAATGACTGGGCCTCCATGCGAGACCTGTGTGCCCTGTTGCGCTGTTTCGAGTACTCCACCACCATGACCAGTGGCGATGACGCCGTTATCAGCGTTACAATACCACTTCTATGTCTCCTTGAGAAAACACTTAGGGCGATGATGGAAGAGGAGGTGGCTCAGGAGGAAGAGGAGGAAGAGGGGTCATTTTTAGCACTTTCAGGCCAGTCTCTTCGAAGTGACTCAGAGGGAGGTTTTTTGCAACACCAGAGGCCAGGTACAAATGTGGCCAGATAGGGCCAACTACTGGAGGACGAGGATGAGGAGGAGGTGGAGGAGGATGAGGATGAAGCATGTTCACAGCGGGGTGGCACCCAAAGCAGCTCGGGCCCATCACTGGTGCGTGGCTGGGGGGAAACACAGGACGATGACGATACGCCTCCCACAGAGGACAGCTTGTCCTTACCTCTGGGCAACCTGGCACACATGAGCGACTACATGCTGCAGTGCCTGCGCAACGACAGCAGAGTTGCCCACATTTTAACGTGTGCGGACTACTGGGTTGCCACCCTGCTGGTTCCCCGGGACAAAGACAATGTGCCCACCTTACTTCCTACACTGGAGCGTGATAGGAAGATGCGCGAGTACAAGTAGCGCGTCTACCAAGCGCACGTTGGTAGACGCGCTACTGAGAGCATTCCCAAATGTCTCAGGGGAACCAGTGGAAGCCCAAGGCGAAGGCAGAGGAGGAGCAAGAGGTCGCCAACGCAGCTGTGTCACGCCCAGCTCCTCTGAGGGCAGGGTTAGCATGGCAGAGATGTGGAAAAGTTTTGTCAACACGCCACAGCTAAGTGCACCACCACCTGATACGGAACGTGTTAGCAGGAGGCAACATTTCACTAACATGGTGGAACAGTAACTGTGCACACCCCTCCACGTACTGACTGATGGTTCGGCCCCATTCAACTTCTGGGTCTCCAAATTGTCCACGTGGCCAGAGCTAGCCTTTTATGCCTTGGAGGTGCTGGCCTGCCCGGCGGCCAGCGTTTTGTCTGAACGTGTATTCAGCACGGCAGGGGGCGTCATTACAGACAAACGCAGCCGCCTGTCTACAGCCAATGTGGACAAGCTGACGTTCATAAAAATAAACCAGGCATGGATCCCACAGGACCTGTCCATCCCTTGTGCAGATTAGATATTAACTACCTCCCCTTAAAAATATATTATTCTACTCCAGGGCACTTCCTCATTCAATACTATTTTTAATTTCATTTTACCATTATATTGCGGGGCAACCCAAAGTTGAATGAACCTCTCCTCTGTCTGGGTGCCGGGGCCTAAATGTGTGACAGTGAGTGGCCTGTTCCAGTGGTGGGTGACGTGAAGCCTGATTCTCTGCTATGACATGAAGACAGATTCTGCGCTGACATAAGGCCAGATTCTCTGTTACGGGACCTCTCTCCTCTGCCTGGGTGCCTAGGCCTAAATGTGTGACAGTGGCCTGTTCCAGTGGTGGGTGACGTGAAGCCTGATTCTCTGCTATGACATGAATACAGATTCTGCGCTGACATAAGGCCAGATTCTCTGTTACGGGACCTCTCTCCTCTGCCTGGGTGCCTGGGCCTAAATGTGTGACAGTGGCCTGTTCCAGTGGTGGGTGACGTGAAGCCTGATTCTCTGCTATGACATGAATACAGATTCTGCGCTGACATAAGGCCAGATTCTCTGTTACGGGACCTCTCTCCTCTGCCTGGGTGCCTGGGCCTAAATGTGTGACAGTGGCCTGTTCCAGTGGTGGGTGACGTGAAGCCTGATTCTCTGCTATGACATGAATACAGATTCTGCGCTGACATAAGGCCAGATTCTCTGTTACGGGACCGCTCTCCTCTGTCTGGGTGCCGGGGCCTAAATGTGTGACAGTGGCCTGTTCCAGTGGTGGGTGACGTGAAGCCTGATTCTCTGCTATGACATGAAGACAGATTCTGCGCTGACATAAGGCCAGATTCTCTGTTACGGGACCGCTCTCCTCTGTCTGGGTGCCGGGGCCTAAATATGTGACAGTGGCCTGTTCCAGTGGTGGGTGACGTGAAGCGTGATTCTCTGCTATGAGATGAATACAGATTCTGCGCTGACATAAGGCCAGATTCTCTGTTACGGGACCTCTCTCCTCTGCCTGGGTGCCTGGGCCTAAATGTGTGACAACAGCCTGTTCCAGTGGTGGGTGACGTGAAGCCTGATTCTCTGCTATGACATGAAGACAGATTCTGCGCTGACATAAGGCCAGATTCTCTGTTACGGGACCGCTCTCCTCTGTCTGGGTGCCGGGGCCTAAATGTGTGACAGTGGCCTTTTCCAGTGGTGGGTGACGTGAAGCCTGATTCTCTGCTATGACATGAAGACAGATTCTGCGCTGACATAAGGCCAGATTCTCTGTTACGGGACCGCTCTCCTCTGTCTGGGTGCCGGGGCCTAAATGTGTGACAGTGGCCTGTTCCAGTGGTGGGTGACGTGAAGCCTGATTCTCTGCTATGACATGAAGACAGATACTGCGCTGACATAAGGCCAGATTCTCTGTTACGGGACCGCTCTCCTCTGTCTGGATGCCGGGGCCTAAATGTGTGACAGTGGCCTGTTCCAGTGGTGGGTGACGTAAAGCCTGATTCTCTGCTATGACATGAAGACAGATTCTGCGCTGACATAAGGCCAGATTCTCTGTTATGGGACCGCTCTCCTCTGTCTGGGTGCCGGGGCCTAAATGTGTGACAGTGGCCTGTTCCAGTGGTGGGTGACGTGAAGCCTGATTCTCTGCTATTACATGAA
Organism: Bufo bufo; assembly: GCF_905171765.1. Classification (NCBI taxonomy): domain Eukaryota; kingdom Metazoa; phylum Chordata; class Amphibia; order Anura; family Bufonidae; genus Bufo; species Bufo bufo. The sequence continues at coordinate 167,080,914 of NC_053391.1, read as the reverse complement.
TACAGATTCTGCGCTGACATAAGGCCAGATTCTCTGTTACGGGACCTCTCTCCTCTGCCTGGGTGCCTGGGCCTAAATGTGTGACAGTGGCCTGTTCCAGTGGTGGCTGACTTGAAGCCTGATTCTCTGCTATGACATGAATACAGATTCTGCGCTGACATAAGGCCAGATTCTCTGTTACGGGACCTCTCTCCTCTGCCTGGGTGCCTGGGCCTAAATGTGTGACAGTGGCCTGTTCCAGTGGTGGGTGACGTGAAGCCTGATTCTCTGCTATGACATGAAGACAGATTCTGCGCTGACATAAGGCCAGATTCTCTGTTACGGGACCGCTCTCTTCTGTCTGGGTGCCTGGGCCTAAATGTGTGACAGTGGCCTGTTCCAGTGGTGGGTGACGTGAAGCCTGATTCTCTGCTATGACATGAAGACAGATTCTGCGCTGACATAAGGCCAGATTCTCTGTTACGGGACCGCTCTCCTCTGCCTGGGTGCCGGGGCCTAAATGTGTGAAAGTGGCCTGTTCCAGTGGTGGGTGACGTGAAGCCTGATTCTCTGCTATGACATGAAGACTAGAGTTGAGCGAACACCTGGATGTTCGGGTTCGAGAAGTTCGGCCGAACTTCCCGGAAATGTTCGGGTTCGGGATCCGAACCCGATCCGAACTTCGTCCCGAACCCCATTGAAGTCAATGGGGACCCGAACTTTTCGGCACTAAAAAGGCTGTAAAACAGCCCAGGAAAGAGCTAGAGGGCTGCAAAAGGCAGCAACATGTAGGTAAATCCCCTGCAAACAAATGTGGATAAGGAAATTAATTTAAAAAAAAATAAAAATAAAAAAAATGACCCAATATCAATTGGACAGAGGTCCCATAGCAGAGAATCTGGTTTCACGTCAGCAGAGAATCAGTCTCTTCATGCCATAGCAAAGAATCTGGCTTCATGTCAGCACAGAATCAGTCTCTTCATGCCATAGCAGAGAATCTGGCTTCATGTCAGCACAGAATCTGTCTTCATGTCATAGCAGAGAATCAGGCTTCACGTCACCCACCACTGGAACAGGCCACTGTCACACATTTAGGCCCCGGCACCCAGACAGAGGAGAGCGGTCCCGTAACAGAGAATCTGGCCTTATGTCAGCGCAGAATCTGTCTTCATGTCATAGCAGAGAATCAAGCTTCACGTCACCCACCACTGGAACAGGCCACTGTCACACATTTAGGCCCAGGCACCCAGTCAGAGGAGAGAGGTCCCGTAACAGAGAATCTGGCTTGATGTCAGCACAGAATCTGTCTTCATGTCATAGCAGAGAATCAGGCTTCATGTCACCCACCACTGGAACAGGCCACTGTCACACATTTAGGCCCAGGCACCCAGGCAGAGGAGAGAGGTCCCGTAGCAGAGAATCTGGCCTTATGTCAGCGCAGAATCAGTCTTCATGTCATAGCAGAGAATCAGGCTTCACGTCACCCACCACTGGAACAGGCCACTGTCACACATTTAGGCCCCGGAACCCAGACAGAGGAGAGCGGTCCCGTAACAGAGAATCTGGCCTTATGTCAGCGCAGAATCTGTATTCATGTCATAGCAGAGAATCAGGCTTCACGTCACCCACCACTGGAACAGGCCACTGTCACACATTTAGGCCCCGGCACCCAGACAGAGGAGAGCGGTCCCGTAACAGAGAATCTGGCCTTATGTCAGCGCAGAATCTGTCTTCATGTCATAGCAGAGAATCAGGCTTCACGTCACCCACCACTGGAACAGGCCACTGTCACACATTTAGGCCCCGGCACCCAGACAGAGGAGAGCGGTCCCGTAACAGAGAATCTGGCCTTATGTCAGCGCAGAATCTGTATTCATGTCATAGCAGAGAATCAGGCTTCACGTCACCCACCACTGGAACAGGCCACTGTCACACATTTAGGCCCCGGCACCCAGACAGAGGAGAGCGGTCCCGTAACAGAGAATCTGGCCTTATGTCAGCGCAGAATCTGTATTCATGTCATAGCAGAGAATCAGGCTTCACATCACCCACCACTGGAACAGGCCACTGTCACACATTTAGGCCCCGGCACCCAGACAGAGGAGAGCGGTCCCGTAACAGAGAATCTGGCCTTATGTCAGCGCAGAATCTGTCTTCATGTCATAGCAGAGAATCAGGCTTCACGTCAGCCACCACTGGAACAGGCCACTGTCACACATTTAGGCCCAGGCACCCAGGCAGAGGAGAGAGGTCCCGTAACAGAGAATCTGGCCTTATGTCAGCGCAGAATCTGTATTCATGTCATAGCAGAGAATCAGGCTTCACGTCACCCACCACTGGAACAGGCCACTGTCACACATTTAGGCCCAGGCACCCAGGCAGAGGAGAGAGGTCCCGTAACAGAGAATCTGGCCTTATGTCAGCGCAGAATCTATATTCATGTCATAGCAGAGAATCAGGCTTCACGTCACCCACCACTGGAACAGGCCACTGTCACACATTTAGGCCCAGACACCCAGGCAGAGGAGAGAGGTCCCGTAACAGAGAATATGGCCTTATGTCAGCACAGAATCTGTCTATATGTCATAGCAGAGAATCAGGCTTCACGTCACCCACCACTGGAACAAGCCACTGTCACATATTTAGGCCCCGGCACCCAGACAGAGGAGAGAGGTCCCGTAACAGAGAATCTGGCCTTATGTCAGCGCAGAATCTGTATTCATGTCATAGCAGAGAATCAGGCTTCACGTCACCCACCACTGGAACAGGCCACTGTCACATATTTATGCCCAGGCACCCAGGCAGAGGAGAGAGGTCCCGTAACAGAGAATCTGGCCTTATGTCAGCGCAGAATCTGTCTTCATGTCATAGCAGAGAATCAGGCTTCACGTCACCCACCACTGGAACAGGCCATTGTCACACATTTAGGCCCAGGTACCCAGGCAGAGGAGAGAGGTCCCGTAACAGAGAATCTGGCCTGATGTCAGCGCAGAATCTGTCTTCATGTCATAGCAGAGAATCAGGCTTCACGTCACCCACCACTGGAACAGGCCACTGTCACACATTTAGGCCCAGGCACCCAGGCAGAGGAGAGAGGTCCCGTAACAGAGAATCTGGCCTGATGTCAGCACAGAATCTGTCTTCATGTCATAGCAGAGAATCAGGCTTCACGTCACCCACCACTGGAACAGGCCACTGTCACATATTTAGGCCCAGGCACCCAGGCAGAGGAGAGAGGTCGCGTAACAGAGAATCTGGCTTCATGTCAGCACAGAATCTGTCTTCATGTCATAGCAGAGAATCAGGCTTCACGTCACCCACCACTGGAACAGGCCACTGTCACACATTTAGGCCCCGGCACCCAGACAGAGGAGAGGTTCATTCAACTTTGGGTTGCCCCGCAATATAATGGTAAAATGAAATTAAAAATAGTATTGAATGAGGAAGTGCCCTGGAGTAGAATAATATATTGTTAAGGGGAGGTAGTTAATATCTAATCTGCACAAGGGATGGACAGGTCCTGTGGGATCCATGCTTGGTTCATTTTTATGAACGTCAGCTTGTCCACATTGGCAGTAGACAGGCGGCTGCGTTTGTCTGTAATGACGCCCCCTGCCGTGCTGAATACACGTTCAGACAAAACGCTGGCCGCCGGGCAGGCCAGCACCTCCAAGGCATAAAAGGCTAGCTCTGGCCACGTGGACAATTTGGAGACCCAGAAGTTGAATGGGGCCGAACCATCAGTCAGTACGTGGAGGGGTGTGCACAGGTACTGTTCCACCATGTTAGTGAAATGTTGCCTCCTGCTAACACGTTCCGTATCAGGAGGTGGTGCAGTTAGCTGTGGCGTGGTGACAAAACTTTTCCACATCTCTGCCATGCTAACCCTGCCCTCAGAGGAGCTGGCCGTGACACAGCTGCGTTGGCGACCTCTTGCTCCTCCTCTGCCTTCGCCTTGGGCTTCCACTTGTTCCCCTGTGACATTTGGGAATGCTCTCAGTAGCGCGTCTACCAATGTGCGTTTGTACTCGCGCATCTTCCTATCACGCTCCAGTGTAGGAAGTAAGGTGGGCACATTGTCTTTGTACCGGGGATCCAGCAAGGTGGCAACCCAGTAGTCCGCACACGTTAAAATGTGGGCAACTCTGCTGTCGTTGCGCAGGCACTGCAGCATGTAGTCGCTCATGTGTGCCAGGCTGCCCAGAGGTAAGGACAAGCTGTCCTCTGTGGGAGGCGTATCGTCATCGTCCTGTGTTTCCCCCCAGCCACGCACCTGTGATGGGCCCGAGCTGCTTTGGGTGCCACCCCGCTGTGAACATGCTTCATCCTCATCCTCCTCCACCTCCTCCTCATCCTCGTCCTCCTCGTCCTCCAGTAGTGGGCCCTGTCTGGCCACATTTGTACCTGGCCTCTGGTGTTGCAAAAAACCTCCCTCTGAGTCACTTTGAAGAGACTGACCCCTCTTCCTCCTCTTCCTCCTGGGCCACCTCCTCTTCCATCATCGCCCTAAGTTTTTTCTCAAGGAGACATAGAAGTGGTATTGTAACGCTGATAACAGCGTCATCGCCACTGGCCATGTTGGTGGAGTACTCGAAACAGCGCAACAGGGCACACAGGTCTCGCATGGAGGCCCAGTCATTGGTGGTGAAGTGTGTCTGATCCGCAGTGCGACTGACCCGTGCGTGCTGCAGCTGAAACTCCACTATGGCCTGCTGCTGCTCGCACAGTCTGTCCAGCATATGCAAGGTGGAGTTCCACCTGGTGGGCACGTCGCATATGAGGCGGTGAGCGGGAAGGCCGAAGTTACGCTGTAGCGCAGACAGGCGATCAGCGGCAGGGTGTGAACGCCGGAAGCGCGAACAGACGGCCCGCACTTTATGCAGCAGCTCTGACATGTCGGGGTAGTTGCGAATGAACTTCTGCACCACCAAATTCAGCACATGCGCCAGGCAAGGGACGTGCGTCAAACCGGCTAGTCCCAGAGCTGCAACGAGATTTCGCCCATTATCGCACACCACCAGGCCGGGCTTGAGGCTCACCGGCAGCAACCACTCATCGGTCTGTTGTTCTATACCCCGCCACAACTCCTGTGCGGTGTGGGGCCTGTCCCCCAAACATATGAGTTTCAGAATGGCCTGCTGACGTTTACCCCGGGCTGTGCTGAAGTTGGTGGTGAAGGTGTGTGGCTGACTGGATGAGAAGGTGGAAGAAGAGGAGGAGGAAGCTGAGTAGGAGGAGGAGGAGACAGGAGGCAAAGAATGTTGCCCTGCGATCCTTGGCGGCGGAAGGACGTGCGCCAAACAGCTCTCCGCCTGGGGCCCAGCCGCCACTACATTTACCCAGTGTGCAGTTAGGGAGATATAGCGTCCCTGGCCGTGCTTACTGGTCCACGTATCTGTGGTTAGGTGGACCTTGCCACAGATGGCGTTGCGCAGTGCACACTTGATTTTATCGGACACTTGGTTGTGCAGGGAAGGCACGGCTCTCTTGGAGAAGTAGTGGCGGCTGGGAACAACATACTGTGGGACAGCAAGTGACATTAGCTGTTTGAAGCTGTGTGTGTCCACCAGCCTAAATGACAGCATTTCATAGGCCAGTAGTTTAGAAATGCTGGCATTCAGGGCCAGGGATCGAGGGTGGCTAGGTGGGAATTTACGCTTTCTCTCAAATGTTTGTGAGATGGAGAGCTGAACGCTGCCGTGTGACATGGTTGAGATGCTTGGTGACGCAGGTGGTGGTGTTGGTGGTACATCCCATGTTTGCTGGGCGGCAGGTGCCAACGTTCCTCCAGAGGCAGAGGAAGAGGCTGAGGCGGCGGCAGCAGAAGATGCCGAGGCAGCAGCAGAAGAGGCCGAGGCGGCAGCAGCAGAAGAGGCAGCAGGGGGAGCCTGAGTGACCTCCTTGTTTTTAAGGTGTTTACTCCACTGCAGTTCATGCTTTGCATGCAGGTGCCTGGTCATGCAGGTTGTGCTAAGGTTCAGAACGTTAATGCCTCGCTTCAGGCTCTGATGGCACAGCGTGCAAACCACTCGGGTCTTGTCGTCAGCACATTGTTTGAAGAAGTGCCATGCCAGGGAACTCCTTGAAGCTGCCTTTGGGGTGCTCGGTCCCAGATGGCGGCGGTCAGTAGCAGGCGAAGTCTCTTGGCGGCGGGTGTTCTGATTTAGCCCACTGCTCCCTCTTTTGCTACGCTGTTGGCTCGGTCTCACCACTGCCTCTTCCTCCGAACTGTGAAAGTCAGTGGCACGACCTTCATTTCATGTGGGGTCTAGGACCTCATCGTCCCTTGCATCGTCTTCCATCCAGTCTTGACCCCTGACCTCCTGTTCAGTCTGCACACTGCAGAAAGACGCAGCAGTTGGCACCTGTGTTTCGTCATCATCAGAGACGTGCTGAGGTGGTATTCCCATGTCCTCATCATCAGGAAAAATAAGTGGTTGTGCGTTAGTGCATTCTATCTCTTCCACCCCTGGGGAAGGGCTAGGTATATGCCCTTGGAAAAACCCTGGCAGCAGAGTCTTCAAACAGCATAAGAGACTGCTGCATAACTTGAGGCTCAGACAGTTTCCCTGATATGCATGGGGGTGATGTGACAGACCGATGGGCTTGGTTTTCATGCGCCATCTGTGCGCTTTCTGCAGAAGACTGGGTGGGAGATAATGTGAACGTGCTGGATCCACTGTCGGCCACCCAATTGACTAATGCCTGCACCTGCTCAGGCCTTACCATCCTTAGAACGGCATTGGGCCCCACCAAATATCGCTGTAAATTCTGCTGGCTACTAGGACCTGAGGTAGTTGGTTCACTAGGACGTGTGGCTGTGGCAGAACGGCCACGTCCTCTCCCAGCACCAGAGGGTACACTAACACTACCACGACCATGTCCACGTCCGCGTCCCTTATTAGATGTTTTCCTCATTGTTCCCGTTCACAACAATTTTGAGAATGGCAAATTTGGGAATGCTTTTTCAACCCAGAACAAAAAGTCTGCTTTTACGGTCACTACAAATAACTTGACCAGCTAAAACTGTGCAGATTTGGTTGAATAGAGATGTGACACCTGTTTTTTTTTTGCGCTGTGTGACAGTTATAGGTTTAATCACAGAATGACACTTCTATCAGCACGCTAGCGTGTGTCTTAGGTTTTTCTGAATGACACTATCAATACCTTCAATGTAAGATTTTCTTTTTGGGATAGATTTCAAGTAGGCCTCAAATACCACAAACTAGTTATTTTCAAAATGGCAAATTTGGGAATGCTTTTTCAACCCAGAACAAAAAGTCTGCTTTTACGGTCACTACAAATAACTTGACCAGCTAAAACTGTGCAGATTTGGTTGAATAGAGATGTGAGACCTGTTTTTTTTTTGCGCTGTGTGACAGTTATAGGTTTAATCACAGAATGACACTTTACAGAATGACACTATCAGCACGCTAGCGTGTGTCTTAGGTTTTTCTGAATCACACTATCAATACCTTCAATGTAAGATTTTCTTTTTGGGATAGATTTCAAGTAGGCCTCAAATACCACAAACTAGTTATTTTCAGAATGGCAAATTTGGGAATGCTTTTTCAACCCAGAACAAAAAGTCTGCTTTTACGGTCACTACAAATAACTTGACCAGCTAAAACTGTGCAGATTTGGTTGAATAGAAATCTCAGGTCTATTTTTTAGGCGCTGGGTGACAGGCTCAACTTGCCCCTGATGTAATATATGGCCAAAAAATAACCACACTGTTGATGGTTAAATGCACTTGGGTGACACAGGCTCAGCCTGCAGCTGATGTAGTATATGGCCAAAAAATAATCAGACTGTTGATGGTTAAATGCACTTGGGTGACACAGGCTCAGCCTGCAGCTGATGTAGGATAACGCACAAAATAACCACACTATCGATGGTTAAATACACTTGGTGATAGCTCGTGCTGGCGCACCACAAGTCACAAAATGGCCGCCGATTACCCCAGAAAAAAAGTGATCTAAAAACGCTCTTGGCAGCCTCAAAAAAGTGAGCAAGTCGATAATAGCACTTCAATGATCCACAGCTGCAGATCGATCACAGAATGAAGTCTTTTGGAGGAGTTAATCTGCCTAATCTCGCCCTAACGTCGCAGCTGCAACCTCTCCCTATACTGATCATAGCAGAGTGACGTGCGGCGCTACGTGACTCCAGCTTAAATAGAGGCTGGGTCACATGGTGCACTGGCCAATCACAGCCATGCCAATAGTAGGCATGGCTGTGATGGCCTCTTGGGCCAAGTAGTATGACGCTTGTTGATTGGCTGCTTTGCAGCCTTTCAAAAAGGGCCAAGAAAGCGCCGAACACCGAACCCGAACACAGACTTTTACGAAAATGTTCGGGTTCGGGTCCGTGTCACGGACACCCCAAAATTCAGTTCGGGTTCGCTCATCCCTAATGAAGACAGATTCTGCGCTGACATAAGGCCAGATTCTCTGTTACGGGACTGCTCTCCTCTGTCTGGGTGCCGGGGCCTAAATGTTTGACAGTGGCCTGTTCCAGTGGTGGGTGACGTGAAGCCTGATTCTCTGCTATGACATGAAGACAGATTCTGCGCTGACATAAGGCCAGATTCTCTGTTACGGGACCGCTCTCCTCTGTCTGGGTGCCGGGGCCTAAATGTGTGACAGTGGCCTGTTCCAGTGGTGGGTGACGTGAAGCCTGATTCTCTGCTATGACATGAAGACTGATTCTGTGCTGACATGAAGCCAGATTCTCTGCTATGGCATGAAGAGACTGATTCTGTGCTGACATGAAGCCAGATTCTTTGCTATGGCATGAAGAGACTGATTCTCTGCTGACGTGAAGCCAGATTCTCTGCTATGGGACCTCTGTCCAATTGATATTGGTTCATTTTTATTTTTTTAATTTTTATTTTAATTCATTTCCCTATCCACATTTGTTTGCAGGGGATTTACCTACATGTTGCTGCCTTTTGCAGCCCTCTAGCTCTTTCCTGGGCTGTTTTACAGCCTTTTTAGTGCCCAAAAGTTCGGGTCCCCATTGACTTCAATGGGGTTCGGGTTCAGGACGAAGTTCGGTTCGGGTTCGGATCCCAAACCCGAACATTTACGGGAAGTTCGGCCGAACTTCTCGAACCCGAACATCCAGGTGTTCGCTCAACTCTACATACCAGCACTAGCAACTCCATGAAGAATAAACTATCCACTGCATGGTCAGCAGTATGAGGCGGATCTAAATAGAGCCTTATCACTGATAATGAGCGGCACCTGAGGAGAGTTGAGTTGCTTTCAAACAACAACATACATTGAGGAAAACAGAGAGACCTGTCAGATAGCCTCACATGCAGCAAGTCTATACGATCTTCTGACCTCTCTCACAGGAGGGACCGTGACACTGGGTGGTCTCAGCAAAGAGGGCTTAGGGGCCACGAGGCTGAGAAAAGTCAGATCTTACTCAGTGTGTGGACTGCACTCTATAAGTGAGGTAGAGACGACCAATGTATTAGGTAGTGCTAGACGGGAAGGTGTTTATTTTGCTTTATTTATGTTTGTGCTGGTGTTGAAGTGCCCACAATAAAGCACAGTATGGACTTTAAACCCCTGTTTGATGCAAATTCTGTCTTTGCCGACCCCTAAGAGAGAGTGATCCTTTTATTTATATATATATATATATATATATATATATATATACAGTATATATGGTGAAACGAACACTCCCCACACTCCAAAATGTAAATTTAATATGCCAAAAAAGTCAAAAGCTTCAAAAGCCAAAAAACAAAACAAAACACTAATTTAACAGAAAATGCCCCTAGGCAAAAAGCGTTTGTCTTTCGTGTATTGCATATACATAGACTTTCAGCTAACATCTGGAGCTGTTGTTTTTACAGGAGAAAAACACAACAGAAAAAAACACAGGTACAAAAAATTTCACTAAAACCACAAAAGTGCAGAAAAATGCCACAAAATTCCTGCATGTTTTCAGCCTTAGATTTCTTCATTAAAAATGGCATTGATAAAGATAATATAGTATTGTTGATTATCATTTTCATCATCATTTGCAATAGTAGTAGTATTGAGCACGAATATTCGAAAAGCTAATTTTTATCTCGAATATCGCCACTTCGAGAATTTGCAAATATTTGGAATATAGTGCTATAAATCCGTTATATTGAATATTCGTCATTTTTTCCATCTGAACACATGATTCCTCCCTTCTTCTTGCTTGTGGACCAATGAGTCATTGGCCCACAAGAAAATTCAGTACGGAGGAATCATGACTTCAGATGAAAAAAAATGACAAATATTGAAAAAAATATATATATACAGCACTATATTCAATATAGTGCTATATATTCATATTTTAGAATATTCTGCATTTTTTTCCATCTGAATTGAACACTGAACACTGTTCACTTCAGATGGAAAAAAATATATATTCGTATTTTTAGAATATTCATCCTTTTTTTCCTTCTGAAGTGAACACTGAACACTGTGCACTTCAGATGGAAAAAAATGACAAATATTCTATGAATATATATGAATATATAGCAAAATATAATGAATATACAAATTCACAAATATATGACGAATATTCTACAAAATATTCGCAAAATATCACAAATTCGAATATGACCCCTGCAGCTTATCACTAAATAGTAGTACTAAATTATCTTTTCTTATAAATCTTTGGATTTTGTCCCTTAAAGGGGTTGTCCAGTTTCCTATATTGATGACCTATCCTCAGGATTGATGATCTATCCTCAGGATATGCTTGACAAAGGCTGAGTGCAGCCGAAACGTTACATTGTCTGTTTGTACATATGCTTTGAAGTACCTGAAATAAAGAAGATCATTGGAGATGCTGCTGCAACCTTTTTTTCAATCATTTATCCTGTGACCACGTTGGATCTGTAGTGTTTGGTACAGCTATTGTATTCCCTGACAGCTCTAAATGGACCTTTGTGTGCTGCTCTTATCCAATCTTGTTTTACTATCCTCAGGAGAGGTCATCAATATCAGATCTGCAGGGATCCAATTCTCGGCACCCCCACCAATCAGCTGTTTGAAGGGATCACAGCACTTGCGTGAGCGCTGCATTCTCTTCAATGTTTAACTACAAGCCATCGACATTGTAATGGCTGTGCAGGGTAATACAAATGCAATAGTGAATAGGATGAGCAGTATTAAGTAAACTGCCTCACCATTACAATGCTGATGGCTTATAGGTAAAAACTGAAGAACACATAGGCCTCACATAATTTTTGCAACCCCAAACAGCTGATCAATGGAGGGCCAGAAGTCGGACTCCAGCCAATCTAATATTGATGACCTATCCTGAGGATAGGTCATCAATATCTGAAAACCTGGCAACCCCTTTATTATTTTTTTTCAGCAAATACTAATTTTATCATAACATTTTTATATTCATGTGTATTTCTAACCTAATAAATCTAAATCTACAAAACTAAATCTTTTCAAAACTACAAGCAGTGACAATGTTATGGCTATTACATGTTTTTGTGCAGAACTGATACTGTAACATGCAATTTCCTGCAAGTCATTTTAGGATAATATATATCAAAAAGAATCATTCTAACAGAGTAACAGAAAAGAAAAAACTGCAAAGCAAAATGTTCTGATTCATACTGCTTTACACTTCAATGGATAAAATCAAATTGTAAGAGAAGGAAATACATATGAAAGAAAGTCATTAACTTAGCAGGACCTGTCTTTCTATTCTCTAGATATTGTGGTTTGTAGAGACGGCCTTGCATGTTCACTGAACATGCAAACATATGGCGATATTCGCACGCACCACATTTATTTTCTTGCGCCAAACTTTCACCCATAACACATCCATCAGGTTGGACAGGACAGCAAATTGAGACGTTTCAGCATATGGACACACTCCCACCCTATAAATAAACCCGATCTGGCAGCCATTTTACATTCAGTTTTTTACCAGTGTAAGATGAGATTGCTTTGTGGAGCAGGGACAGAATGTTAGTGACACCAAACGATAGCTAATATTGCCGCAAAAGTCCTTTTAAGGACTGGTATAGGTGTGCTATCGATAGGTGTGACATACAGAGAGGTGTGATATACTTATAATATACTTTCTAACATAGAAAGTATATTATAGTGCATTTGTATTGTGCAGCAGTTGTGTGCGGTTCTGCTGAGATACCGCAGCTAGATAGACGGACTAACGCTATTGGAATAACTAATTGCAACTGGTGTGATATACCTGTTGCCCCCCCCCAAAAAAAACTAATTGAGGGGTTTGATATATCTATAATATAACTTCTAACATAGAAAGTATATTATAGTGCATTTGTATTGTGCAGCAGTTGTGTGCGGTTCTGCTGCGATACTGCAGCTAGATAGAGGGACAAACACTATTGGAATAAGTAATTGCAACAGGTGTGATATACCTGTTGCCCCCAAAAAAAACTGATAGAGGGGTGTGATATACCTATATTATACCTTCTAACATAGAAAGTATAATATAGTGCATTTGTACTGTGCAGCAGTTGTGTGCGGTTCTGCTGAGATACCACAGCTAGATAGAGGGACAAACGCTATTCAAATAAGTAATTGCAACTGGTGTGATATACCTGTTGCCCCAAAAAAAACTGATTAAGGGGTGCAATATACCTGATTCCACAAAATATTGATTGATGGGTGTGATACACCGGCTTCCACCAAATATAGATTGAGGCCTGCGATACACCAGCTTCCACCAAATATTGATTAAGGGGTTTGATATACGAGCTTCCAGCAAATACTCATTATTGGGTTTTATATACCTGTTTCCACAAAATACTGATATAGGGGATTGATATACCAGCTTCCGCAAAATATTGATTGAGGCCTGCGAAATACCTGCTTCCACAAATACTGCTCTTCTATAGGGACTTTGTCACAGGATCATTTTGAAAATGACAGGCAAAAGAAGAAGAGGCAGGGCATTCCGCAGGGGTGGTAGGGGTCGGGCAGGTGAACCAGGCCTGAGCCTAAGTGGGAAGTTGGAGAAGGTGCATGCGATTACGTCAAAGGACGCACCAGAGCTGGTTAAGTGGCTCACTCAGCCTTCCGCTTCTGCACCCTTCTCATCGTCTGTATCAGCACCCTACTCACTCTCTGCTGTGTGCACCCCCAAAGACACTACCACCACCACCACCATAGCCCCTCCACTCAAGTCAGAGGAATTATTTTCCCATCCATTCCCAGACCTTACCAATGCGCAGCCACTCTTGGCATCGGATGAGGAAGAGGAGGTAGCAACGGCCACCACCCAGCAGTCTGACGACAGTGCCCAGATCAGCCCAAGGAGGGTGGTCCCCGCTGTTGCTGCCTACTCCGAGATCTCTAATGTCAGTGGTGGGGAAGGTGACGATGATGACGTGTCGATGGATTTTACGTGGGTGCCCACAAGAGAGGAAGAGAAGGGGAGTTAAGAGTGAGAGAAGGAGCAGAATTTGCAAATATTGAGAATATAGTGCTATATATTAGTTTTTCGAATATTCAGCATTTTTTTCATCTGAACGCATGATTCCTCCCTGCTTCTTGCTTGTGGGCCAATGAGTCAGGTTAGACGTTGCCATGCTGTGCTGCGGCTGTTGTGCCTGGAAGCCAAGAGCCCACCGGTCACAGGCCGATCAGTGGTTAACCCCGCTCAATTTGACAGTTGGTAAAGTGGTGTGCGACAATGGTGCCAATCTGTTGAGCGCGCTAAAACAGGGCAAAATTACACACGTGCCATGCATGGCACACGTCCTGAACTTAGTCGTGCATCGATTTGTTGCCAAATACCCCGGGGTCCAGGACGTCTTGCGGCAGGCCAGGAAAATCTCTGCCCATTTTAGAAGATCTTACACGGCCATGGCTCGCATTGCTGGCGATAAGCGGCGACACCACTTGCCTGTGAGACGTCTGATTTGTGACTGCCCGACATGCTGGAACTCCACCTTGTATATGCTTTATAGGCTGCACCAGCAGAAACGTGCCGTTAACGATTACCTGTACGAACTCTGCGGCAGGACAGGTTCTCGGGAGCTTGGTTTTCTTTCACCGTGCCAGTGGCTGCTCATGCATGACGCATGCAGACTTCTGCGGCCATTTGATGAGATCACCAAACTGTTCAGTCGCAGCCATGGCGCCATCAGTTACACTGTACCTTACGCCTTCTTTCTGAAGTGTGCATTGCATCGTGTCATTGATCAAGCTATCGAGGAGCAGGAGCAGGAAGATGAGGAAGTCGCAATGCTGAATGAATTCCCAGGGGGTGCTATTCCATCTGAGACAAGTCAGCAGGAGTCTGAAGAGGAGTCAGAAGAGGATGGTACCTGAGAGGAGGAGGAGCAAGAAGAGAAGAATTTAAACTTTTTCAGGATCCCTGGTGTTTTCCGTGGATGGGGGAGGAGACCAAGGACGACATTCTCCTGGGCAATGAGCAGGAGCCAGGCCGCTCCACCGCTTCCTATTTAGTGCAAATGGGGGCCTTCATGCTCGAGTGTTTGAAGAGGGTCCCCTGTATAAAAAGAATAAAGGGAAAGGACCAGTACTGGGTGGCAACATACTTAGACTCCCAGTACAAACACAAAATGGCAGACATATTACCAGTGTTGAGGAAGCGTTGAGACATATGCATATATATATATATATATATATATATATGCATGCAAACACGTGCATGCATGTATAATATATACGCATACTGTACATAAATGGGCGCATTATAGGATGATGTGCACAGATGTGCCCAGCATCTGCGCACATATGCCCTTAATATTCCACAGGGGCTCATTGTAGCCCCTGTGGGGAATATGTTCCCCCTTATATGCCCCTCTTATATATACACGTGCCCCCTTATATGTGTCCCCTTATAGTCATATTAGAGTCCCCTTATAGTATACTCCCCATATCCATGTCCCCTGACTCACCTGAAACCAGAGGTATCAGTGTGAATGTGCCCCAAGCATTCACACTGATGCCACCTGGCTAATTGCATCAGAATGACCGGACAAGAGTCCGGTCATCCTGCCTGCTTCAAAGAACTCTGATTCAATAGAATCGGAGTCCTTTGTATTAATTATCTACAGCGCTGCTGGAGATAATTATGCATAATAGGAAGAGGGGAGAAAACTCCCCTCCTTCTATCATGTGCATTCCGGCAGCGCTATTACTATCGCGCTGCCCGGAATGCAAAGTGTTAGAGGTGGGAGATCAAAGGCTTCTCCCGCCTGTCAGGAAGTGGCGCGGCCCTGACACGCTCGCGCAGGGACGCGCGTGCTGGCGCAGTAACGTCATCTCACTGTGCCGTCCCACGTGTCCCTGATGGTGGCGCGCCCGCGCGCCACAGTGTGGGCGGTGCGGCAGTGCGGGCCGCCAGACATAAATATCCGGCGGCTCCTGCACTGGGGAGAATAGCCGAGCTGCCCCCCTGAAGGAGAGAGACCCCCTACCCCCCAGCAGAGGACGGAGAGCACAGGCAGCGCTCGCTGGGGGAGTGAGAATCATCCCCAGGACGACGAGCATCCCCTGGACAACAAGCTGTTAACCCCTGGAGGGCTGAGTATCCACTATCCCACCACCGCTTCCATTAAACCCTGCCCTGCCATCCGACCATTACTCCCTGCTCCTATACACCCCAATCCCTGCTGTCCTGCCTACAATACCCCACCATTAACCCCTACAATATCAACCCCTATCCTTGATAAACCCCTATTCCTGCCACCTGAACCCCTGCTCTGTCCTACCATTAACCCCTACAATCCCACTGCTATAAACCCCTATCCACTGTTGTATTCTGTACCCCTACCCTTCAGTAACCCCTGGACCACCAATCCCCTACCCTAACCCTATAGGAGCATCCTTGCTCCCTATTCTGGGTTAACCCCTGCTGTATCCTTGCAACCCTGTGTCTGTGGCCTGCATTTACCCTTGCCGCGCCACCATTAACCCTTCGTCCATAGGGATAGTTTAGAGCCAGGTTGGGTGGGCTGCTAATAAATATATGTAAGTGTATTGTATAGTTAGATTGTGGGTGGAACTTGGGATTGAATAGTATATTTAGTGCTGTATTTATGGTACTGTATTGTGTGTATTGTGTACTGTAGGTTGATAATAAATATCTTGTATTATTTGTATTATACAAACGCAAAATACAAATGCAATAGCACTCTGCAACTAGCACTCTGCCCTGCCTCTATGCTGGATGTTGAATGAGGCATTGGTGTACATTTTGGCCAAAGCGTAATAAGCCACTCACCACGTCACCTCACCCACCAGAGTGCTGGTTGCAGAGTGCTATTGCATTTGTATTTTGTGTTTGTATATGTATTTCGCCATAGCGATGTGCACCTGCATACATGGTTGTGCTGACTGAATCCCCCACATTATTTGTATTATACCTACTGCGTAACGTGTGGTTATTAGCGGAAGCTAGCTCAGTTACGCGCTTGCAGCTAGTTTAGTGATTAGCGTAAGGCAAAGTGAAAGTGTTATTCTTTATTAATGATATAAATAGGTGCGGGTACCAATCCTACAGCGCATGCAAGAAGAGGGCGGTTTGAAGATGTGTTGGTTACTTCGGATATGAGATCATTCTTACAATCAACCCATCGACAGCCGCCCTCCGAATCCAGCTTTAGGGAACACTTAGACCGACAAGTGTCTAACTACATCGGGTTAACGGCCGATGTGGACGCTCTAAGAAGCGAGGAACCCCTTGACTACTGGGTGTGCAGGCTTGACCTGTTGTCAGAGCTGGCATAATTTGCCATAGAACTCTTGGCTTGCCCCTCGTCGAGTGTCCTGTCGGAAAGGACTTTTGGCGCAGCAGTGGGGATCATGACCGATAAGCGCACTCGCCTACCTCACGAAAGTGTGGACTACCTCACATTTCTAAAAATGAATGAGGCATGGATTTCGTAGGAATTCAACATATATGACGACCACATTTAACTGAATTTCCTCATGTCAGCCCACAAATATCCGCCACTACTTAGAACAAATAAGGGTCCCTGTCTTATGTAAATACAGCGGCATAAAAGGCCTTTCCTGTCCGGTGAATGCCTAATGTTTGGGGCCACAGAGGAATTCAACACCTGGGATGACCACTTGTTATCGAATTTCAACTATTATCATTTGGGGGGTTTTCAAGAGGGGGGATTCGTTAGCCATGTTTTAAATCCAATTTTATATTTTTCATCGCGGCGGCTCCCCCAGGCTACGCTAACGCCGATTGGCGTCATCTCGCGTGAGCCGAGATTTCCTGTGAACGCGCGCACACAGGCGCGCGCGCTCACAGGAACGGAAGGTAAGAGAGTGGATCTCCAGCCTGCCAGCGGCGATCGTTCGCTGGCAGGCTGGAGATGTGTTTTTTTTAACCCCTGAAAGGTATATCAGATGCTGTTTTGATAACAGCGTCTAATATACCTGCTACCTGGTCCTCTGGTGGTCCCCTTTGTTTGGATCGACCACCAGAGGACACAGGTAGCTCAGTAATATGTTGCACCAAGCACCACTACACTACACCCCCCCCCTGTCACTTATTAACCCCTTATTCACCCTTGATCATCCCTGATCACCCCATATAGACTCCCTGATCACCCCCCTGTCATTGATTACCCCCCTGTCAATGATTACCCCCCTGTAAAGCTCTATTCAGACGTCCGCATGATTTTTACGGATCCACTGATAGATGGATCGGATCCGCAAAACGCATACGGACGTCTGAATGGAGCCTTACAGGGGCGTGATCAATGACTGTGGTGATCACCCCATATAGACTCCCTGATCACCCCCCTGTCATTGATTAACCCCCTGTATAGCTCCATTCAGACGTCCGCATGATTTTTACGGATCCACTGATAGATGGATCAGATCCGCAAAACGCATACGGACGTCTGAATGGAGCCTTACAGGGGCGTGATCAATGACTGTGGTGATCACCCCATATAGACTCCCTGATCACCCCCCTGTCATTGATTACCCCCCTGTCATTGATCACCCCCCTGTAAAGCTCCATTCAGACGTCGGCATGATTTTTACGGATCCACTGATAGATGGATCGGATCCGCAAAACGCATATGGACGTCTGAATGGAGCCTTACAGGGGCGTGATCAATGACTGTGGTGATCACCCCATATAGACTCCCTGATCACCCCCCTGTCATTGATTACCCCCCTGTAAAGCTCCATTCAGATGTCCGCATGATTTTTATGGATCCACTGATAGATGGATCGGATCCGCAAAACGCATACGGACGTCTGAATGGAGCCTTACAGGAGCGTGATCAATGACTGTGGTGATCACCCCATATAGACTCCCTGATCACCCCCCTGTCATTGATTACCCCCCTGTCATTGATTACCCCCCTGTCATTGATCACCCCTCTGTAAAGATCCATTCAGATGTCCGCATGATTTTTACGGATCTACTGATAGATGGATCGGATCCGCAAAACGCATACGGACGTCTAAATGGAGCCTTACAGGGGCGTGATCAATGACTGTGGTGATCACCCCATATAGACTCCCTGATCACTCCCCCTGTCATTGATTTTCCCCCTGTCATTGATCACCCCCCTGTAAAGCTCCATTCAGACGTCCGCATGATTTTTACGGATCCACTGATAGATGGATCGGATCCGCAAAACACATACATGCGTCTCCCTGGAGCCTTCCAGGGGGGGTGATCACCCCATATAGACTCCCTGATCACCCCCCTGTCATTGATCACCCCCCCTGTCATTGATCACCCCCCCTGTCATTGATCACCCCCCCTGTCAGGCTGCATTCAGATGTCCGTATGATTTTTACGGATCCACGGATACATGGATCGGATCCGCAAAACACATAAGGACATCTGAATGGAGCCTTATAGGGGGGTGATCAATGACAGGGGGGTGATCACCCCATATAGACTCCCTGATCACCCCCCTGTCATTGATCACCCCCCTGTAAGGCTCCATTCAGACATTTTTTTGGCCCAAGTTAGCGGAAATTTTTTTTTTTTTTCTTACAAAGTCTCATATTCCACTAACTTGTGTCAAAAAATAAAATCTCATATGAACTCACCATACCCATCACGGAATCCAAATGCGTAAATTTTTTTAGAGATTTATATTCCAGACTTCTTCTCACGCTTTAGGGCCCCTAGAATGCCAGGGCAGTATAAATACCCCACATGTGACCCTATTTCGGAAAAAAGACGCCCCAAGGTATTCCGTGAGGGGCATATTGAGTCCATGAACGATTGAAATTTTTGTCCCAAGTTAGCGGAAAGGGAGACTTTGTGAGAAAAAAATAAATAAAATCAATTTCCGCTAACTTGTGCCAAAAAAAAAAATTTCTATGAACTCGCCATGCCCCTCATTGAATACCTTGGGGTGTCTTCTTTCCAAAATGGGGTCACATGTGGGGTATTTATACTGCCCTGGCATTCTAGGGGCCCTAAAGCGTGAGAAGAAGTCTGGGATCCAAATGTCTAAAAATGCCCTCATAAAAGGAATGTGGGCCCATTTGCGCATCTAGGCTGCAAAAAAGTGTCACACATCTGGTATCGCCGTACTCAGGAGAAGTTGGGCAATGTGTTTTGGGGTGTCATTTTACATATACCCATGCTGGGTGAGATAAATATCTTGGTCAAATGCCAACTTTGTATAAAAAAATGGGAAAAGTTGTCTTTTGCTGAGATATTTCTCTCACCCAGCATGAGTATATGTAAAAAGACACCCCAAAACACATTGCCCAACTTCTCCTGAATACCGCGATACCACATGTGTGACACTTTTTTGCAGCCTAGGTGGGAAAAGGGGCCCACATTCCAAAGAGCACCTTTAGGATTTCACAGGTCATTTACCTACTTACCACACATTGGGCCCCTGGAAAATGCCAGGGCAGTATAACTACCCCACAAGTGACCCCATTTTGGAAATAAGACACCCCAAGGTATTCTGTGAGGGGCATGGCGAGTTCCTAGAATTTTATATTTTTTGTCACAAGTTAGCGGAAAATTATTATTTTTTTTAATTTTTTTTTTTCCTTACAAAGTCTCATATTCCACTAACTTGTGACAAAAAATAAAAACTTCCATGAACTCACTATGCCCATCACGAAATACCTGGGGGTGTCTTCTTTCCAAAATGGGGTCACTTGTGGGGTAGTTATACTGCCCTGGCATTCTAGGGGCCCAAATGTGTGGTAAGAAGTTTGAAATCAAAATGTGTAAAAAATGACCAGTGAAATCCGAAAGGTGCTCTTTGGAATATGGGCCCCTTTGCCCACCTAGGCTGCAAAAAAGTGTCACACATCTGGTATCTCCGTACTCAGGAGAAGTTGGGGAATGTGTTTTGGGGTGTCATTTTACATATACCCATGCTGGGTGAGAGAAATATCTTGGCAAAAGACAACTTTTCCCATTTTTTTATACAAAGTTGGCATTTGACCAAGATATTTATCTCACCCAGCATGGTTATATGTAAAATGACACCCCAAAACACATTCCCCAACTTCTCCTGAGTATGGCGATACCACATGTATGGCACTTTTTTGCAGCCTAGGTGGGCAAAGGGGCCCATATTCCAAAGAGCACCTTTCGGATTTCACTGGTCATTTTTTACAGAATTTGATTTCAAACTCCTTACCACACATTTGGGCCCCTAGAATGCCAGGGCAGTATAACTACCCCACAAGTGACCCCATTTTGGAAAGAAGACACCCCAAGGTATTCGCTGATGGGCATAGTGAGTTCATGGAAGTTTTTATTTTTTGTCACAAGTTAGTGGAATATGAGACTTTGTAAAAAAAAAAAAAAAAAAAAAAATCATCATTTTCCACTAACTTGTGACAAAAAATAAAAAATTCTAGGAACTCGCCATGCCCCTCACGGAATACCCTGTGGTGTCTTCTTTCCAAAATGGGGTCACTTGTGGGGTAGTTATACTGCCCTGGCATTCTAGGGGCCCAAATGTGTGCTAAGGAGTTTGAAATCAAATTCTGTAAAAAATGACCAGTGAAATCCGAAAGGTGCTCTTTGGAATATGGGCCCCTTTTCCCACCTAGGCTGCAAAAAAGTGCCAGACATCTGGTATCGCCGTACTCAGGAGAAGTTGGGCAATGTGTTTTGGGGTGTCATTTTACATATACCCATGCTGGGTGAGATAAATATCTTGGTCAAATGCCAACTTTGTATAAAAAAATGAGAAAAGTTGTCTTTTGCTGAGATATTTCTCTCACCCAGCATGAGTATATGTAAAAAGACACCCCAAAACACATTGCCCAACTTCTCCTGAATACCGCGATACCACATGTGTGACACTTTTTTGCAGCCTAGGTGGGAAAAGGGGCCCACATTCCAAAGAGCACCTTTAGGATTTCACAGGTCATTTACCTACTTACCACACATTGGGCCCCTGGAAAATGCCAGGGCAGTATAACTACCCCACAAGTGACCCCATTTTGGAAATAAGACACCCCAAGGTATTCTGTGAGGGGCATGGCGAGTTCCTAGAATTTTATATTTTTTGTCACAAGTTAGCGGAAATTTATTTATTTTTTTTATTTATTTTTTTCCTTACAAAGTCTCATATTCCAGTAACTTGTGACAAAAAATAAAAACTTCCATGAACTCACTATGCCCATCACGAAATACCTGGGGGTGTCTTCTTTCCAAAATGGGGTCACTTGTGGGGTAGTTATACTGCCCTGGCATTCTAGGGGCCCAAATGTGTGGTAAGAAGTTTGAAATCAAAATGTGTAAAAAATGACCAGTGAAATCCGAAAGGTGCTCTTTGGAATATGGGCCCCTTTGCCCACCTAGGCTGCAAAAAAGTGTCACACATCTGGTATCTCCGTACTCAGGAGAAGTTGGGGAATGTGTTTTGGGGTGTCATTTTACATATACCCATGCTGGGTGAGAGAAATATCTTGGCAAAAGACAACTTTTCCCATTTTTTTATACAAAGTTGGCATTTGACCAAGATATTTATCTCACCCAGCATGGGTATATGTAAAATGACACCCCAAAACACATTCCCCAACTTCTCCTGAGTACGGCGATACCACATGTGTGGCACTTTTTTGCAGCCTAGGTGGGCAAAGGGGCCCATATTCCAAAGAGCACCTTTCGGATTTCACTGGTCATTTTTTACAGAATTTGATTTCAAACTCCTTAGCACACATTTGGGCCCCTAGAATGCCAGGGCAGTATAACTACCCCATAAGTGACCCCATTTTGGAAAGAAGACACCCCAAGGTATTCGCTGATGGGCATAGTGAGTTCATGGAAGTTTTTATTTTTTGTCACAAGTTAGTGGAATATGAGACTTTGTAAAAAAAAAAAAAAAAAAAATCATCATTTTCCACTAACTTGTGACAAAAAATAAAAAATTCTAGGAACTCGCCATGCCCCTCACGGAATACCTTGGGGTGTCTTCTTTCCAAAATGGGGTCACTTGTGGGGTAGTTATACTGCCCTGGCATTCTAGGGGCCCAAATGTGTGCTAAGGAGTTTGAAATCAAATTCTGTAAAAAATGACCAGTGAAATCCGAAAGGTGCTCTTTGGAATATGGGCCCCTTTTCCCACCTAGGCTGCAAAAAAGTGCCACACATGTGGTATCTCCATATTCAGGAGAAGTTGGGGAATGTGTTTTGGGGTGTCATTTTACATATACCCATGCTGGGTGAGAGAAATATCTTGGCAAAAGACAACTTTTCCCATTTTTTTATACAAAGTTGGCATTTGACCAAGATATTTATCTCACCCAGCATGGGTATATGTAAAATGACACCCCAAAACACATTACCCAACTTCTCCTGAATACGGAGATACCAGATGTGTGACACTTTTTTGCAGCCTAGGTGGGCAAAGGGGCCCATATTCCAAAGAGCACCTTTCGGATTTCACTGGTCATTTTTTACAGAATTTGATTTCAAACTCCTTACCACACATTTGGGCCCCTAGAATGCCAGGGCAGTATAACTACCCAACAAGTGACCCCATTTTGGAAAGAAGACACCCCAAGGTATTCGCTGATGGGCATAGTGAGTTCATGGAAGTTTTTATTTTTTGTCACAAGTTAGTGGAATATGAGACTTTGTAAGAAAAAAAAAATCAAAAAAAAAATCATCATTTTCCGCTAACTTGTGACAAAAAATAAAAAGTTCTATGAACTCACTATGTCCATCAGCGAATACCTTAGGGTGTCTACTTTCTGAAATGGGGTCATTTGTGGAATGTTTGTACTGTCTGGCCATTGTAGAACCTCAGGAAACATGACAGGTGCTCAGAAAGTCAGAGCTGCTTCAAAAAGCGGAAATTCACATTTTTGTACCATAGTTTGCAAACGCTATAACTTTTACCCAAACCATTTTTTTTTTACCCAAACATTTTTTTTCTATCAAAGATATGTAGAACAATAAATTTAGAGAAAAATTTATATATGGATGTCGTTTTTTTTGCAAAATTTTGCAACTGAAAGTGAAAAATGTCATTTTTTTGCAAAAAAATCGTTAAATTTCGATTAATAACAAAAAAAGTAAAAATGTCGGCAGCAATGAAATACCACCAAATGAAAGCTCTATTAGTGAGAAGAAAAGGAGGTAAAATTCATTTGGGTGGTAAGTTGCATGACCGAGCAATAAACCGCTAAAGTTGTGGAGTGCCGATTTGTAAAAAAGGGCCTGGTCTTGAGGGGGGTATAAACCTGTGGTCCTTAAGGGGTTAAACATATGTACTTGACATGCATTTGTACTGGCCTGCAATAAAATTGATATCCAATGACCGTCTAATATACTTTTAGCCACATAATCACTTGTTCTTTTCTGTATGTTGAATGAATAGTTTTTGCGGCCTGTACCACACTGGCCTGCATTAAAATTGTTATCCAATGACTGTCTAATATACAGGGAGTGCAGAATTATTAGGCAAGTTGTATTTTTGAGGATTAATTTTATTATTGAACAACAACCATGTTCTCAATGAACCCAAAAAACTCATTAATATCAAAGCTGAATATTTTTGGAAGTAGTTTTTAGTTTTTTTTTTGTTTTAGCTATTTTAGGGGGATATCTGTGTGTGCAGGTGACTATTACTGTGCATAATTATTAGGCAACTTAACAAAAAACAAATATATACCCATTTCAATTATTTATTTTTACCAGTGAAACCAATATAACATCTCAACATTCACAAATATACATTTCTGACATTCAAAAACAAAACAAAAACAAATCAGTGACCAATATAGCCACCTTTCTTTGCAAGGACACTCAAAAGCCTGCCATACATGGATTCTGTCAGTGTTTTGATCTGTTCACCATCAACATTGCGTGCAGCAGCAACCACAGCCTCCCAGACACTGTTCAGAGAGGTGTACTGTTTTCCCTCCTTGTAAATCTCACATTTGATGATGGACCACAGGTTCTCAATGGGGTTCAGATCAGGAGAACAAGGAGGCCATGTCATTAGATTTTCTTCTTTTATACTCTTTCTTGCCAGCCACGCTGTTGAGTACTTGGACGCGTGTGATGGAGCATTGTCCTGCATGAAAATCATGTTTTTCTTGAAGGATGCAGACTTCTTCCTGTACCACTGCTTGAAGAAGGTGTCTTCCAGAAACTGGCAGTAGGACTGGGAGTTGAGCTTGACTCCATCCTCAACCCGAAAAGGCCCCACAAGCTCATCTTTGATGATACCAGCCCAAACCAGTACTCCACCTCCACCTTGCTGGCGTCTGAGTCGGACTGGAGCTCTCTGCCCTTTACCAATCCAGCCACGGGCCCATCCATCTGGCCCATCAAGACTCACTCTCATTTCATCAGTCCATAAAACCTTAGAAAAATCAGTCTTGAGATATTTCTTGGCCCAGTCTTGACGTTTCAGCTTGTGTGTCTTGTTCAGTGGTGGTGGTCTTTCAGCCTTTCTTACCTTGGCCATGTCTCTGAGTATTGCACACCTTGTGCTTTTGGGCACTCCAGTGATGTTGCAGCTCTGAAATATGGCCAAACTGGTGGCAAGTGGCATCTTGGCAGCTGCACGCTTGACTTTTCTCAGTTCATGGGCAGTTATTTTGCGCCTTGGTTTTTCCACACTCTTCTTGCGACCCTGTTGACTATTTTGAATGAAACGCTTGATTGTTCGATGATCACGCTTCAGAAGCTTTGCAATTTTAAGAGTGCTGCATCCCTCTGCAAGATATCTCACTATTTTTGACTTTTCTGAGCCTGTCAAGTGCTTCTTTTGACCCATTTTGCCAAAGGAAAGGAAGTTGCCTAATAATTATGCACACCTAATATAGGGTGTTGATGTCATTAGACCACACCCCTTCTCATTACAGAGATGCACATCACCTAATATGCTTAATTGGTAGTAGGCTTTCGAGCCTATACAGCTTGGAGTAAGACAACATGCATAAAGAGGATGATGTGGTCAAAATACTCATTTGCCTAATAATTCTGCACTCCCTGTACCTGGTGAATGAATAATTTTTGGGGCCTGTAGTCCACTGGTCTGCAGTAAAATTTATATCTATCGACTGTCTAATATACCTC
Source organism: Bufo bufo (assembly GCF_905171765.1). Taxonomy (NCBI): domain Eukaryota; kingdom Metazoa; phylum Chordata; class Amphibia; order Anura; family Bufonidae; genus Bufo; species Bufo bufo. The sequence goes on along the minus strand of NC_053391.1, from coordinate 167,055,390 downwards.
CAGTCACATAATCACTTGATCTTTTATGTACTTTGAATGTATAATTTTTTGTGGCCTGTAATCTAACTGGCAAACAGTAAAATTCTTATACGGTGACCACCTAATGTACCTCCAGCTACATAATCACTTGATGTTTTCTGTCCGGTGAATGAATAATTTTTGGGGCCTATAGTACACTGGCCTGCAGTAAAATTGATATCCAATGACTGTCTAATATACCTCCAGCCACATAATCCCTTGATGTTTTTTGTACTGTGAATGAATAATTTTTGGGGCCTGTCGTCCATTGGCCTGCAGGAAAATTGATATCCATCAACCGTCTAATATACCTCCAGCCACATAATCATTTGATGTTTTCTGTCCGGTCAATGCCTAATGTTTGGGGCCTGTACTCCACTGGCCTGCAGTAAACAAAATCTGCCATTTGTACTTGTTTAATTGCTATATGCAATAGATTAAGAACTGAGTTCATAACATGACTAAAATAGAACAAAAGCAAACTTACTTTTGATGGGAAAATGGAAAGGTACATGGATAAAGAAAGAATATCATTGTTTTAATGAGATCACTGTGAAGGGCAAAGTGTGCCACTCTTAATATTTCTTACATTTCAAATTAGTTAAAAATTACAAATATAGAGTATTCAAGGCCTATTCTACACATCCATAATTAATGAAGAACAATTTCATTTAAAATATAATTTTATACTATGTCATCTGCTCTGCAAGGCAGTACAGATCCTGCAATGGGAAGATAATTGAACCTAATGCTATACTGCCCCACGCCCAGAGTGATAGTCCTAAGAATTATGCTAAAGGTACACAATGAGAATTGTTGCTTACCTAGAGGTGCAGCATATCATTGATGATAATTTATCATAAGAGTCACATAAATATATTTGATCAAATGCGACAAAAGCTGCAACTCTTGGTGACTGTCTAAAGGCACAGCTATAATTGTCCCACAAGAATATATGAAATTGTATCCCACAGCGCTCTACACAGTGCACCACAGTGATGGAACATCTTGTGACTGCTGCTTGTGATTTTATCGTAATGTTATGCAAATAAAACACCACGGTACTGGGCTTTCCAATTTAATATCTTAAAGGAATGACAGGGCTAAGCATCACCAGAAATTCATTCTATGCAGCGTACTGTTGTCCTGTCCTGTACAGCAGTATTGCACAGACTGTTAGGTGGAGGTGCATGTATGAGTTGAACGCAGTGGAGCAGATTTACTAATCCTGTCTTTAATGTCGACAACATAAACTTAGGCTACATCACCAAGCTGATCATGGTGGCTCAGGCTAGTGCATGGCTAGATTTCTTTAACTTTATGCCACCTACTGGTTGGCTTTGTTTTTGACAGAATGTTTGTGCCAAAATTTTAGCACATTATTAGTGCAAATTGTGGTATACTATATCACACCCCTTTTTGTTAAGCTACACCCGCTACAAAGCTGAGACATGCCCCGTTGTCGAGCAAGGTGAAGGTGGATTACTCTTTTTGAAGCATTTGTTCCAATAATATATGTAAAAAACCTGATGCAAATTGTGCGGGAGATATACAGTACAGACCAAAAGTTTGGACACACCTTCTTATTCAAAGAGTTTTCTTTATTTTCATGACTATGAAGGCATCAAAACTATGAATTAACACATGTGGAATTATATACATAACAAACAAGTGTGAAACAACTGAAAATATGTCATATTCTAAATTCTTCAAAGTAGCCACCTTTTGCTTGGATTACTGCTTTGCACACTCTTGGCATTCTCTTGATGAGCTTCAAGAGGTAGTCCCCTGAAATGGTCTTCCAACAGTCTTGAAGGAGTTCCCAGAGATGCTTAGCATTTGTTTGCCCTTTTGCCTTCACTCTGTGGTCCAGCTCACCTCAAACCATCTCGATTGGGTTCAGGTCCGGTGACTGTGGAGGCTAGGTCATCTGGCGCAGCACCCCATCACTCTCCTTCATGGTTAAATAGCCCTTACTTTCAAAGTTTTCCCAATTTTTCGGCTGACTGACTGACCTTCATTTCTTAAAGTAATGATGGCCAGTCGTTTTTCTTTACTTAGCTGCTTTTTTCTTGCCATAATACCAATTCTAACCGTCTATTCAGTAGGACTATCAGCTGCGTATCCACCTGACTTCTCCTCAACATAACTGATGGTCCCAACCCCATTTATAAGGCAAGAAATCCCACTTATTAAACCTGACAGGGCACACCTGTGAAGTGAAAACCATTTCAGGGGACTACCTCTTGAAGCTCATCAAGAGAATGCCAAGAGTGTGCAAAGCAGTAATCAAAGCAAAAGGTGGCTACTTTGAAGAACCTGGAATATGACATATTTTCAGTTGTTTCACACTTGTTTGTTATGTATATAATTCCACATGTGTTAATTCATAGTTTTAAAGCCTTCAGTATGAATCTACAATTTTCATAGTCATGAAAATAAAGAAAACTCTTTGAATGAGAAGGTGTGTCCAAACTTTTGATCTGTACTGTATACGCCAATTCTTTGTGTGCTTTATTCCACATTTTAGGGGCAATTACATGAGTAAATGTTAGCGAGTGTTTACACACAGCTTCATTTAGCTCTTTGAAAGATTCAGGATGATAGTGAGTTTTTTTAATTCATTCATTTTGAAGTCTTCTTTAAAAGGAGTCTGTAAGCAACTTTATATGTTTTAAATTGCTTAAACCACTATGTTGTTCACATATACAGAAAACAGATTGTACCTTTCCTTGGTTTTTCTGAGTCTCTAAAGCTCCAAAAATGAAGTATAGTATCTCACAAACATGAGTACAAAACTAAAATTTTTTGTAAATATTATATTATATCTTTTCACAACACTGAAGATATAACACTTTGACACAATATAAAGTAGTCAGTGCACAGCTTATACAACAGTATAAATTTGGTGTGCCCTCAAAATAACTGAACGCACAGACAATAATGTCTAAACCACTGTCAACCAGAGTGAGTACACCCCTAAGTGAAAATGTCCATATTGTGCCCAATTAGCAATTTTCCCTCCCCGGTGTCATGTGAATCGTTAGTAGGGTTGAGCGAACCCGAATTGTAAAGTTTGGGTTCATACCGAACTTTAGAATTTTTCGACCCGAACCCAAACATTTCAATAAAAGTTTGGGTTCAGGTTCGGTGTTCGGCGATTTCTCGGTGCTTTTTGAAATGCTGCAGAGCAGCCAATCAACAGGCGTTTAACTCTGTGCCCTTAGAAGCCATCACAGCCATGCCTACTAATGGCATGGCTGTGATTGGCCAGTGCAGCATGTGACCCAGCCTCTATATAAGCTGGAGTCACATAGCGCTGCACGTCACTCTGCTGTTACTAGTGTAGGGAGAGGATGCTGCTGGTGATTTCAGGGAGAGAATAGGAGAGAATCTTTGGTTCAGAACGTGAATCTAACTCAGCGATCTACATACATTGTGTTGTGTGGGTGCAGGGCACAATCTTTTTACCCTGCCCTGAGCCCAGTGACCGAAAAAAACTACTTTTATAAGTCAGTCAGGCCGGCGGCAGCCATTTTATACAAGCTCAGTGCACTAGCACTGCATCTGAGCTTTTGTGACATTGAAATCCAATCTTGGAAAACTGCACTAATAATCTGGTTGTAAAAAATCACCCTTTTTTGGCAATATACAACATCTGGTGCATTTGCACGATTAGTCAGTGTGCAATTTAAGCTAGAAATACAGCCATAATTTTCTGGGTTTTTTAAAACACCCTTTTTGTGCAACATTATTTTACATCCCTAGCTGCATCTGGATGTGCGAAATTCAAACGTTATATACAGCTTTCATATTCTGTTAGTAAAAAAACTAATCTGGATTAGTCAGTGTGCAATTTAAGCTAGAAATACAGCCATCATTTTCTGGGTTTTTAAAAACACACAATTTTTCCCCCCAAAATCCACTATTTTACAGATCTGCATATGTGAAATTCGAGTTCAATCTATACAGCTTTCATATTCTGTTAGTAAAAAAACACACTTTTTTGGCAATATACAACATCTGGATTAGTCAGTGTGCAATTTAAGCTAGAAATACAGCCATAATTTTCTGGGTTTTTAAAAACACACTTTTTTGCCAAAATACACAATTTTACAGCCCTTGCAGCATCAGCACATGTGAAAATCAAGGGTTATATACTGCTGTCATATTCAGTTATTAAACAAACACATGTTTGGGGAAAAAAAGTTTATTTTTCAGCCTTTGCTGCATATGTCATTGTGAGATACACACTTTAGATACTGTGGTTCTATTCAGGCATTTGAAATACACCAATTTTGGGCACAAATCTTTAATTGCGTCCTAGTCTGGGTCATGAGATGTGAGATACACCCTTTATATACAGAGGTTATATTCTACTATTAATAAAACACCCTTTTTCGGCAAAATACACAATTTTTTCGCCCTTGCAGCATCAAGACATTTGAAATTCCAGGGTTATATACTGCTGTTATATTCAGTTATTAAACAAACACCCCTTTGGGAAAAAAATTTATATTTGGCAGCCTTTGCTGCAGATGTCATTGTGAGATACACCCTTTATATACAGGGGTTATATTCAGTTATTTGAAATACAGCCATTTTGGGCACAAATCTTTAATTGTGGCCTAGTGTGGGTCAGGGCGTGTGAGATACACCCTTTATATACAGGGGTTATATTCAGTTAATTGAAATACAGCCATTTTGGGCACAAATCTTTAATTACGACCTAGTGTGGGTTTAGGGCATTTGAGATGCACCCTTTATATACAGGGGTTAAATTCTTCTATTAATAAAACACCCTTTTTTGGGCAAAATACAAAATTTGTCCGCCCTTGGAGCATCAAGACGTTTGAAATTCCAGGGTTATATACTGCTGTTATATTCAGTTATTAAACAAACAACCGTTTGGGCAAAAAAAAGTTTATTTGGCAGCCTTTGCTGCAGATGTCATTGTGAGATACACCTGTATATACAGGGGTTATATTCATTTATTTGATATACAGCCATTTTGGGCACAAATCTTTTATTGCAGCCTAGTGTGGGTCAGGGCGTATGAGATATACTCTTTATATACAGGGGTTATATTCAGTTATTTGAAACACAGCCATCTTGGACACAAATCTTTAATTGCCGCCTAGTGTGGGTCAGGGCGTGTGAGATACACCATTTATATACAGGGGTTATATTCTCCTATTAATAAAACACCCTTTTTTGGACAAAATACACAATTTTTCCACCATTGCAGCATCAAGACGATTACAATTCCAGGTTATATACTGCTGTCATATTCAGTTATTAAACAAACACCCGTTTGGGCAAATAAAGTTCATTTGGCAGCCTTTGCTGCAGATGTCATTGTGAAATACACCCTTTATATACAGGGGTTATATTCAGGTATTTGAAATACAGCCATTTTGGGCAAACAAATTTAATTGAGGCCTAGTCTGGATCAGGTCGTGTGATATACACCCTTTATATACAGGGGTTCTATTCAGGTATTTCAAATATAGCCATTTTGGGTAAACAAATTAAATTTGCCTAGTCTGGTTCAGGGCATGTGAGATACACCCTGTACATACTGTCGTTCTATTCTGCTATTAATTAAACAGCCATTTAGGGCAAGATCGTTAATTCGAGAAATATGAGGAGAGCGTCAAATAAGGGACGTCGCCCAGGTCGTGGTGCTGCTGGTTGCAGGGAGAGGACGTGGTCGATCTGTGCTAGCTACACGCACAAGTGAAACCCCTTCCTCATGTGCGAGTAGGCAACAGAACCTGCAGCGGTATTTGGTCGGGCCTAATGCAGCTCTATGAATGGTGAGGCCTAAACAAGTACAGGCGATAGTAGATTGGGTTGCTGACAGTGCCTTCAGTTCCTTCACATTGTCTCCCACCCAGTCTCCTGCTAAAAGATCAGAGTTGGCATCTGTAGCCCATGTCCATCAGTCTTTCACCTCACCCCCTTGCAAATCAGCCAAGCAGTCTGCGCCCCATGTCATGCAGCAGTCTCTTCTGCTTTTTGATGACTCTGTTAGAAGGGTTTCCCAGGGCCATCCACCTAGCCCTGCCCCAGAAGTGGAAGAAATTGAGTGTACCGATGCCCAACCACTTATATTTCAAGATGAGTACATGGGAGGACCATCACAGCACGTCTCGGATGATGACGAAACACAGGTGCCAACTGCTGGGGCTTTCGAAAGTGTGCAAGGAAGTCAGGGGTGAAGACTGGGTGGAAGATGATGTGGAGGACGATGAGGTTCTCGACCCCACATGGAATGAAGGTCATGCGAGTGACCTATGTAGTTCGGAGGAAGAGGCGGTGGTCGCACAGAGCCACCAGCACAGCAAAAGAGGGAGCAGGGTGCAAAAGCTTTCAAGGTATATGTTTTATATAAAATATAAATATTTTATTTAAAAAATGTCAATAAAATATGGAAATTTTCAGGAAATCCACTAGGCGGACATAATTTTTTTTTTATTTTATCTTGAGACTTGAAATTTTATTTATGCAATTAATGAAAACAAAGGGGCAATCAATAATACAAAAATATATATAATAATTTATTCATAAATGAGTAAAAATCCAATATAAAACAGACATAAGATCAATGGATAGACAAATTGACGCAGTACCAACAAACCACCACTAGATGGTGGTGTAACCTACTATCACTTTCTCACCAGCAGAGAATTATCCGAAGATTAATGAAATATATATCATACACAATTGAATATAAAAAGGATAAACACGGATTAATACTGGAAGCGTAACTGATCCACTGTCTCCTTATGACCAATCAAAAATATATATATGATATTAATATGATATTATATCCCACTCGGCAATCATACTATGGAAATATAATTTACCAAAGGTTTTTCCTCTACTCAGATAATGTCCAATCTCCCATTAGCAATATGCATCTTTGCTAAGAGGACAACTAGCATTAGGGAGGTGTTTAACACTATATGTTCCCTCAGTATGGGGACTCTTGACTATATGCTAAGAGGAATATCTTATTAATATCACAAGCAAAAAGTATAATATACAATACCAAGTCACGGTTGGGCAGAGTTTCGGATGGGACCAGTTCTCAGGAGTTCTCTAGTAGTCAAAGTATAATTCAAGTTTCTTTTGATATCCTTTCTTATGATCTGATGATCTGATCTGATGGTTTGATCTGATGGTTTTGATCTCCATCTATGTTCCTATCCAGCAGTACTTATCCTCCCTGATATCTTACGTTACCACCTCCTGGATTATGATCTCCCAATCAAATGAGGAGGGTGTAACGTATGTTAATACTACTATGATGTAATCTTAACCACTTCCCATCTGGGCCCTTTGCCCCCTTCCTGACCAGGCCAAATTTTGCAAAACTGACATATCTCACTTTATGTGGTAATAACTTTGGAACGCCTTTATTTATCCAAGTCATTCAGAGATTGTTTTCTCGTGACACGTTGTACTTCATGATAGTCATAAATTTGAGTCAAAATATTTCACCTTTATTTATGAAAAAATCCCAAATTTACCCAAAAATTTGAAAAATTCGCAATTTTCTAAATTTCAATTTCTCTGCTTTTAAAACAAAAAGTGATACCTCATATTTATTATTTAACATTCTCATATGTCTACTTTATGTTGGCATCATTTTGGAAATGTCATTTTATTTTTTTAGGACGTTAGAAAGCTTAGAAGTTTAGAAGCAATTCTTCAAATTTTTAAGAAAATTGCCAAAACCCACTTTATAAGGACCAGTTCAGGTCTGAAGTCACTTTGTGGGGCCTACATAGTGGATACCCCCATAAATGACCCCATTGTAGAAACTACACCCCTCAAGGTATTCAAAACCGATTTTACAAACTTTGTTAACCCTTTAGGCGTTCCACAAGAATTAAAGGAAAATGGAGATCAAATTTTTAAATTTCACTTTTTTGGCAGATTTTCCATTTTAATCAATTTTTTTCTTTAACACATCGATGGTTAACAGCCAAACAAAACTCAATATTTATTACCCAGATTCTGCGGTTTACAGAAACACCCCACATGTGGTCATAAACTGCTGTATGGGCACATGGCAGGGCGCAGAAGGAAAGGAACTCCACATGGTTTTTAGATGCCATGTCCCATTTGAAGCCCCCTGATGCACCCTTACAGTAGAAACTCCCAAGAAGCGACCCCATTTTGGAAACTAGGGGATAAGGTGCCAGTTTTATTAGTACTATTTTTGGGTACATATGATTTTTTGATCATTCATTATAACACTTTATGGGGCAAGGTGACCAAAAAATTGGTTGTTTTAGCACAGTTTCTATTTATTTATTTTTACAACGTTTACCTGAGGGGTTCAGTCAAGTGACATTTTTATAGAGCAGATTGTTACGGACGTGGCGATACCTAATATGTATACTTTTTCTCATTTATTAAAGTTTTACACAATAATAGCATTTTTGAAACAAAAAAATTATTTTTTAATGTGTCCATGTTCTGAGAGCTATAGTTTTTTTATTTTTTGAGAGATTTTCTTATGTAGGGGCTCATTTTTTGCGGGATGAGGTGACGGTTTTATTGGTACCATTTTGTGGGACATACGCATTTTTGATCACTTGGTGTTGCACCTTTTGTGATGCAAGGTGACAAAAATTGCTTGTTTTGACACAGTTTTTTTAAAAAAAATTTTACGGTGTTCACCCGAGGGGTTAGGTCATGTGATATTTTTATAGAGCTGGTTTTTACGGACGCGGAAATACTAAATATGTCTATTTTATTTTTTCTATTTCAAATTTTTTTTTTTATTCCTTACTTGGGATTTTTTTTTTTTTTACATGTGAAACTTTTTTTTATTTTATTTTTTCAACCCTTTATTTTATTTTTATTTTATTTTACACTTTTCGTCCCCCAAAGGTCATACAAGACCTCTGGGGGACATTTACTTCACTTTTTTTTTTTACACTGTTGATTTCTCCTATAACTGGGGCTGACATAGTAGCCCCAGTTACAGGACAAATGCACCCCTATAGAGGCTGTACAGCAGCAATCCAGCGCTGTACAGCCTCACAGCAGGGCTGATCGAGGTCTCTGAGAGACCTCACACAGCTCATGCACACTCCGGTCCCGGCAGTCACATGACCGCCGGGCCGGAACAGGAAGCGCACAGCGCTTCCTTCTCTGCAGACACAGCGCTCGGTGAGCGCTGTGTCTGCAGCGATCGTGAAGGCAGGGACACCTGGGCACTGTCCCTGCCTTGTCTTAGGGTTGCCCTGCTGTCACTGACAGCGGGCAACCCGATCAGCAGCTGCACGATTAGCGTGCAGCTGCTATTTCTGACAGGACGTTTTAAAACGTGCTGTCAGAAATAGACGTCCACCCATAGGACGTTTATATCCTATGGGCGGACGTGAGGCGGTTAACCCTTGATATGCTGGAGAAAACAAGTTATAAAATAATATAATATCGTCCAGCTACCTCTAGATGGCACTGTTGTACCACATAACAATTTTGACATTCATTCTAAATACCTAATAATACGTTCATATGACCTTTTCAACCTCTCGATTATACATCAGTATTAAGGGTTTCTTCCTGACATTTTAATTACCCATAATCTAGACATGTTGGAGTCACCATCTTCTACTGTTTCTTCAGGGACAATGGACAATGGGCCCTTTTACTTGATATCTGGGTTCATTAACTTGCCCACATGGCTGGCTAATAATATTCAGCTTTCCTCATGAAACCCAATTAGTAGGAAGACAACTTCAATACTTTCTAAACCTTAAAAAGTCTATAAGGTCAGTGGGATACATACGGCATAAAATATATTTTCAAAATTAGTATATATATATATATATATATATATATATAAATAAGAAAAAAGGGCAGCACTCCAAAAAATAAAATAAAAAAATTACTTTATTCACCTCAGTGGCAATGGCGTAGTTTCGGCTCTATATCCAAGCCTTTCTCAAGCCTTGTGAAAAGCTCGGATATAGAGCCGAAACTTCGCCATTGCCACTGAGGTGAATAAAGTATTTATTTAATTTAATTTTTTGGAGTGCTGCCCTTTTTTCTTATTTATTGATGCAGGATTGACTAGTCCCAGTGGGCCGTGCACCCACCATTACCTTGAGGCTGTGCTGCCCTGTTTTTACATTTTATATATCGACACACTGTTACACATAGATGACATATTATATAATTCATTGGTTAAGATATGTTGCAAATTTAAATACACCACACAGGAAAATATAGAATATAAATATGAAGACATGAATGGGACATTCACACACCCAATTCTTCCTATAAGGTAGACTTCCCTAATGACTTTGTAATAAAGTAAAATAATACATTGCTATTCAAATGGTTCTCTCTCACAGACATGTCTGTAGGACCCATTTTACCCAAACTGAACTTAGCATAACCTCATCTTGGCCTATTTCAATCCTACAGAGATTTTAGACTTTGGTTCAGTCAGTCTCTATACTTAAAGGCAATGAGCATTGACATTTAAACTATAATATTTTTAGATAAGACTGTACACTTATGAAAATGCACGACAAATCCCCCTTCATTCCAAAATGTTCCATAAAGTGTGAATATATTTTGAATGTACAAAATGGCTTTTCATATGTCTTCTTTATGGATCACGGTTCGTAGACCTTGTCTATGGTGTTTTAACCATAGTTTACCTAAATTATTTTTGAATATTCTTATCCAATGCACTCTTGTGGATGGTCAGCAAACTCAACCGTTCCATAGATTCTGCAAAACAGTATATAAGTTCGATAAATGTTTGTTTTGATTCTTCATCTCCACATGAATACTTAGTAAGTTACTTTTCAGTGAACCGATCTCCAGTTGCAATGTTTTAAGGGAGATGGAATTGGCAACTGTGACACCTGTGGCAATGACAGCGCCCACTACGCTAAAGATTATAGCGGCAACAATGGCAGAAATAAACCGTCTTGGTCTTTGACTCGTAGAAAACTGCTCTCTGGTCAAGGTCTTTCTCGCTTGCTCCAGGATCTGTGTAATCCGTTCTTGGGAATATCCGATGTGCGTCTGGTACCAGGTTTGGATCTCCGGTGACAGGATCTTGGACACGTTGAATTGTTTTTCGATGTAAATCTTCTGTAACAAAATCCTCTTGTTCGTCAGAATGAACCCCGCGGTGTCCTGCAGCATGATTCCGGACGAAGGACCTGGCACAACAATCAGCTCGGATCAGGATGATATAGATGATGGCAATTGTATGACAAATATGAGTATATACATCTTTCATTTTTATCCTGCAAGAAAAGGAGGTTAATGCTATCATATATTTTTGATTGGCATAGGTTCTTTTCTTGAACAGGGTAAGTTCCTTGTTTTAGAGGTCAGTTAAGAGATGTTTAGTTATAGAGGAAACACACGTGAGGATGGGTTAGTATACACGTTTGTTCATACAATACCAATCCTGGTTTCTGTCCGTAGCTGGAACTGTAAAATCTCTTCAACTCTCCTCCTCAGACTCCTTCTATCTCTCGAAGTCGTGAGCTAGGATGAAAAACACGTAGTTGATTAATGTGCACCCATTTTTCCACAAAATCATCCCCCTTAGGGATTTTTATCTTGTATACCATTGGTGACAACTTCTCAATAACGACATAAGGTTCTTTCCATGAAGGTAAGAATTTTCTCTACTTCACTTGATCCCAAGCGAAGTTATAGAGATAAACCTGATCGGAAATTTGATACTCCTTCTGAGTTTCAGATCGTAGTATGTTTTAGCACTCACTGCGGCTTTCTCTATTTTCTTCTGGGCAAACGCAAAAGCATGCTGAAGGTGCTTGCGTAAATTTTCCACATATTGATGCGATGTTATAAAATAATATAATATCGTCCATCTACCTCTAGATGGCACTGTTGTACCACATAACAATTTCGACATTAATTCTAAATACCTAATAATACGTTCATATGACCTTTTCAACCTCTCGAATATACATCAGTATTAAGGGTTTCTTCCTGACATTTTAATTACCCATAATCTAGACATGTTGGAGTCACCATCTTCTACTGTTTCTTCAGGGACAAAGGACAATAGGCCCTTTTACTAGACATCCGGGTTCATTAACTTGCCTACATGGCTGGCTAATAATATTCAACTCTCCTCATGAAACCCAATTAGTAGACTTAAAAAGTCTATATGGTCAGTGGGATACACACGGCAAAAAATATATTTTCTAAATGATTATATATATATATATATATATATATATATATATATCGACACACTGTTATACATAGATGACATATTATATAATTCATTGGTTAAGATATATTGCAAATTTAAATACACCACACAGGAATATATAGAATATAATTATGAAGACATGAATGGAACATTCACACACCCAATTCTTCCTATAAAGTAGACTTCCCTAATGACTTTGTAATGAAGTAAAATAATACATTGCTATTCAAAAGGTTCTCTCTCACAGACACATGTCTGTAGGACCCATCATAGCATTAACAGATATACCGCATCTGCTCATAATAATTTTAAGAGACAATACACTCTATGTCCCTACAAACATTTTACCCAAACTGAACTCAGCATAACCTCATCTTGGCCTATTTCAACCCTACAGAGATTTTAGACTTTGTTTCAGTCTGTCTCTATACTTAAAGGAAATGAGCATTGACATTTAAACTATAATATTTTCAGATAAGACTGTACACTTATAAAAAAATGCACGACAAAGCGGAGCGGCCGTCCTCTAGACAGTACGCCTTCTACTGCCCACCGCAGCAAGGGACCGAGCACACCAAAGCCAGCTCCAAGGAGTTCCCTGTCGTGGCCGTTCTTCAGACAATGTGCTGACGACAAGACACGAGTGGTTTGAACGCTGTGCAATCAGAGCCTAAAGCGAGGCATAAACTTCTCAACCTGAGCACAACCTGCATCACCAGGCATTTAAGTGCTAAGCACGAGCTGCAGTGGAGTAGACATCACAAAATCCAAGAAAGGTCTCTGGCTCCTCCTGCTTCCTTTTCTGCTGCAGTCTCGGCCTCTTCATCCACCTCTGGAGTGACAGTGCCACCTGCCACCCCGCAAACAGAGGATCTTTCAGCAACACCACCACCTGGGTCACCAAGCATCTCCACAATGTCCCACGGAAGCATTCAGCTCTCCATCTCCAAAACACTGGAGAGGAGAAGGAAGTACCCCCCTACCCACCCGGGATCCCTAGCCCTGAATGCCAGCATTTCTAAATTACTGGCCTTTGAAATAATGTCATTCCGTCTGGTGGAGACGGAGAGTTTTAAAAGCCTTATTGCGGTTGCTGTCCCACAGAACGTCGTGCCCAGCCGCCACTACTTTTCCAGGTGAGCCATCCCTTCCCTGCACAACCAAGTAGGGGACAAAATCAGGTGTGCACTGCGCAACTCCATCTGTGGCAAGGTGCACCTCACTACGGATATATCAACCAGTAAGCACGTTCAGGGACGTTATATCTCCATAACAGCACACTGGGTAAATGCAGTGGCGGCTGGGCCTGAGGGGGATAGCAGTTTGCCGCATGTCCTTTTTCCTCCTGTTGCTTCCTCCTCCTACTCCGCTTCTTTATCCTCTACCGGCTCCTCATCTGGTCAGCGTAACACCTTCACCACCAACTTCAGCACAGCCAGGGGTAAACAACAGCAGGCAGTTTTAAAACTTATCTGTTTGGGGGACAAACCCCACACTATGCAGGACCTGTGGACGGGCCTTGAACAACAGACCGAGTGGTTTGTGCCAGAAAACCTCAAGCCCGGCCTGGTGATGTGCGATAATGGGTGAAATCTTGTAGCAGCTCTGGGACTAGCCGGTTTGATGCACATCCTTTGCCTGGTGCATGTGCTGAATTTGGTGGTGCAGAGATTCCTTAAAAATTACCCCGATATGTCAGAGCTGCTGCATAAAGTGCAGGCCATCGCGCTTTTGGCAATCTCACCCTGCTGCTGCTCGCCTGTCAGCACTGCAGCGTAACTGCCTCATATGCGATGTGCCCACAAGGAGGAACTCCACCTTGCACATGCTGGCCAGACTGTGCGAGCAGCAGCAGGTGATAGTGGAGTTTCAGCTGCAGCACGCACGGGTGAGTCGCTCTGCGGAACAGGACCACTTCACCACCAATGACTGGGCCTCCACCTGTGTTCCTTGTTGCACTGTTTCGAGTACTTCACCAACATGGCCAGTGCCGATAATGCCGTTCTCAATGTAACTATCCCACTTCTATACCTCCTTGAAAAAACGCTGCTGGCGATGATGGAAGAGGATGTGGCACAGGAGGAAGAGGAGGAAGAGGGAGCATTTCGTAGGGTTTCCGGCCAGTCATTCACAAGTAGCTCCGAGGGTGGGTTCCTGCACCCACAAACGTCAGGTACACAATTGTCCAGCCAAGGCACAGTTCTGGAGGATGACGAGGTGGAGGATGAGGAGGAGGAGATGGAGAAGGAGGAACCATGTTCACAGCAGGGTGGCACCCAGACCAGCTCCTGGCCATCACTGGTGCGTTGCTGTGGGGATACAGAGGACACAGACGATACACCTCCTACAGAGGACAGCTTTTCGTTGCCTCTGGTCAGCCTGGCACACATGAGCGATTACATGCTGCAGTGTCTCCACAACGACCGCCGAGTTGCCCACATTCTAACTTGTGTCGATTACTGGGTGGCCACGCTGCTGGATCCCCGTTACAAGGACAACGTACCGTCCTTAATTCCGTCACTGGAGCGTGATCGTAAGATGCGCGAGTACAAGCGCACGTTGGTAGACGAGCTGCTGGTGGCATTCCCACCTGACAGCAGGGGCACAGTGGAAGCACAAGGCGAAGGCAGAGGAAAAGGAAGAAGTCGCCAACGCAGCTGGGGCACCGCCAGCACCTCAGAAGGCAGGGTTAGCATGGCCTAAATGTGGAAAAGCTTTGTCAACACGCCACAACAACCAGCACCACCAGCTGATATGGAACGTCTTAGCAGGAGGCAACATGTCAGCAATATGGTGGAGCAGTATGTGTGCACACGCCTACACGTACTGAATGACGGGTCTGCCCCCTTCAACTTCTGGGTCTCCAAATTGGGCACATGGCCTGAGCTTGCCCTTTATGCCTTGGAGGTGCTGGCCTGCCCTGCAGCCAGTGAATTATCTTAACGTGTGTTTAGCACAGCAGGGGGCGTTATCACAGACAAGCACAGCCGCCTGTCCACAGCCAATGTGGACAAGCTCACGTTCATTAAAATGAACCAGGCATGGATCCCACAGGACTTGTCCGTACCTTGTGCAGAATAGACATGTATACCTGCCTTAACCAGCCATTGTTATACTGCAGCGCAATTGCTCATTTTTGTATTTTGGATATTTCACACTCTTTTGGAGTGTACCCTAATAAAAAAAAAATATTAAAACCAAAAACCAGTGTTGGCTACTTCGTCCTCCTCCACCGCCGCTTTTTACCTACACAGCTACGTCCACCGCCTCCTCAAACTCCTACTCCATATGGAACTCCACCTCATAAATCAAATTTTTTTTTTTATTTGTACGTCATTTCACTACTTTGTCAGTTACATGTGGTCTTTCATTTTGGTAGGGCCTATAGATGTCGCCTTTTAAGTAGTCGTCCTGGTCACGGAACCACTTCTGTCTTTTGGACTTCTCTATATCCAGTCTGTATCCCTGTAGGTCTTTCTCTGTTTGTTCCTTAATTTCACTGAATTATTGGGTCGTCAAGAGGGTCTTGAGTTGCAGTTCCAATCCTTCTATGGTTTTTTTTACGCTCAAACAGTTCTTTTTGTAGATATTCCATGTTAAGTAACATCAAATCCATTGAATATCTGTTTGAGATCTGTGCAAACTTTGTACAAAATTCACTGTTTTTAGGTAATAGAATAGGTCTCAGATGTGACCTAAGTCCCCGCGGTATTCTCTCTGCTTTATAATATTCTCTCAGAGTAAATATATGCAATTCATGATTAATGTACTGCTTCATCTCATTCTCCCACTTCTTTCTAATCAAATCCTTTGTTGGTCTGCTCAGAAATGATCCATCGCCTTCTGCTCTTTCCAGAATCCTTGTTACATCTTCATCCGAGTAAACTGATTTATTTGATGAATCCATTGTAAAACTCCCACTAAGGTAACTTCAATAAATGTCCGTTGTGATATCCTGTGCAAGCTACTCGACTGCAATCAACATAACGGTATAGTAGGAGTAGCAGCACATAGGGGTATACTGGCCCTATATGTGGTGGTGCACACGGTGTTAGACTCCAGTCCGTAGCGTCCCTCCAAATAGGAAACCATAGAACAACAAAACCGCTGCACTCTCTTGTCTTTATGCATCCTTTATTCCATCAGATTCATGCGACGTTTCGACCTGAGCAATCTTTTTCAAGCAACTGACAATAGATCATTACCAGGCTTAAATATCCTGCTTGTAGGAGGAGCTACCACACATGTCATAACAAATCAAAGCAATCTTAAATTAGTGTAGGGTAAGGCATCCTTTCAAATTAGCAAATCAGCACTTACTTTGGAACACCCGGTGGAATGCTGGTGGGAATGTATGGCCATCAAATCCCAAGGCGTCATGCCGGTAAGACAGTGTCCCCTTAGCTCCTGAGTATTTGCGCAGGCGTGCCGAGACTAGATACGCACCAAAAACTTTAGAATATCAGCGTCCCCTAGTTCCTAGTGCGCCGGCGCGCCAGAGCGGAACTCGCGCATGAGCATAAGCGCGTTCAATGTGCACAGACGCACCAGGTCAAAAGCTCACGCAGGCGCACCTGCTCACTGCAGTCCATGGTCCTGTTGTGTAAGCACTTAATAGGGAGCTCACGCAGGCGCACAAGTATACTGTCGGCTAGCGCAATATTGGGCATCTCGGCAACTCAGCCTTTAAGTAAAAAGACATGCCCCCAGCTATACATCATTATGCGATACTGTATGTCTTTTTTCTTAGTGCCCACCCTAGGATATGGCGGAGCAACCGAGATGCCCAATATTGCGCTAGCCGACAGTATACTTGTGCGCCTGCGTGAGCTCCCTATTAAGCTCTTGCGCAACAGGACCATGGACTGCAGTGAGCAGGTGCGCCTGCGTGAGCTTTTGACCTGGTGTGTCTGCGCACATTGAACGTGCTTATGTGCATGCGCGAGTTCCGCTCTGGAGCGCCGACGCACTGGGAACTAGGGGACGCCGATATTCTAACGTTTTTTGGCACGTATCTAGTCCCGGCACGCCTGCGCAAATACTCAGGAGCTAAGGGGACACTGTCTTACCGGCATGACGCCTTGGGATTTGATGGCCATACATTCCCACCAGCATTCCACCGGGTGTTCCAAAGTAAATGCTGATTTGCTAATTTGAAAGGATGCCTTACCCTACATTGTTATACTGCAGCGCAATTGCTCATGTTTGTATTTTGGATATTTCACACTCTTTTGGAGTGTACCTTAATTTTACAAAATTTCATTAAAACCAAAAACCTGTGTTGGCTATCTCGTCCTCCTTCACCGCCGCTTCCACCTACTCAGCTACGTCCACCGCCTCCTCAAACTCCTACTCCATATGGAACTACACCTCATAAATCCATATATTTTTTTTTTTTGTACGTGTTTAATTTTATATAATTTCACTACATTGTCATTTAAATTTTCGGGTGAAATTCACCAATTTTTGGGTGTATAGTACCACTGCTATACCTAGTAGGCCGGTTAAAAAAAAATATAATCATTAACATTTTCTGGTGAAATTAACCAATTTTTGGGTGTATAGTACCACTGCTATACCTAGTAGACAGGTTAAACAAAAAAAAAAAAATTGTCATTTACTTTTTCGGCTGAAATTAACCGATTTTTGGGTGTATAGTACCACTGCTATACCTAGTAGGCCGGTTAAAAAATAAATAAATTGTCATTTACATTTTAGGGTGAAATTCACCAATTTTGGTGTGTATAGTACCACTGCTATACCTAGTAGACCGGTAAAAAAAGAAATTTATAATTGTCAGTTACATTTTATGGTGAAATTAACAAATTTTTGGGTATATAGTACCACTGCTATACCTAGTAGACAGGTTAAAAAAAAAAAATTGTAATTTACTTTTTCGGGTGAAATTAACCAATTTTTGGGTGTATAGTACCACGGCTATACCTAGTGGACCGGTGAAAAAAATAAAAAAAATT
Source organism: Bufo bufo (assembly GCF_905171765.1). NCBI lineage: Eukaryota > Metazoa > Chordata > Amphibia > Anura > Bufonidae > Bufo > Bufo bufo. The sequence continues at coordinate 167,037,156 of NC_053391.1, read as the reverse complement.
GTCAGTTACATTTTCTGGCGAAATAAACAATTTTTTGGGTGTATAGTACCACTGCTATACCTTGTAGACAAGTTAAACAAAAATAAAATTGTCAGTTATATATTCTGGTGAAATTCACAAATTTTTGGGTGTGATGTACCACTCCTATACCTAGTAGACCGAAAAAAATAAAAATAATTGTCAGTTAAATTTTTGGGTGAAATTCCACTAATTCTTTAGTGTAATATACCCCTCCTCTACCTAGTTGACAGCTTAATAAATTTCAATAATTTTTCTGTTACATTCTTGGGTTGACATTATACAATTTTAGAAGTGAATAAACACCTGCTATGCATAGGTGACAGGGAATAAATTTTAATAAATTATTCAGTAATTAATGCGCACCACATCCTTTCATTTAATGCTTAAACTTTGAAAAGACGTCACACTTTTATGCAGTAATAATTTTTCCCATGGATGTGGTCTCTCTTTCTCATGCTCCCTCTCTGGCCTGGAACCCTGATTCCCCGCCATCAGTGATCACCATGGTAGGCGCATAAAAGAACATGGAAAGTCGATAGAGCAGATATCAAATTGGATCGTGAACATCACGGGGACGTGCGACATGGTGGGGCATTAAGTGTGCACACGCCTACACGAATTGACTGACAGGGGTCAGCCCCTGCAACTTCTAGGTCTCCAAATTGGGCACATGGCCTGAGCTTGCCCTTTACCCCTTGGAGGTGCTGGCCTGCCCGGCAGCAAGGGTATTGTCTGAACGTGTGTTTAGCATGACTGAAGGGGGTTATCACAGGATATATTTCCCAATGTTTTGGGGTGTACCCTAATTTTTAAAATAAAATTTAAAACCAAAAAGCAGTGTAGGCTACCTCCTCCTCCTCTACCGCCGCTTCCACCTACACCGCCACATCCACCGCCTCCTCAACCTCCTACTCCATATGGACCTGGTCCTCCTAGATCAAGATTATTATTTTTTATTTTTACTTATTTTATGTTATTTTAAAGGGGTATTCTCATCTTGCTATTTGAGCCTCCCCTGCAGCATCTCTGCATTTCACTTCCTGCTTTCCTAGCTTCTCAGGCTGGGCGGGCTTAGGCAGTTCAAGTGAAGGCCAGCCACGCCTCCTTATGACATCACACTGAGAGCTCAGTCCTTGCGTGCTCGTTCATGAGGAATGTTTGACTCATCACTCTGGCAGCCTGCCGTCTATGTGAAGCAGCTTCTGCTGTTCAATCCTCACTCTCAGAGCAATGCTAAGTTTTTCTTACACAGTAAAAGGTCACTGTCCTCCCCCACAAGCAAAGGTTTCAGCTCTGCTATATCTTTCTATTCCCCTCTCCCAGCCAGCAATATGGCTTTGTACATATAGTTCTACTGCCCTGCTGTATGTCATAGATTGAAACCTACCCACTTATACTAGTATAGTAAGCTGCTACATCAGCATACACATTAAGGTACTTTCACACTTGCAGCACGCCGGATCCCACAGGCTGTTTAGCCTGTCGGATCCGTTGTGCGCTATTTTGCCGTGCCCGCTGGACGCCGCTCCGCCCCCATTGACTATAATGGGGACAGGGTCAGAGCTACGGCGCTGCACGGCAGTGTGCGGTGAATGGCCGCCGGACTAAAAGTACTGCATGTCCGACTTTTTAGTCCGGCGGCTTTCTCCGTGCACTGCCGTGCAGCGCCAGAGCTCCGACCCCGTCCCCATTATAGTCCATGGGGACGGAGCGGCATCCGGCGGGCATGGCGAAATAGCGCACGACAGATCCGACAGGATCCGTCGTGTCGCAAGTGTGAAAGTACCCTAACTGCAGCATTTTCACACAGCTGAGCTGTGTATGTCGATGTAGCGCTTTACTTTAGTTATTGGGGTATATTTCTGTTTCTGTCTACTATATACAGCAGGGCAATGTATGTAGCTAGACAGCCACATTGCTGGTGGGGGAGGGGAATAGACAGATGTAGTAGTGCAGTATATCAAGCGGTTCAGTCGCATTGCCTCCGTCAGCCCCCATATGCCTCCAGCAGCCCCCCAGTGCCTCCAGCAGCCCCCAATATACCTCCATCATCACCAGTGGTGGACTCCTGAGTTATCATCTGTACATACCATACATACATATCACCAGCGGTGGACTCCTGAGTTATCATCTGTACATATCATACATACATATCACCAGCGGTGGACTCCTGAGTTATCATCTGTACATATCATACATACATATCACCAGCGGTGGACTATTTACATATCATGCATACATGTTATCAGTGGTGGAATACTGACAGATGAGCCATACATATCACATGCACAAATCACCTCTGGTGGGACTACTGATATATCATTCAAACATGTCTTCAGTGTCGGACGAATGACACATCATCTGTATATGTACTACATATGTTAGTTGTCTCACCACTAGCAATATCAGCGGTACATATAACCAGTGCTGGAGCCTGGTAAAGAGAACTGTGCAAAGATCTTTACTTATAGCTATAAAGGGAGGGATTTCAACCTTTTGGAATGAGCAGAGCCTGTTCTTTTTCTGCCCTAGTTTGGAGAAAACCACAGCGTCTGGTTGGCATCGTACTGGGGGCAATTGGCATACAGGAGCATAATGAAAAAATGGCTAACCAGCACCAAAAGTGGGCACAATTGACAGCTAGTTGCTGGCACCATGAAGGAAGTGCCCTAGACAAGTGCAGCCCCCAATATGCCTCCATCAGCCACCCCCAGTGCCTTCAATACACCTTCAATACCCCGCCCACCCCAGCAACAAGCCCCGCCCCCGCAACAAGCCTTGCCCCTGCAACAAGCCCCACCCCGCCGAGCCCCGCAACAAGCCTCCCCCCCCCCCCTGCCGAGCGGCAGCTCCGATCCTCTCCCTAGCTGATGCGGCGTGAATGTTCTAATGCGCATGCGTGGCAGCTGGCGTGCGCACTCCCGAGCAACAGACCAGCCGCCTGGGTGAAACAAAGGTCCTCTCTGCGCAGCCGCGGCCCAGAGATGCGGTAGAGGAGCGGGCCGTATCCTTTGGATACAGGATATAACTGTTGCACTACATAAACAGAATAATTAGAACATGGGTTAGTTTTTTTTAATGACATTAAATTAGAAAAATGACGGAGGGCATCAGTTGGATCATATGAGATATGATCTTAAGTCATTTCCCTATCCACATTTGTTTGCAGAGCACTTGCCATGCTCTTAACCACATTTTGACGCCATTTGCAGCCCTCTAGCCATTTCCATGTTATTTTTACAGCCATTTTAGTGCTTAAAAGTTCAGGTCCCCATTGACTTCAATGGGGTTCGGGGTCAAGTTCAGGTCAAGTTCGGGTCCCGAACTAGAACTTTTTTCCGAAGTTCGGCCGAAGCCGCCGAACCCGAACATCCAGGTGTCCGCTCAACTCTAATAACTAGCAATCAGCATGTATTAGAAACATAACCAGAAATGCACAAAGCTAAGGAATATTTTCATGAATGTCTTCTCCTACAGGGATAATGCCAAGCCCGACATGAGTTTCTGTGAAGTCTTCATCTTGAGGCATGCCTGTACGCTTTCAAATGCTAGGGCTGAATTTCTCTCCTAGTTTGCCCTTGCTCTTGTGCATCTTTTATTGTGTCCTGTCACTGACAAAAAAGGAGTGGAGGTGGAAACAAGCTTCAGGCACTTCTGTCCTGGATGGCAATAACTGGCATAATTATGGGAGACCAGTTAGATCCTTGCTATGAGGTGTCTGTGTCTCTGTTTAAAATATACACCACAGTAAAGAAGGATTTTGTGACTACAAGAAAGAAAAAAAGAAAAATATTTGCACTTTGTCAAAGGATATCTTTAATTAACAATGTATAGAACTTATAAACTTAAGAACAAAACTCCTTACATTAAAAATGCAAATAGCATAGTAATAGCCCGAACATTTGTGAACGTGCTGTGTACATTTCTATGCAACAAAATTAAGTCCTCTGTGCAGTTCTAAATGGTTATAGAAATTGGTTTATCTCTCTCTTAATTTAGCTTTTCTTTTTGGTGGTGTTTTATAAAACTAATTTCCCTGGGGCTTTGGTCTAATGAAGTATTTTGTGCTTGTTCCCTTATACTGCTTTTAGGTACTCTTTAAGCTGTTTATGATCTGCCTTTGCAGTTGTTTTAAATATTTATGTATATTTCATTCTCTCTGTCTCTATAATATAATTTTTGCAGTGTTCAGCAGCTCAAATCCAATGAGACTATAAGAGCCAACTGAGAAACTGAGAAGTATATTTCCACACTACAATAATCTATTATTTATCACAAGTTTATTGAATTTCCTTTTTATGTTTTTTTTCTTATTAAATCCTTTTTTTCCTGATATATCTTAATAGCCATCATCACATATAACACAATTTTAACAATTAAAAGTATTACGACTCCAATGGCTATTGTTATACCAGCTGCTGAAATTAATGAGGGTAATAATCAGTATTATTATTAGAACTAGCTTGTACAATCAGAATGATTTATATTACTACTTATTAAAACTATTTAATGTATACTGGGTTTTGTGTGTGGTTTTTGCCGTTGTTAAGTGTGTGCTTCATAACGTATACAAACACAAAGATGGACATTTGATCTGTTGTGGACTTACTTTTCTAATTTATTATTTTCAGCCTAAGATAAATGATTTAGTATTGGAATTCCAACACTATCAGGAACTGGCAGAGGTTAGTTCTGCTTCCTTATAGCAATGGATTCTTGGATTCAACTGCAACCAAGTTTCTATTTACTCTCTGTGTTTGGGTGAATTTGTTTCTGTTTTCTTCCACGTTCCAAAAACATACAAATATATTTATTAGTTTCCAATGAATTGGCCATATTGTGTGTGAAATAGAGAAGTACCGTAAGATAGTTAACCATGTTGGAGAGAGGTATTGATATTTGTAAGGTATAGAGCTATGGGGCATTATTCACCTCTGCTCACCTTGCCTGGCATCCCAGACCCACCTCCCACTGATCCCTCAACACAAGCTGCGCCCTGATTGTTGGCAAGGCCACTCCTCTTCTTTCCATAGGACATGTGTTCCCTAGCCTGCACCCTAATCTTCATCAGTTAGTGGGTGGCAAACATGGGATACTTAAGGCAACTTCCCTTGTGAGAGGGTGCCTGAGAAATAGGTTGTCCAGCTTGCTAGTTCCCTGTAAAGGTGGGCTATATTCAGTTGTCTGCCCATGTACCAACTTTCTGTCCATTTACTGGATTCTGACCCTTCCTTGCTTGACCTGACCAGTGATGAGCAGCAGGGGCAATATTCAAATTCGAGAATTCATGATTTCCAGCAATTTTTTTTTTTGATTGCGAAAATCGCCAATCAGAAAATTTGCAATACGAAAATTCGTGATCAACAGTACTCCTAAAGTCAAAGATATTGCAGCCTTCTCATTGGCCCACAAGCAAGAAGCAGTGAGGGATCATGGGTACTGATGAAAAAAAATCTAGAATATTCACGATTACGAAGATATAGCACTATATTCTAGATATTAGCGAATTCTCGAAGTGCCAATATTTGCGATAAAAATTTGTAACTTACTTCCATACTGACCGTTTGCACCCTGACCGCAGACCATCTACCATATAACACATACTCCACCAGCCCTGACCTTGGCCAGTCCCTAAATATGAATTTGCCTGAACCATCAGTGTCCTACATCTCAGTTGGTAAGCTGTCAATCACACAAAGACTACTACAAAAGGTAGCGGACTGATTTTTTTCCCTAACACAAAGTCCAGATTCCTGTGCAGCGGTTAAACAGTGAATACCAGAGGACTGCCAGGATTTGATGTTTCTATGGTATACCAAAGTACAAATATAACCATTTGATATGTTTGATATGTTTTTTTTTAAAACTTTTATTGACAAATAGATTATGTTTATGCAACGACTTAAAATTCACAGTGTTGACCTTTCTTTTTCAACACTTCTGCAATTTTCCTTGGCATACTGGATATCAGCTTCTGGGCCAAATTATGAATGATGGTTAACCATTCTTGCCTAATCTGTGCTTGGAGTTTATCACAATTTCTGTGCTTTTGCTTGTCCTCTTCTTTTTCGAGGATTGACCACAGGTTTTCTACAAGATATCTGTTATCCGGGGAGTTTCTGGGCCAGGGAACCAAAATGTCAATGTTTTGTTCACTGAGCCACTTAGTTATCACTTTTGCTTTATGACATGGTGCTTCATCATGCTGGAAAATGCATTGTTCATCACCAAATTGCTCCTGGATCATTAGGAGAAGTTGCTCTTGGAGGATGTTTTGATACAATTTACTACCACCCCATATGAATGGTCTCATCATGTTTCACTGTTAGCATGACATACGACTCAGGTTAGCACTCACTATTTCTTCTCAGGACAATCATTCATTCAGATATTCCAAACATTATAAAGAGGGCTTAATCAGAGAAAGTAACATGACTCCAGTCTTCTGCAGTCCAATCCATATACTTCCTGCAGAATTCCAGTCTGCCCTTGATGTTTTTCTTGGAGAGAAGTGGCTTCTTTGCTGGCTTTCTTGACACCAGACCATCCTCCAAAATCCTTACACTCACACCTGCCTACTGTCATTTCTGAGCAAGCTCTGCACTGGTAACAAACTGATCCCATGGCTTAATCCTTTCTGGAGATGGTCCTGACACTTGCTGGACTTTTTTGGGGGTCCTAAAGTCTTCTTCACAGAAATTGAACCTCTTTCCTTGGTGTTGTTGATGATATGATAAATGGTTGATTTCCAATCAGAAATATCTGTGAAATATTTCTGATACAAAGCAAAGATGACTGCACATGTTTAATTAAAGGTAACCATAGTTAACAGAAGAAGACAATAATTTCAAGCACCACCGGGCCCTCTTTTTTAAGCAGTCTGCTTTTCTAATTTCATCAGCATGACAGTTGATGAGTCACATTAGCTGATTTGTCCTCATTAACACTTGAGCTAATAAGACGATCACTGAAATTATGTAAGCAGGTCATTTTGTGGCAGGGCTGAAATGCAGTCGATTTTTTTTTTATTATGTCAATTTCATGTCATAAAATTACTTTGCAATTAATTGAAATTAATCTGCTTACTCTTCATAAAAATCTAAAGTTAATGCAAATTGCCACCATAAAAACTGGAGCAGAAAACTGCAAAAAACTAAATTTGTGTCACTAGCAAAACTTTCACCCATGACTGTATATATTTTTCTCTAAAAGAACTGCATTGGGCCTATCTAATGAAAAGAACAGAATCTGAAATACATAAAGATATTTTTTTTAAATGGAAGTCTATCTGCAGCACGCAGGCCCACAGGGGAGGCGTGGGGTGGAGAGGAGAAAGGGAAACAGTGGTGGTGGTAATGAGGGTGGTTGTAGTGCTCATGGTGGCTAATTCCTGCACCCTCATGCCATGCATGCAGTGAAAGTGAGTAGTGCAGCAGTCTTCCCCTAGGACATACCCTGGATTTTTGGGTCTTCTTCCTGGTAGTGACTGGGGTTCCTTTGATGTTAAGCTAGCATAGGGGTGCAAAGCAGGAGAACTAGGGTGGAGGAGGTTCTAATCAAAAAAGGAGACCAATGATCAGACTGCCTTCGTTATAGTAAAAAAATAGGTCTTTCTCTTTAAGTGAATAGATGATAATTATCACAGTAAACATACAAGCAGTAGACAAGGTTCTCCAATATATCTCTGAGTAGGCTTTTTCAAATGCTGTGTACAGGATGTGGCTATGATTGTGGTCCTCCTTGAGTCTCTATAGCTACATGCAGTTTTCCCAAATGACCAAAGGCATGCAATTCTTCAATATTTCTATGCAATGCTAACTGAGGGGTGCAGTCCTAGATCGAATGGCCAGTCCGTCTCAATAGTGTGAGGGGCGCCAGAAGCAATATAACCCAAGTAAAGTCTATTGCCAAATGTGTGTGCATTACCATTACCGTCTTTGTCCAAGTATGACTCTTAAATGGTCCTCAAGCTTCCGAAATAACCCAATTCTCTCTCAGACATTTGTTTTTAGCGAAGTTGCTTTTTTGGCAGCTTGATATCTCATAGTACACATAAAACAGGTCTTTTCTCTAGTTTGCTTGCAAAAGATTCACTATCCAGGGGCTGAGGCCAGCCCATTACCCGGCAACTAACACTAAAATCTGTGAGTTTATTTCTTTCCCAAATATAGTGCATTCACTTTTTTCTTTATGTTGCGACCTTGTGCTAAAAAAAATCTGCCCTAAATCCCCCTTGACCATCTTTGAGATGTTTATGCACTGTGTTTGGAATCCAACTGTTGTAAATTCAGTTGATTAAACATGATTTAGAAAGACACACCCCTGTGTGCATTAGTTCTCACATCAGACAATACATATCAGATCAAAAAAGAAGCCATGAGGATTAAAGAACTGTCTATAGACAGAACCCAGAGACACAGGCACTGATCTAGAGAACGGTGTAAAAAAAAAAGAAAGAAAAAAACTTCTGCCTCACTGAAAGTTCCCAAGAGCAAATTGATTTCAATAATTCTTAAATGAAAAATGTTTGGAACAACCAGGACTCTTCCTAGAGTTGGCCTCCCCACCATACAAAGTAATCAGAGGGAAAAAGGTAAATGAGGTGACCTTGAACCCAATAGTCACTCTGGATGAGCTCTAAAGATCCTGTGTGCAGATGGGAAAAAATTTCAGAAGGTCAACCATCACTGCAGCATTCCACCAATCTGGGCTTTAAGCAGAATGGCCAGAAAGAAGCCTCTACTCAGTACTCCTAAAGCACCTAAAGGCCTCTAAGACTGTAAGAAAGAAGATTATTTGGTCTATGCAACCAATATTGAACTTTATGGCCAAAATTATAATCATCATGTTTGAAGGAAACCAGTCACTGACCAATATTATCCCTTCATTGAAGCATGATGGTGGCAGCATCACACTGTCAAGGTGTTTTTCAGTGGCTGGGACAGAAAGACTGCTCATGGTTGAGGGAAAGCTGAATGGAGCAAATTACAGAGCTATTTTGAATGAAGACCAGATCCAATGTGCTCTGGACTTCAGACTGGGCTGAAGATTTACCTTACAACAAGACAATGGCCCTAAGTGCATATCCAAGACGACAAGTCCTTAAGACTGGCTTAAGGACAACTCTGCAAATGTCTCTGAATGGACTAGCCAGAGTCATAATTTAAACAAAATAGAACTTTTCTGGAGAGACCTGAAATTGGCTGTCCACCAACATTTCCTATTCGACCTGACAAAGTTTGAGATATTCTGCAGATAAGAATGGCAAAAAATTCTCAAATCCATGTGTGCAAACCTTGTGGCATCATATCCAACAATACTGGAGGCTGTAATCGCCAAAGGTGCTTCTACTAATTACTAAGTAAAGGGTATGAACTCTGAATACTTACAGTGTATCAATTCAATATTTTAGTTTTTCCTATTTAATAAGTTAGCAAAGATTTTGAACATTCTGTTTTCACGTTCTCATTATGGAGTATCTCAAAGCTGCCACATAATAACATCTGAAAAAAATTGAAAGAATGCACTTACCATATATTTTGGAATACATAGAGCATAGTTAACATGACAGTAAACATTTTGACAGTTTTAAATGTAAACCGTAACATTAATCCTTTATCAATGAACCATTGCATTATCCCTTTTAGCAATGAACCAGAGGTCCCCGTATATCCATTATGGTTAGGTAAACCCCAAGTTAGTTAAGAAGGTTTAGTTTGACAATGATAGAGAACAGGTTGTAAATCTTGAATGACTTAGAGACAATAGGTTATTTTTCCATCTGGAAATTCAACAGACAGACTAATATGTATTTATGAAATATATTTAAAAATTTATATCTTTCCTCAATCATAAATGTTTAATATATTGTTTGTAATATATCTAATGACATTATATTGATAGCTTTTAATAACACATTTTTATGTATTGCTGTCCTTTACAACAGTATGAAAAATCAATAATGTTTAGGTTATAAAAGTAGACTATTGATTAGTTATTGTCTCAAGTGAATAGGCATGTCTGACTGCATGTTAATTGAAATAAAATCTTAACATTATATTGTTTAAATGTGACATCTGTGTCTGGTTGTGATAGAGCACCAATATTACTCTGCATAGACCATTCTTCTGCTGTAATTTGTAAAACAAAAATTATAAAATTAAAGGAAATGATACCACATACCTATAAATAAAACCAGCAGCTTCTGTAGATATGCACTTGTCAAAAGGTTCTAACACCCTTTATAGTAGTATATCTACAATAGAGGCAGACCATTCAGCTGCTATTGGGTCCCTGGGGAAAAGGAGCCCATAGTGAACCAAAGGCCCTGACCCCTAATTACATTTATTACTGTCCAGCTCCGGTATAGTATCCCTATCATCTGTGAAAGTTAAAGGACCTGTGATAATGTCATCACAGTTCCTGTACATCTAGTAAAGGAACTGCACAAAGGATGGTATAGTTCCCAGGTTAGAAAAGACCATCTGCCAGTACCTGAGATTACATCATCATCATCATCAACACAGGTCCTGTACATCTAGTAAAAGAACTGCACAAAGCATCATCATAGGTCCTTCAACCCCAACAGCATGGAGAAGAACCTCATGATGAGCTCTCCACTGAGACTAGAATGGAGTGGTAATAAAAGGTAATTCTTTCACTTTATCCTTAGGAGTGCTGTGGAGTTGATATATATATATATATATATATATATATATATATCACCAAAAAACGGAACAGCACCTCCTGAGACAAATCGCAGGTGCAAGCTACCCGGCAATAATACAGCAAACAAAAAAAGTAGCAGCACACCACTAAATGAATTAAGACTGAGTGAACAGGTGAATGTGTGAACAGGGTCAAATACATGACGCCAATACTTACTGAAGAAGCTCTTAGCGCATATTATTGATCAAAAATATGTTGGGCCCACCTACCAGACGACAAGGTAGCTTCTTATCAGGTGGGACCTACTCTAACACGGAGGGTGAGCTCCATTGTTACTCTGATTAAAAACACCAAGGGGTGGGGGATGGGCGGGGAGTGCTAAGTTCCAAAGAGGATGCCTAGTCCTCTATAATATACATATAACCAAAAAACGGAACAGCACCTCCTGAGACAAATCGCAGGTGCAAGCTACCCGGCAATAATACAGCAAACAAAAAAAGTAGCAGCACACCACTAAATGAACTAAGACTGAGTGAACAGGTGAATGTGTGAACAGGGTCAAATACATGATGCCAATACTTACTGAAGAAGCTCTTAGCGCATATTATTGATCAAAAATATGTTGGGCCCACCTACCAGACGACAAGGTAGCTTCTTATCAGGTGGGACCTACTCTAACACGGAGGGTGCAGCTCCATTGTTACTCTGATTAAAAACACCAAGGGGTGGGGGATGGGCGGGGAGTGCTAAGTTCCAAAGAGGATGCCTAGTCCTCTATAATATACATATAACCAAAAAACGGAACAGCACCTCCTGAGACAAATCGCAGGTGCAAGCTACCCAGCAATAATACAGCAAACAAGAAAAGTAGCAGCACACCACTATATGCGCTAAGACTGAGTGAACAGGTGAATGTGTGAACAGGGTCAAATACATGACGCCAATACTTACTGAAGAAGCTCTTAACGCATATTATTGATCAAAAATATGTCGGGGCAACCTACCAGACGACAAGGTAGCTTCTTATCAGGTGGGACCTACTCTAACACGGAGGGTCCAGCTCCATTGTTACTCTGATTAAAAACATCAAGGGGTGGGGGATGGGCGGGGAGTGCTAAGTTCCAAAGAGGATGCCTAGTCCTCTATAATATACATATAACAAAAAAACGGAACAGCACCTCCTGAGACAAATCGTAGGCGCAAGCTACCCGGCAATAATACAGCAAACAGAAAAAGTAGCAGCACACCACTAAATGCACTAAGACTGAGTGAACAGGTGAATGTGTGAACAGGGTCAAATATATGACGCCAATACTTACTGAAGAAGCTCTTAGCGCATATTATTGATCAAAAATATGTCGGGCCCACCTACCAGACGACAAGGTAGATTCTTATCAGGTGGGACCCTGTTCACACATTCAGCTGTTCACTCAGTCTTAGTGCACACGCAGTACCGACCTGTTATCTATTGAAACGTATTTGGCATTCGGGCACGAGCACACCTGCATCATCTGGATGTTAGATGAATACCTTTGCTTATACAGAGGATGAGGCACGAGATATTGTGTCTAAAATCATCGCTCCTTCCAATTTTTTGAGGATTCCTCCAAGCGAACTAAAAAGCAGGAGTCTAATTAAGGAGGCAAGACACCTTGTCTCACTTGAATTACAAACCGGATTCCCAAAAAGTTGGGACACTATACAAATCGTGAATAAAAACTGAATGCAATGATGTGGAGGTGCCAACTTCTAATATTTTATTCAGAATAGAACATAAATCACGGAACAAAAGTTTAAACTGAGAAAATGTACAATTTTAAGGAAAAAATATGTTAAATCAGAATTTCATGGTGTCATCAAATCCCCAAAAAGTTGGGACAAGGCCATTTTCACCACTGTGTGGCATCTCCCCTTCTTCTTACAACACTGAACAGACGTCTGGGGACCGAGGAGACCAGTTTCTCAAGTTTAGAAATAGGAATGCTCTCCCATTCTTGTCTAATACAGGCCTCTAACTGTTCAATCGTCTTGGGCCTGCTTTGTTGCACCTTCCTCTTTATGATGCGCCAAATGTTCTCTATAGGTGAAAGATCTGGACTGGAGACTGGCCATTTCAGTACCCGAATCCTTCTCCTACGCAGCCATGATGTTGGGATTGATGCAGAATGTGGTCTGGCATTATCTTGTTGAAAAATGCAGGGTCTTCCCTGAAAGAGATGACGTCTGGATGGGAGCATATGTTGTTCTAGAACCTGAATATATTTTTCTGCATTGATGGTGCCTTTCCAGACATGCAAGTTGCCCATGCCACACACACTCATGCAACCCCATACCATCAGAGATGCAGGCTTCTGAACTGAGCGTTGATAACAACTTGGGTTGTCCTTGTCCTCTTTGGTCCGGATGACATGGCGTCCCAGATTTCCAAAAAGAACTTAGAATCATGACTCGTCTGACCACAGAACAGTCTTCCATTTTGCCACACTCCATTTTTTTATTTATTTATTTTTTTTTTGAGTTTCAAAATATTTTTATTCTGAATCATGAGCAGAAAATACAAAAGGTACATAAACCCCACATTGGGGTACTTGCCATACAGCCAAAATTGAACACACAATTAAGTACCATCAATATAGGGGGAGGGGGGGAGGGGAAGGAAAAGTAAGAAGGTAGGTAAGTAGTGGGGAGGGGTAGGGGGGGGGGGGAGAAAAAACCTACGACCCAGATACAAATACTGTATATAAATACTGTGTAGCCCTAAACACTATTAGGACAAAAAGCCTCTAAATTTTTTCCATGGGGACCATGTGGCATCAAACACATGTGATCTCTTGGTTTCCCACCCAGCAATTTGCTCCAATCTGTAGAGCGCATCACATTTCGCAGTCCACTGGGAGATAGAAGGGGCTCTGTTACTCTTCCAGTTAAAGGCTATGAGAACCCTAGCAGCGGCTAATAGTTGACCCAGCAAAGCGGTGATATGTCTATTCCCTTTAAAGTCACCCATCAACCCCAACAGACACCCTTTAGCTGAAGGTAAAAACTGCATCCCACTAATCTGTGAACATATAGTACATATCCTTTTCCAGTACTTGACTATATCCGGGCACGTCCACCATATATGCACTAGCGAACCTTCTGCGTTAAGACATCTCCAACATCTGGAGTCACATTCTGGGTATATAAGATGCAATCTACGGGGTGTGAAGTACCATCTTGTAATCACCTTGTAAAGGTTCTCCTGCAATTTGACACATCTAGATACCTTTGGTGTGATTGAGCATATCTGTCTCACCTCTCTATCTGAGAAATGTATATTTAGATCTTTCTCCCATTTGCTAATGAAACCATATGCGGCAGGTCTGATCTGGGAGACCAACACAGCATATAGCCGCGAGACTTTTTTCAAGGGAGGGACCTTAGCAAGGACCATTTGCTCAAATTGAGTTGTAGAGGCTGACGCGGAAATTTTCTTCTTTCCCAAATACTGTTTAATATATAATTTGTGAATAAATGATAACTTTTGTAATTTAGGATGGCTGTCCCAACCCTCTATTAAATGACCTGTCGGATCCAATAGGTCAACCAATGGAAATGACAACTCTGTAAGATCACCTGGCAAAGTAGAGCCAAATAGATCTCCAGAGCTCCATAGGATGTCTCTAATCTGAAGCACCGGCGACACCTCGTGGTTTGAAAGTAGCACCCCCGACAGATCGGAGCGCCACAGGTTCAAAGTGTTCTTTGTCGTGAGGCTAAGTTCTAATCTGCTGAGGCATATCTCTAGGGGGAGAGAGAAGAAATGATCTCAGAGGGAGTTTACTATCACCTGCTTCTGCTAGGATGTCAAGTCTATTTTCCGGGCCTCTAATCCATTCCAAGCATCTCATCCCTTGAATCGCCCTATAATATTCTGCCATATCCGGCAATCCCATACCCCCCATCCTATTAGGCTGAATCATCGTCGCATGTGGAATGCGAGGTCTAGATTTTTTCCACAGAAATCTGGAAAAACATTGTCTCAGCTGGACAAAAAAGGATTTTGGCAAGTGAATTGGGAGTACTAGCATATGATACAGGATTTTGGGAACTAACACCGATTTTATCAATGTGCGTCTTCCAAACCACGAGGTGAAGGGAATACACCACGCATCTATGGTGGCTGATATTGATCTATGGAGATTACTGAAATTCTCCTCAAATAGTGCCTCAGGATCCGAGGTCAAGTTTACTCCTAAAAATTTTATAGAACGTGTTGTCCAGCCATATGCATATTGCCTTTCCAATGTCAACTGTAAGTCACTACCAGCCGTAACATTTAAAGCTTGGGATTTCGAGGGATTGATAAGGAAATTAGACAAATTCCCAAACCTCTGGAATAGCTCTTGTACTGCAGGAAACGCCTCCAAAGGATTGGTTATTATGACCAAAAGGTCATCGGCGAAAGCCGCCAACTGGTGAGAGGTATTTCCCATCCTCATACCCTGGATTCTATCCTCCTGACGGATCGCCTGAAATAAGCATTCCACCACAAGGATAAAGAGCAGGGGAGACAAGGGGCATCCTTGCCGTGTGCCGTTGCCAATGGTAAAGCTGGGAGATAGGGTGCCGTTAACCATCACTCTAGCCGTGGGGGAAGCATACATAGCCATTGTGGCTGCAATGAACTGGGGCGGAATCCCAAACTTAGCCAAGGCCAGACGCATAAAAAGCCAATCAATACGATCAAACGCTTTTTCTGCGTCTGTCCCCAGGAGAACCAAAGGAATGGATTTCTCCCTAGCTTGATGTATAACATTCACAATCCTAACAGTATTCATCCTTCCTTCCCTGCCAGCCACAAAACCCACCTGTTCAGCATTAATTAAATTGGGTAAGAAAGGTTGCAACCTAAGAGCCAGCATCTTGGCATATAGCTTCAGGTCTACATTCAAAAGCGAGATAGGTCTGTAGCTGGCGCAGGAGGAAGGATCCTTACCCTCTTTTGGCAGGATAGTTATAAGGGCCGACAACATTTGTGATGGTAGCGGATTACCCTTGTACACCTCGTTGTATACAGCCAGCATCCTAGGTAGCAACAATGTTGAGAAAGTAGCATAGTAACCCGCAGTTAATCCATCTGGCCCAGGACACTTATGTCTAGGGACCGTATTTAGTGCCTTATTCAATTCCAGCAACGTGAATGGTTGAGCCAGGGACAGGGCTTGAACATGGGAAATGACCGGGAGGCGTAACTCTGATAGCCAATTTTGAATGTCTACTGCTCTTCCAGCAATGTCCGCTTCGCTATCAGTCTTCCTAAGATTATATAGGGAGCTATAATAATTGCAAAACTGATTTGCTATAAGATCAGTAGACATAAGAGTTTTAGCTGAGGCATCCTTAATAGAGTGTATATACGATTTGACTCTACGTTTTTTCAGGCTTGACATCATAAACTTCGATGCCTTGTCCCCATGTGCGTAGTATTTTAACTGCGCCGACAAATAAAGTTTGGCCACCCGGTTATTCAGCACATTCTTAAGCTCTGCCCTCAATTTATTTAGTCTATCTAGGACTTCCGGCGTCATCCGTTTCTTATGCAATACTTCCAGTTTTTGAATCTGGTCCTGCAACAACACAATAGAGGCTTCCCTCTTCTTTTTTATATGTGCATTCAATGCAATGAAATGCCCTCTCACAACTGCCTTGTGGGCCTCCCAGACCAGACCCGGCGACATATCCTCCGTCTCATTTAAACTGAAGTATTCTTCCAAATGTCTACTGATGCCTTTAATATATTCCTGTTTGCTCAACCAGGTCTCATCCAATCACCAAGTGAACTGCGATCTGGGTAGGGACTTAATCCTCATTGTCAGATATACCGGGGCATGATCCGACAGAAGGATATTGCCTATTGACGTTTGAGAGCAATCACCCAAAGACCCTGGGGTGACAAACATGTAATCCAACCTCTGGTAGGACACATGCGCCACTGAATAGTAGGTATAATCCTTTGAAGTAGGGTTCATAGCCCTCCATACATCCACTAAACCTAAGTCAGCTAACTTTTTCTTAATTCTCCTGATGGTAATCTGGGACATTGCCGAGGAGCCTGTTGATGTGTCTAGCTGGGGATTTAAAGCCACATTAATATCTCCTCCTACCACCACAGTACCTTCAGCGAATTCCTGTAGTTTAGTCAATGTTTTTTCCATCCATAGTGCCTGAGCTACATTGGGGGCATACAAATTGCCTATAGTGATTTTCTGATTACCTAATGACCCTTTCAAAAACAAATATCGACCTTCTTCTTCATCTTGGAGGGTTGAATGCACCACCAGCGGCACATTTTTGTGAATCGCTATAGAAACCCCTTTTGAGGCTCCAGAAGAGGATGTACCATGGAACCATTGATTGTATATCATATGAGAAAGGCGCGGAACGTGGTCTCTCTTAAAATGGGTTTCTTGCAAGAGAGCAATGCTCACTTTCTTCCTGTTAAGAAGCTGACAAATTTGAGTACGTTTGGGTGGTGCATTCAATCCTCTCACATTATAGGTACATATTTTTAATTCAGCCATAGTCTACCCATGGTAATCTTTCTCTCGTTCATAGTACCTCGAGCCGGTAAACCTACTGGTTATTGCCTGGGGCGTAGGAGGGAGGGGAAGAAAAGGGGGGAAAAAGGAGAACTGGGGATCACATACAAAACATATAAAACACATTGAGATTTCCAGAGATAAAACCTCAAAAACCCACTGTCTGTTCCCAACAGAGCATTTGGAATTAAGCAACGCTACTGTGGGCATCTATAGGGGGTAGAGAGGACCAAGAAACGGGTCCTATGTGTGAATAACGAGTATCCTGACATAAATGGTAAAACCTAGTCATAAAATCAAAAAAAAAAAAAAAAACCATAGTGAAGTCACCTTAGTGAAATCACCCTGCAGCCGACCGGAAGAGAGCGCATGTAAGGCGGCGCACTCACTGCCGCACCATAGCTACAAATTCCTTTCCAACTGGGAAGGATTAAACTATAGGGGTAACTGAACTCCTAATTGGTCAATATAACAGCCAACCCACTGGAACACAGGCGACAATACCGGCCCAGATCGGCCCATTAAGAAAGTCCCACATCAGATGTATAACTTAGAAGAGACTTCTCACTCAGTGTCCATTCCTGGATTAGCCAGCAAGGGGTCTCCGGACCTCCTACCCCTGCCGCATGCCAGTTCGGGACCTCAACCGAGCCCACTCCTAGAACATCACAGACTAAAGGAATGTCCGCAGGTGACCGCACTGTTAACTTTCTGCCAGGTGCGTTGATCAGCAGGCCGAAAGGGTGAAGCCAGCGATAGGTAATGCTCTTGTTCCTCAAGATGTCCAGGAGAGGTTTCAGCAATCTTCTTTTTTGTAGGGTAATTGGTGACAAATCCTGGAAAATCTGTACCTCCACATCCCCATAAGGAATCGATTTCTTAGCTCTGGCTGCTCTCATTATCTGATCTTTGGACAAAAAGCTAGACAGCCGGCAAATCACATCTCTTGGGGGCTCCCCCTGTTTCGGGGGGGGACGCAAAGCCCTGTGAATCCTATCCATAGTGAGATCTCCCACAGAATCGGGGCCCACCAGAGCTGTGAACATCTCGGTCACCGCGTCACGCAAGGCTTCAGGCCCTATCTCTTCTGGTAGGCCTTTCAGCCTGATATTATTACGGCGGCCGCGGTTGTCCTGATCCTCCACCATCTCATACAAGTGGTTAATATGGGCCTGTGTTCTATCCAAACAGGTAGCCACCGCCGCGCTATGCAGAACATGTGCCTCCTGTCGGCTTTCAACCCCTTCCACCGTCTCCTTCACTTGCCTTAGATCTTTCTTAAAGTCCTGTAGGTCTTTTCGTAGAGGGGAAATAGTGTCAGCCAGGAGCTCCTTCATAAATTTACGAGATAGCGGCAGATTGTCACCTTCCCGCTCCTGTTCATGATCGCTGTCCCTGTCAGATTCTGCCGAAGCCTCCGATGCTGCAGGAGTTTCCGCTCTCGGCGCCATCTTGGAAGTCTGCTTGCCTCCCGCTGCGCTCTGCTTGCGGACAAATTTATCCATCTCTCCGTGCCTAGAGCTGGATTTGTTCGGTCCTGGTGTGTCCTTGGACCTATCTCTAAGTGTCTTGCCCATTTTCTGGCTTTGGTCTGTGCAAATGAACCTCGTTTTCACCGGACCCAGAGCAGAGCTCACACCGACATGTGTGTCTCGCTCTGCTGCCAAGCTCCGCCCTGCCACACTCCATTTTAAATGATCCCTGGCCCAGTGAAAACGCCTGAGCTTGTGGATCTTGCTTAGAAATGGCTTCTTCTTTGCACTGTAGAGTTTCAGCTGGCAACGGCGGAGGGCACGGTGGATTGTGTTCACTGACAATGGTTTCTGGAAGTATTCCTGAGCCCATTCTGTGATTTCCTTTACAGTAGCATTCCTGTTTGTGGTGCAGTGTCGTTTAAGGGCCCGGAGATCACGGGCATCCAGTATGGTTTTACGGCCTTGACCCTTACGCACAGAGATTGTTCCAGATTCTCTGAATCTTCGGATGATGTTATGCACAGTTGATGATGATAGATGCAAAGTCTTTGCAATTTTTCGCTGGGTAACACCTTTCTGATATTGCTCCACTATCTTTCTGCGCAACATTGTGGGAATTGGTGATCCTCTACCCATCTTGGCTTCTGAGAGACACTGCCACTCTGAGAAGCTCTTTTTATACCCAATCATGTTGCCAATTGACCTAATTAGTGTTAATTGGTCTTCCAGCTCTTCGTTATGCTCAAATTTACTTTTTCCAGCCTCTTATTGCTACTTGTCCCAACTTTTTTGGGATTTGTTGACACCGTGAATATTGGAATCAACGTATTTTTCCTTTAAAATGATACATTTACTCGGATTAAACGTTTGATCTGTCATCTATGTTCTATTACAAATAAAATATTGACATTTGCCATCTCCACATCATTGCATTCAGTTTTTATTCACAATTTGTTTACTGTCCCAACTTTTTTGGAATCCGGTTTGTACATGCTGCCACTTTGGCTGAATATCACCGCACTCAAAAGATACCACGTGGTTTGCGGGTCAATTTAAGACCAACTTTCTTTTGCGACAAAGTGGATTTCTGCACTCGCTTTGCGAACATTCTCAATAAGAGTTCATCGGACCTTATAGTACTTACACTTGAACATCTATCCATTTCAATTAATGAGTGTAACGCTAACATTACAGCGGCCAAAGAGCAACTGAGGGACAGTTTGAAATCTGAAGAATACATGTCCCTCCAGGAAAACCTAGAGAAACAATGTACCGAATTAAGAAGCAAAATAGAGCAAACCAAAAGATCCAAATACCTCAGGGACACAGAGGATTATACATCACATCGGGTCTACAGATAGCAGGATGCTTCCGGTACTGAGATCCCTACGTCACGTCCAAGATACCGTCAAACCGGTTCAATATCATCTGCTCTGGCAGCGAGGCCTCAAATGGAACACGAGGGCCTTTTTTAGGCAAACGCCGTACAATAAGACCAACACCAGGAGAGCCGGCCGCCATCATCGGCGAGGCAGATGCTCCGAGGAAAACGCGGTCACAGGTACGGCACAAAACTTAGTATTAAATTTGTCATCTAAGAGCCTCAGTCCTGCCCAGGTGAACTTATTGAAAAAAGGCTTGTCCTTTAGCCCGACCGGTAGCTTTGATACGTTCACCTTGGACACTGACTTACATTGCTTTTTCCGTAATCTACACTTGAGAGCTCAATTTGGTAGCAATGAAGGTGTCTCTCAGTTGAATGTGGATCAGGTGGATGATTCCTCACTGACCAGTGCGTTGACTGTGAAACAGTTTAATCTGAAAATGAGGAGCAACTATACACCACCAAAAACACATCATTGAGACTTTTGTTAATTTAGTAAAGCGAGATGTGGACACATTGTTGCAACAATGTAAAAAGGAAAGTTTCATATACAACATAATTTACCTGTGGAAGAGAAGCATGCCCTTGATCACTTGCTAGATGAAAAATCTATAATATTTAAACCCGCTGATAAGGGGGTGGGGGCTATTGTTATTTTAAATAAAGAATATTATGTCACTGAAATCCTGCAACAAATACAGGACAGTAGCACCTACCAAATATTACAAAATGACCCAGTTTATCACATCAAAGAGATCCTACAGAAGGTGGTCGATGAAGCTAAAGAGAGTGGAGTTGTGGATGCCAAGTTGGGTGACTTTCTCATTAATCAACATCCGATTACTCCTGTGTTCTATACTTTGCTGAAAGTGCATAAGTCACTTACTAATCCTCCTGGTCGCCCCCTTGTGGCGTCCACAAACTCCATTCTCTCGTCTCCTGCTATCCTCCTTGAGAAGGTATTAACACCTTTAACTCAACATGCACCATCATATATACGTGACACCGGCCATTTTCTGTCAGAAATCGTCTCACTTCAGGTGGAAGAGGCTGCATACTTGTCACTCTTGACGTGTGCAGTCTTTATACGTCAATTATACATGAGAAGGGTATTAGAGCAGTCACAGGTCTCTTAGACACAAGCACATATAAAAAAAAAGAGAAATAATTTTTCCTGAAACTTTTGAGAATAGTACTTGAGCAAAATAATTTTTTGTTTCAAGATTCCTTTTATCAGCAGTGCCGTGGGACCGCGATGTGATCGAACGTCGCACCGCCATACGCAAATACATATATGGCGTATTTTGAGAGCCAGTTCGTCTATTCAAATTTATTGTATCAGCAACATAGTATATTTTGGCGTTGTTTTATCGATGATATTTTTTGCGTGTGGCTGGGCGACATTAGATCCCTCACGGAATTTATTTAAATTCCATCTGGGATGAGCTGAAATTTACAGTACACCAATATATGGATAGGATCTCATTTCTAGACACTTGGGTGATCAAGGGGAAAGATGATAAGGTACAGACAGATTTATTTACTAAGAATATGGACAGAAATAGTTTGCTGGCCTTCTCTAGTAGTCATCCAGCATCTATTAAACAATCTATTCCCTATTCCCAATATCAAAGAGTGAAACGTATTGTTAGTAACACAGATATGTGTCAAAAAAGATTAGATGACATGACTCATAAGTTTAGAGAGAGAGGCTACCCCCTAGAGTTATTGAAGGCACAGCGAGATAAGGTTGATATTACACAAGTGGCTAAAAATAAAAAGGAGACAAGGATCCCTTTAGTGGTTAAATACCACCCATGGACCCAACGCCTGAGGACTATTGTTAATCAACATTGGCACATTTTATCTAAATCCTACCCACAGATAGGTGAGTTTCAGAGACCACCTATGATGTGTTCAGTGGCGACTCTAGGAACAATATATAGGGGGGGCACATAAGATACCACAGTCAAAAATGGGGGGGCACTAATAATTTTCGCCACTTAAAGGGGTTGTCCGGGTTCAGAGCTGAACCCGGACATCCCGCCATTTTTACCCCGGCAGCCCCCCTGACATGAGCATCGGAGCAGTACATGCTCCGATGCTCTCCTTTGCCCTGTGCTAAATTGCGTATGGCAAAGGAATTTTTAGGAGTTCCGGTGACGTACCGGGGCTCTCCATGGGGCTCACAGGAACCCCGGTGTCGTCACCGGCACTGATGGGCGGAATTTAGCTCCGTTTTACTGGCTAGGGCAGAGCTAAAGCCCGCCCCTCAGAGCTGGTGACGTCACCGAACACACTGCCGGGCGGAAGTTACCGCCCGGCAGTGTGTTATTGAAAACAAAAAAGCCTGTGCCCTGCGCATTTAGCACAGGGCAAGGGAGCGCATCGGAGCATGAGATGCTCCTATGCTAGCCTCAGGGGGGCTGTCTGGGTGAAATTAAGGGTATGTCCGGGTTCAGCTCTGAACCCGGACAACCCCTTTAATTATACTACAGAAAAAAATGAAATAAGTATATATAAATAAGATTACAAAATACGAGAGTATTGCGGTATGCAGGGATGCCATTTTATTGTACTAATCTAATACTTAACCTCTTCAGGACACATGACGTACCGGTACGTCATGATGTCCTGGTACTTAAGGACACATGACTTACCGGTATGTCATGTGTTGTTCCGATCACTGCCGCCCGGCCGGCTGTGATCGGAACAAGGTGCCTGCTCAAATCATTGAGCAGGCAATTCGGCTAAATGCGCGGGGGGGTCCTGCGACCCCCCCATGTCGGCGATCGCAACAAACCGCAGGTCAATTCAGACCTGCGGTTTGCTGCACTTTCAGCAGTTTCTGATCCCCGCGGTCCCTGACCGCGGGGATCAGAAACTTTATATGCCTAAAATATAGTTTTTTTCAACCCCCCCTGCACCCCTGAATGATTTTATGGCGGCGAGAGGTGCAGAGGGGGTTGCGGGTGGTGCGGGCGGTGCGGGAGGCGGGCGGTGCGGCAGGCGAGATCGCGATCCCCCGCCCGCCTCCCCTTGAATAATCGTTGGTGGCCAGTGGTTATACCAGGGTGTCAGCACATTGCTGACACCCTGGTATAAACAGCTGATATCTGTGATGCGATGTCAGCCGTTTAACCCTTTCCATACCGCGGTCCGTAAAAACACATTTATCACAGATTAAAAATGAAAAAAATAAAATTCCCTACACATGTTTGGTATCGCCGCGTCCGTAACGACCTGATCTATAAAACGGTCATGTTACTTTACCCGAACGGTGAACGCCATAAAAATAAAAAATAAAAAACTGATGAAATTGAAATTTTGCCCACCTTACTTCCCAAAAAAGGTAATAAAAGTGATCAAAAAAGTCGCATGTACGCCAAAATTGTAACAATCAAACCGTCATCTCATCCCACAAAAATCATACCCTACCCAAAATAATCGCCCAAAAACTGAAAAAAACTATGGCTCTTAGACTATGGAAACACTAAAACATGATTTGTTTGGTTTCAAAAATGAAATCATTGTGTATTAGGTATCGCTGCATCCGTATCGACCGGCTCTATAATTATATCACATGACCTAACCCCTCAGATGACCACCGTAAAAAAATAAAAATAAAAACGGTGTAAAAAAGCCATTTTTTGTCATCTTACGTCACAAAAAGTGTAATAGCAAGCGATAAAAAAGTCATATGCACCCCAAAATAGTGCCAATCAAACCGTAATCTCATCCTGCAAAAAATGAGACCCTACTTAAGATAATCGCCCAAAAACTGAAAAAACTGTGGCTCTTAGACTATGGAGACACTAAAACTTTTTTTTGTTTTAAAAATGAAATCATTGTGTAAAACTTACATAAATAAAAAAAATTGTATACATACTAGGTATCGCCGCGTCCGTGACAACCTGCTCTATAAAATTACCATATGATCTAACCTGTCAGATGAATGTTGTAAATAACAAAAAAAAAAAACGGTGCCAAAAAAGCTATTTTTTTTGTTACCTTGCCGCACAAAAAGTGTAATATAGAGCAACCAAAAATCATATGTACCCTAAAATAGTACCAACAAAACTGCCACCCTATCCCATAGTTTCTAAAATGGGGTCACTTTTTTGGAGTTTCTACTCTAGGGGTGCACCAGGGGGGCTTCAAATGGGACATGGTGTCAAAAAAAACAGTCCAGCAAAATCTGCCTTCCAAAAACCGTATGGCATTCCTTTCCTTCTGCACCCTGCCGTGTGCCTGTACAGCAGTTTACAACCACATATGGGGTGTTTCTGTAAACTACAGAATCAGGGCCATAAATAATGAGTTTTGTTTGGCTGTTAACCCTTGCTTTGTAACTGGAAAAAAAATATTAAAATAGAAAATCTGCCAAAAAAGTGAAATTTTGAAATTGTATCTCTATTTTCCATTAAAACTTATGCAACACCTAAAGGGTTAACAAAGTTTGTAAAATCAGTTTTGAATACCTTGAGGGGTGTAGTTTCTTAGATGGGGTCACTTTTATGGAGTTTATACTCTAGGGGTGCATCAGGGGGCTTCAAATGGAACATGGTGTAAAAAAAAACAGTCCAGCAGAATCTGCCTTCCAAAAACCGTATGGCATTCCTTTCCTTCTGCGTCCTGCCGTGTGCCTGTACAGCAGTTTACGACCACATATGGGGTGTTTCTGTAAAATACAGAATCAGGGCCATAAATAATGAGTTTTGTTTGGCTGTTAACCCTTGCTTTGTAACTGGAAAAAAAATATTAAAATGGAAAATCTGCCAAAAAAGTGAAATTTTGAAATTGTATCTCTATTTTCCATTAAATCTTGTGCAACACCTAAAGGGTTAGCAAAGTTTGTAAAATCAGTTTTGAATACCTTGAGGGGTGTAGTTTCTTAGATGGGGTCACTTTTATGGAGTTTCTACTCTAGGGGTGCATCAGGGGGGCTTCAAATGGGACATGGTGTAAAAAAAAACAGTCCAGCAAAACCTGCCTTCCAAAAACCAAACGGCGCACCTTTCAATCTACGCCCCGCTGTGTGGCCGTACAGTAGTTTACGGCTACATATGGGGTGTTTCTGTAAACGGCAGAGTCAGGGCAATAAAGATACAGTCTTGTTTGGCTGTTAACCCCTGCTTTGTTAGTGGAAAAAATGGGTTAAAATGGAAAATTTGCCAAAAAAATGAAATTCTCAAATTTCATCCCCATTTGCCAATAACTCTTGTGCAACACCTAAAGGGTTAACGAAGTTTGTAAAATCAGTTTTGAATACCTTGAGGGGTGTAGTTTATAGAATGTGGTCATGTTTGGGTGGTTTCTATTATGTAAGCCTCGCAAAGTGACTTCAGAGCTGTAGTGGTCCCTAAAAATTGGGTTTTTGTAAATTTCAGCAAAATTTCAAGATTTGCTTCTAAACATCCCCAAAAAATAAAATATCATTCCCAAAATAATTCAAACATGAAGTAGACATATGGGGAATGTAAAGTCATCACAATTTTTGGGGGTATTACTATGTATTACAGAAGTAGAGAAACTGAAACTTTGAAATTTGCAAATTTTTCAAAATTTTTGGTCAATTAGGTATTTTTTTATTCAAAAATAATATTTTTTTTTACTTCATTTTACCAGTGTCATGAAGTACAACATGTGATGAAAAAACAATCTCAGAATGGCCTGGATAAGTCAAAGCGTTTTAAAGTTATCACCACTTAAAGTGACACTGGTCAGATTTGCAAAAAATGGCCTGGTCCTTAAGGTGAAATAAGGCTGTGTCCTTAAGGGGTTAAAAGACAAGCTTTCAAGAGTTTTCCTTTCTTCCTCGGTATGCTTGAGTATTCAGAAACAATCTATTCCGAAAAGGTGACATCAGGACTGCAGGACCTCAGAGAGGCCTGGGGTCCACATTATAGCACCACTACATTTACATTTATTTATTATCAAAAAGCATCATACATAACTAAAATAAACATGTTTTACTGTCCCCAAAAACAGACATTAAACTACATTTATAATAAAACAATTGACTTACAAAAGAAGCTATTCAGTCGTCTGCTGCTCTGTCCTCTGCTTGCTTCTGCGGATTCTTTCCCCTCCTTTCTGTCTCTACTCATGGGGATCTGTGGATGAAATATTGTTATGGGGAATCTGTGGATGACACTGTTATGGAGGATCTGTGAATGACACTGTTATGGGGGCATCTGCGGATGACACACTGTTATAGGGAATCTGTGGAAGACACTGTTATGGAGGATCTGTTGATGACACTGTTATGTGGGATCTGTGGATGACACTGTTATGGAGGATCTGTGGATGACACACTGTTATGGAGGATCTGTGGATGACATATTGTTATGGGGAATCTATGGAGGACATATTGTTATGGGGAATCTGTGGATGACACTGTTATGGGGGCATCTGTGGATGACACATTATTATGGAGGATCTGTGGATGACACTGTTATGGAGGATCTGTGGATGACACACTGTTATGGAACTCTCCAAGGCATTGCTCCCGGTTAGCCAGAATCCTACTCCACACTGATGAGGGGCAACATCCCGAAACAGCTGTCTGTGGATGGATAACTGGCTTAGGTTTTTCCCGTCACATCCTTAAAGCTTGTAAAAAGCGGGATCTTGACATAGGGGCCACTTAATATGGTGGACTTGGTGATCTCTGTAATGGGGACACCCCTTTGCACGGTTTTCCTTCCTTTGAGGGATATCTGGCTTTTACTGTGTTGGAGACTCATAACTGGGGCTCCACGGTAATTTTGCATAACACAATGTCACGGATGGTGTTGCAGAAAACTGGAAGTTATAAATAAACATCCGACTGACTTGATCACAAACTAAGGAACATATGGGTGAGCCCTATAAAACCCCTAGAGCTCTCCCTGACTGCTCTGCCCATGCAAATATCTTTATGATAGATAATTGCATGCCCTCGTACCTAGACTGTGTGACACCTGAAAACCCTATAATAGTGAGGGGACATGACCACCGGCTCCCTGCACTTAATACGGAGGGAGTCAGGGTCACCTAGAATCAAGCCACCACGGAAACACAAATAAAGGAAAAGACTTATCTGAGGAACCAGCAGTTGCAGCTCTAGCAGTGAACACAATCCAGGAAGTAGTATAAACCGCAAAGTGAGGCAGTATGGGAGGGAGTATAAAGGGAGGCAATCAGTGTAAATAGATGACAGCTGGGAGAAGGAAAAGAGATGACAAAGTGAAACCAAAACAAAGAACATCATGCAAGAGGTACAGAAGAACGTCTGCCAGAGCTTCTCAGAGAACTGGCGGTGACACACTGTTATGGAGGATCTGTGGATGACACTGTTATGGAGGATCTGTGGATGACACACTGTTATGGAAGATCTGTGGATGACATTGTTATGGGGAATCTGTGGATGACACTGTTATGGAGGATCTGTGAATAGCACACTGTTATGGAGGATCTGTGGATGACACACTGTTATGGAGGATCTGTGGATGACACACTGTTATGGAGGAAATGTGGATGACACTGTTATGGGGGATCTGTGGATGACACTGTTATGGGGATCTGTGGATGACACTGTTATGGAGGATCAGTAGATGACACACTGTTATGGGGGATCTGTGGATGACACACTGAAATGGAGGATCTGTGGATGACACTGTTATGGGGGATCTGTGGATGACACACTGTTATGGAGGATCTGTGAATGACACACTGTTATGGGGGCATCTGTGGATGACACACTGTTATAGGGAATCTGTGGAAGACACTGTTATGGAGGATCTGTGGATGACACACTGTTATAGAGGAACTGTGGATGACATTGTTAGGGAGGATCTGTGGATGACACACTGTTATTAGGGATATGTGGAGGACACACTGTTATGGGGGATCTGTGGAGGACACACTGTTATGGGGGATCTGTGGATGACTCTGTTATGGGGGATCTGTGGATGACACACTGTTATGGAGGATCAGTGGATGACACACTGTTATGGGGATCTGTGGATGACACTGTTATGGGAGATCTGTGGATGACACACTTTTATGGAGGATCTGTGGATGTCACTGTTATGGGGGATCTGTGGATGACACTGTTATGGGGGATCTGTGGATGACACTGTTATGGGGGGATCTGTGGATGACCCTCAACCACAACCACACTCAAACCCAACTGGTCAAACTTGTTAAATGGCTCCCAAACACAATATGCACAATAACCCCCCCCCCACCCTCCAACACTTAATTAATCCCTTCATGGACTAAAAAAAATTCAAAGCACAACACACAGCAATGGGGCTGGGTGGGCTGGCAAGGGAGGGGTTAATAAGTGATGGATGGCCTTGTGTTTACTAGGCAAGCACCTGTGCAAAACGATCTCCTAACTGTATCCCCCCCACTCCTGCCAGACACAATGCAATTAATAACACCCCCACCCCCTCCCCTTCACAACGATAATGCACTCTACTCAGCACCAGGCATCCTGCAATCAGGGCTGTTACTCACATATCTCCTCAACTTTTTCTCTGGAGGGGATTTCTCAGTCAGCCAGCCAGCATAGACCACCTCTCCTTCACTCATCCTGCCTCAGATATTAAGAAGACCCTTGTGTCGGGATGTGTCAATCAAAGGAATGAGATACAAAGACCCCTCCTCTATGTGTCAATCCAAGAGCACATTTGGGGATCATTAAAGGAGATCTTTCTTCCAATGCCATGAGTGGGGGAGCATTGTTAGGGGGCCAGCTCTGCACAGTACCCCATCTGTATGAGGACATTTACTGGTCAGTTTTTCCCCTTCCCCTTAGGATGCAGGAAACTAAACTTCCTGTGTCTTGTGTTTCCCCAATGGGTTCGGAGCGAGCAGCCTTGTTCATTGACTGCACGTTATCAGCATATTTCTCCGGCACATTTAATAACAGCCATAATGTGTCTTCATTTTTACTGGATAAAGAGGCTCTCTGGAAAGTGCTTTAAACCTTATGTGCACAAGAGTCAAGCTGCTTGTATTGAGCTCTGATGAAAGCTGACACACATCTGAGTGAAGTGAGTGTTTTCATGTTCAATTGAAAGCCACTGAGTGAGTTTGCTCAAGAAGTTGAATACCTCCGCAGGGCAGCTGTCGCGCTGCGCTCCAGGCTTTGTTCCTCCTAGTCCTTCCACTTCCCGCGCCTGCAAACCAGAATTGACTGGCGGCGCGGCTGCGCCTGCGCGAATCTGCAGGCATCGCATATGACGTCCCGTCAGTGCGCTCTGCGCAGTGACTGTCTGTTATGATTCAGATCGCCGTTGGCAGCAGCCAGGCCACGGGGCCAGCGTTACATAACATTTTAAATTTAAAGGGAAAGGGGAATCAGTGCCGGGGGGGCACACGGGGGGCAATGAGTTACCTAGCTGGGGCAATTGCCCCCCCTTCACCCCCCGTAGCGACGCCTATGGATGTGTTACAAACGTGCCGATAAGATCAGAGATAAAATAGTTCGGGCGGATGTGGGAAGTAATAGAATAGAAAAAAGACAAAGCACCTTGTCTTCTCCTAGACATGGTACGTTTCCCTGTCTCAACTGTGTGAATTGCTCTAGTGTCATCAAGGGTCCATGTTTTTCTCATCCACATTCAGGTGAAATGATTTCGATAAGGGGTACATTTACATGTGATAGTAGAGTTGTGATTTACATTCTTAAGTGTCCATGTGGATTATTATATGTGGGGGAAACCTCAATGAGAATGAAGGACAGACTGAGTAAGCACAAATCTATTATCAGAAAACGTAATTTATTGCTTCCAATACCCCTTCATTTTCACAAAAAAAAATGCATAATTTTTCACAATTACGGTATCAAATTATTGAGGGTGTTTTGTTACCCCGTCGAGGAGGTGACAGAAATAAATTGTTACTAAAGAGAGAGGCCTACTGGATCCATCGTTTACAAATGATGGAACCCAGGGGCCTCAATCGTGAATACAATGTGTCTTGCTTCCTTTGATGTATCCTGCTTGTTTATAGTTTATAAATGTACTTTCTTTTTTTCCTAGCGGAATTGATTACCAAATGAATTGGATAACATCCTACTATATATTTTTCCTTATATGGCCATTATCGTCAATGAGGGGGAGGAGTCTTGTTGCTGATGATGTCAGTTCCTCTGTATTTCATTTGCCTATTTAAAGATTGCATGTGAGATGTTTGTATATAGTCTGAAGAAAGCACACTGGTGCTGAAACGCGTCACTATGAAAAAATAATATGTGACCAATAAACCGAATTACTGATTAAAATTCTGCAAAGTGCCGGTCTTTTTGCTACATTATTTAGAATATAGTGATATATTTGTATTTTCGAATATTCTCGATTTTTTTTTCATCTGAACCCATGATCCCTCCCTGCTTCTTGCTTGTGGGCCAATGAGAAGGCTGCAATGTCTTTTTCTGAGCCTAGCAACATCCCTAGAAACCAATAGAAAAGTTGCCTACCCCTTACTATATAAGAACCTCCCCAGCAGCCATTTTCTATTTTTTTTTTAAGTTCTGAGAAAGACAACAGTGTCATTGCTGTGCTCTGTGTTTTCCCCTCATTACATTAGATAGATAGTTAGATAGCTTATATATATATAAAACAGATAGTTAGTGGGATATAGTCAGTGTAAGTTATATCCTGATATAGTGTAGCTGTTGCAGTGCAGTGTGTTAGGTAGTGTGATAGGTTCTGCTGTCCATACATACATGCTACAGACATAGAGCTGTGATGTCACAACAATACATAGTGCACCAATATATAATATGTAGTCAGACCTGCTAAAATGTGAAGTTGCGCGTATTGCGCCAAAATATTTGCATCATTAGTGCCGATTAGCCCAATTGTGAATATATTGGAGCACTATATCTGCATATAAAGCCATTTTTAATGTTCTGCCGTGCCAACCATTTTCTCCAGTCTCGGGAAACTTCTAGCAGCTTGGAAAGTGTAGTAAAAGTGACCCTCGCCTGTATTGCACGCGCATTACACAAATATTATATTGCCGATTTTCGCAATCAAGAAAATAATCGCAAATTCTCGAACACATTACAAATATTCTACAAAATATTTGCGAAATATTGAGAATTCAAATATTGCCCCTGCCGCTCATCACTATTTATTAAGCCCTAAACCTGGCAGTGGATCTGCTGGAGTGATGAAGATCCACTTGGGTGGATCCGCAGCTGCTTCTAAATGTAAGAGAGTTACCAATACAGGATATAGTGTAAAATTACATAAATAGTGTAAAATTACTGTGCCCTACATAAAGTGTTCAAGTGCTGTCACGCACACAGGGAGTGGGGAAGTGACCACTGAACTCAACCCACACCCCTGTCCCTGCCTACTTGCCTCACAAGTCCTAAAGACAAAGGACAATTGGTCGACAAACCCTGACTTAGGTAAGTGCAGGGAAGACGGACAAAGAGGAGCAAGCGGAGGATCGTCAGGAAGGAGCTGAAGTCAAAACCAGGAGGAAACGCCAAGACCAAGGGATGAGACAGTCGGGAAGTCAAAACACGAGCAGATGATCAGAACACCAGGTAAGTAAAATGCAGGAAGGACCACAATAACAGGCAATCTGTGGCCAGCAGATTGCCTGTTTAAATAAGGCGTTAGTGGAGTTATGTGACGTGGCCAGCGTCACATGACTCCAGAATACCAATACAGCCGAGCGCCGAGTGAGCAGCTCGGCGTTCAGCCCCATCGTGGTTGCCCTGGGAACCGGCGACGCCGGGTGTGGTGATAAGGTGAGCGCGCCCCGGCCGTCCCCGCACAGAGCGCCCCATTACCTTGCGGTTGCCACAGGAACTAGTGACGCCGGGTGCATTGATGATGCGAGCGCGCCCCAGCCGTCCCCGCACTGTGACAGTACCCCCCCTTTTACGCGCGGCCACCGGACCCAAGGCCCCCAGACGAGAGCGTCTCAAAATGTTCCACATAAAATTCCAAATAAAAGTCTAGAGGCATGAACATCCCTAGCTGGTACCCAAGACCTTTCCTCCGATCCATAGCCTTTCCAGTGCACCAGGTACTGTAAAGAGTTACAGACTCTCCTAACATCCAATATCTTTAAAACCACAAATTCCACAGAACCAATGCCGGCGGCGGAGCGGACTGTGAAGAAACAACAGGTGCAACATGTCTCTTAAGCAGAGATTTGTGGAAGACAACATGGATGTGGAAAGACTCGGGAAGTTTCAACCGAAAAGATACTGGGTTAAATCACTTCCGTAATCTCATACGGACCTATAAACCAAGGTGCAAACTTTTTTGAGGCCATCTTAAGATGCAAATTTTTAGAAAACAGCCACACTTTTTCCCCAACCTGAAAATCCATCCCCTTAGAACGTTTCTTATTCGCTTTGATTAGAATATTGTTTTGAGTTTTTTCCAGGTTGGACTGAACCCGAGCTGAAACTGTGCACAGTTCTGACGAGACCTTATCCGCCTTGGGGTTAGATGAGGAGATGGATGACCCTGAATGAAAATGAGGATGGAACCTGTAATTAGTGATGAGCGGCAGGGGCAATATTCGAATTCGCGATATATTCGCCATATATTCGAAAATTCGCGAATTCATGATGTCTAGGCATTATTTTCTTGATTGCGAAAATTCACATAAAATTAGTCTAAAGAATTTGCATAAAAATTCACATGAACTGGTATTTAAAAAAAAATCGAATATTCGCGATTACGAATATATTTTGCGATATTCTAAATATTCACGAATTCTTGAAGTGCCGATATTCGCAATTATAATTCGCAATTCGAATATTCGTGATCAACACTACCTGTGATTACAAAGAATGGGGAGACACCAGTGGAGGAATTAACATGGTTGTTTATAGCAAATTCTGCCAAAGGAAGGTACTTAACCCATAATTGTTGATCATCAGAGACGTATGACCTGAGAAACTGTTCCACAGAATGATTAAGTCGTTCAGTCTGCCCATTACTGTCAGGATGATAGGCAGACAAAGAGATAGCACTTCAGACAGAAGGCTTTCCAAAACCTAGACACAAACTGGACCCCCCTATCGGATACAATGTTCTCGGGAATACCGTGCAAACGTACAATTTGTTCTACAAATACAGAGGCCGGAATCTTAGCATTGGGAAGCTTAGAAAGAGGAACAAAATGTACCATCTTGCTGACCACTACCAAAACCACAGTCTTACCCTCCGCAGTTGGCAGGTCCGTGATGAAATCCATCGAAAAATTAGACCAGGGTCTACTGGGAATGGGTAGGCGTTGCAGCTCACCAGCAGGACGAGTTCTAGACCTCACACAAACCTCGCAGACTGACACATAGAACTTGAAATTCTTGAATAGTGTGGGCCACCAAAAAGACCTTGATACCAACTCTTTAGTACTCTCGATACCAGGATGTCCACACAAAACAGAATCATGACACTCACCCAACAGCTGGAGATGGAATTGTTTGGGAACAAACAACTTATCTGTTGGTGTGGGTGTCGGGCCAGATGTTGTTCTGCCTTAATAAGAGCTATAAGATCTTGAGACAAGGCTACTAAAAAGACATTAGCTGGCAGTATGGTTTCAGGCAGCGCGTCCATAGGTTGAAACGCACAAAAACTCAGAGATAAGGCATCGGCCTTCACGTTCTTACTTCCTGGCCTGAAAGTGATGGAGAAATTAAAACGGGTAAAAAACAAAGCCCATCTGGCATGATGGGGATTCAACCTCTTAGCAGACTCAAGAAACATTAGATTTTTGTGATTCGTGACAACAGTGACACAATGTTTAGCCCCCTCAAGAAAATGCCTCCACTCCTCAAATGCCCATTTAATGACCATCAATTCCCGATTCCCCACGTCATAATTTCTCTCTGTGGGAGAAAATTTTCTGGAAAAGAAGGTGCAAGGCCTTAAATTGGTAAGAGTAGTGGGGCCTTGTGAGAGGACTTCCCCTACTCCATCTTCGGAGGCATCCACCTCGACAATGAAAGGTCTTTCTTGATTCGGCTGAATCAAAACAGGAGCGCTAATTAAGGCCTTTTTAAGAGTTTCAAATGTTTCAGTAGGTTCAACAGAACAGTTAGCCAGGTCCGCCCCTTTTTTTGTGAGGTCGGTCAAGTGTCTAGCAATTACCAAATTTTTTTTAATAAATCTACGGCAATAATTAGGGAACCCCAAAAAGCGTTGTAAGGCCTTTAAGGAAGATGGCCTTACCAATCCATAATTGCTAATACCTTGCTAGGATCCATTTTTAAAGGGTGAGGAGTGAGAACATACCCGAGATAGAATATTTCTTGAACCCCAAAAATACATTTCTCCTGTTTAGCAGCCAATTGATTCTTCCTCAAAATGTCCAATACTTTTTTAACATGAAACACATGACTTTTAAAATCAGGGGAAAAAAATCAAAACATCATCAAGGTAAACAATCACAAATTTATCCAAGAATTCCTTGAAAATATCATTCATAATATTTTGGAACACCGCTGGTGCATTGCTGAGTCCAAAAGGCATAATAAGATATTCAAAGTATCCAGAGTATTGAACGCTGTCTTCCACTCGTCTCCCTCCTTATTTTAAATTAAGTTGTATGCCCCCTTCAAATCAATTTTAAAGAACCAGGAAGCCCCCTGTACCTGATTAAACAAATCAGGAATCAACGGGAGGGAATATTGATTCCTGCTCGTAATCTTATTTAATTCCCGATAATCAATACATGGTCTGAGGCCTCCATCCTTCTTTTTGACAAAGAAGAATCCAACCCCCATAGGACATACAGAAGGCCTGATGTGTCCCTTACTGAGATTCTCCTTAACATAATCCTCCATGGCCTTGCGTTCAGGCCTAGAAAGATTG
Organism: Bufo bufo; assembly: GCF_905171765.1. Taxonomy (NCBI): domain Eukaryota; kingdom Metazoa; phylum Chordata; class Amphibia; order Anura; family Bufonidae; genus Bufo; species Bufo bufo. The sequence goes on along the minus strand of NC_053391.1, from coordinate 167,002,175 downwards.
TAGATGCGTCCCTTGGGAAACCTGGCACCTTCTACTAATTCAATGGCGCAGTCGTAAGGCCTATGGGGTGGTAAACTCTCGGGGTCAGATGAGGAGAACGCATCCATATATTCCTTTAAGACTAGAGGTAATATATTGGATTCTACTGAGACCCGAGCTTGCACTACAGACAAGCACGAGTCGCATTTTAACCCCCATTTCACCAGTTCTCTCTTGGTCCAGTCAATAATGGGATCATGTAACTGGAGCCAAGGCATCCCCAGTACTACCTCTACTGGTAAATTTTCAAGAATTAACAGGGATCATAGTTCGGAGTGACACACCCCCACAGTCAAGGATATGTCAGAGGTGAAATACTTCACGGTACCACCCACCAGGGGGCTGGAATCGATCGCCATTATGTGGATGGGAGTGGGTAGTGTCAAAATCGGAATGCCCAACCCTAATGCAAATTTAAGATAAATAAAATTGGCAGCAGAACCAGAGTCGATAGAGGCTTTACCAGAGGATTTGTTATTGGAGATAGTAATAAGCACTAATACCTTACTCTTGACCAGGTTAGGATATACCTGTTTTTTGGCTCCCCCATCTTAATCGATCTAGCGAAGGAAGGCTTCTTGGAGCACTGGTTAATTCAATGGTCTAAGTCTCCACAATAGAAACAAGCCCCACATCGGCGACGCTGATCCCTACGAGTCATCCCGACCTCCATGGGTACCTCTGAAGAGATATCGGCTTGGTTCATAGGACAGACCTCTGGCTGGACCGTCTCCTGGGAAAAAAAAAATGTTTCTGCCGTCTCTCCCTAACACGTCTGTCAAGTCAAACAGCAAGTGTCATAGTCTCCTCCAATGTCTCAGGAAGCTGATAGCTGACTAATAGGTCTTTAAGATTATTGGACAAGCCTGACCTGAACTGGCTTTTAAGGGATGGTTCATTCCAACCCAAGGGGACACACAATCTTCTGAACTGGGTGTAGTATTCTTCTGCAGGTAGATCCCGCTGAACCAAAGCTCTAAGAGCGGTTTCGGCTACCATGGCCCTGTCAGGTTCATCATACAGAGTTCCCAAGGCCTGAAAGAACCCCTTGACGGAACTGAGACAACTAGCATTGGAAGGCAAGGAAAAAGCCCAATCCAGGGGGTCCCCCTGAAGTCAGGAGATAACTATGCCACCCATTGGCTCTCTAACCGGGATGACAAGGGGCATAACCTGAAGAAAAGCTTACAGTTTTCTTTGAAGGAAAGAAATTTTTTACGGTCACCAGAAAATGGTTTAAGAAGATTAATCTGGGGCTTCATATGAGGGCTAGGTGGATGCAGAGTGGAGGCACTCTGCCCTGACTTATGTAGACGGAGTTTATCCCCCAATTCCTGAACCATCTGAGTCAAATTAGAGACGTGCTCTGTCAGGGTAACCAATGGATTCATGATAACAGTGGTAAATAGGCCTGTTATTCTGTCATGCAAACAGGGAGTGGGGAAGTGACCATTGAGCTCAACCTGCACCCCTGTCCCTGCCTACTTGCCTCGCAAGTCCTAGAGACAAAGGACAACTGATCGACAAACCCTAACTTTGGTAAGTGCTGGGAAGACGGACAAACATAAAAGCAACGTAAAACAAGCTGAGTCAAAACCAAGAGAGCAGCACGGTACCAGAGGAGCAAGCAGAGGATCGTCAGGAAGGAGCCAAAGTCAAAACCAGGAGAAATCGCCAAGACCAAGGGATGAGACAGTCGGGAAGTCAAAACACGAGCAGATGATCAGAACACCAGGTAAGTAAAACCCAGGAAGGACCACAATAACAGGCCAGAAGATTGCCTGTTTAAATAGGGCGCTAGTGGAGTCATGCTACGTGGCCAGCGTCACATGACTCCAGAATACCAATACAGCCGAGCTCCGGGTGAGCAGCTCGGCGTTCAGCCCAATCGTGGTTGCCCCGGGAACGGGCGACGCCAGACATGCTAATGACGCGAGCTCGCCCCGGCCATCCCCACACAGAGCACCCCGTGACCTTGTGGTTGTCATGGGAACGGGCGACGCTGGGAGCGCTGATGATGCGAGCGTGCCCTGGCCGTCCCCGCACCGTGATAAGTGCATAAAATACTGGTTAAAAGTCATAGTGTCTTAGAAGTAATTCATCATATTAATCGGGTGAGGGAATATTGGTATAAACAGGAGATGATTATAAATATATAACCGCCTTGATCACAATATTTTTATGTTCGGCTTCATTTTCATAGTGCTGTGCTCTCGGCGTTCCTTGAAAACCACTGCACTTGTCAGAGCGGGATGACATCACCTCTATTGACTCATCTGCTTGCAACCTCTCGCAGTACCATTCTCCCATAGGGAGAACATCAGCAATTCATTACTGGTGGTGCCTGGACACCCTATAATATTGGGCACGGGTTCCATTTTTAACAACATCACTATATTTTTTGATAAGGTATTACAACAATTTGCAACAGAGGCAGATTCATACATCAGGGATACAGCAAACTTCCTTACCAAATTGGAAACCATTAAAATCCCCCAAGGGGGCTATTTTGGCCTCATTTAATATAGTAAGCCTGCATACAGCTATGGATGTATGTATGCTAGTTATGGCGTGGTGGGGATACATAGATGATATGTTCATATTTTGGACAAGGATGATGGAGTTCCTGAATGTGTTTCGTTTATATTTAAATTTCACTGAACACATTAAATTCACCTTAGGCTAGTTTGACACTAGCGGAAAGGGACTCCGGCAGGCTGTTCCGGCGGGTGAACAGCTTGTCGGATCCATGCTGTCGCTAGTGCACGCATGCCCCCAGACTACCCCTCTGGCCTCATTGACTATAATGGGGGTGGGGAGGAGTTACGGCGGCAGCACGGCAGCGCATGCCGAGAGGCGGCCGGAATAAAAGTATAATACTTTTATTCCGGCCGCCTCTCGGCATGCGCTGCCGTGCTGCGGCCGAAACTCCACCCCGCCCCCTATAGTCAATGGGGCCGGAGCGGTAGTCTGGGAGCACACGTGCACTAGCGTCAGCACGGATCCAACAGGCTGTTCACCCACTGGAACAGAGTATCAGAGTCTCTTGCCGCTAGTGTGAAACTAGCCTTAACTGCATCTACAGACTGTTCCAGTTTCTGGACACACGGGTGTATATAATGAATAAATGTCTTCATACTGATTTAAATATAAAACAAACAGATAAAAACTATTTGCTACATTTCAAAAGGTACCATCCGAGAAGGATAGTCAACTCATTGAGTGACGGTGAGGAGAATTGTTGACTAGGAGGAGAATGCAGATAGATCATTAACTAACGTTCCTTTATCCCAAGAGTTTAGCTAAAGAACCTTGTTCACAATCATCTGGACAATGTTAAACAAATCCCTAAAACTACCTGGATGTGTCCTAAAAATTTGACGAAAAGTGACAGAATACGATTTCTATCCACGTTTAATGGGCTGAGCCCTTCTATTGAAAAGATTATACAAACTTATCGGGGTACATTGAAGAACAACTATCCATAAATAGCCTCATTCAAAGATACCCCATTAATGTCATACAAAAGATAGAGAAGACAGAGGTACAGATAAATGAACCAGCAACACAATTATACATGAAACCCATATGCATGGAAAGTTTCCCATGCACAGGATACAATAATTGTAAATTTATGCAGAAGGGATCATTTTTTATACACTCATAGACACAAAAGTTATTGCTATTAATCATCATTTAACATGTGATTCATCTTGAGTGGCATATGTTTTATGGTGCCGTTGCAAGTTTCTTTGTGTAGGAGAGACCACCTGTGAGATTAAAACTAGATTATATAACCACAAACAAACCATACAAAATAAAGGGAAAGATCTAACCGTGCCCATTTTGTGGAAAAAGGACAAGGAACAGTATTTGAGATTCATGATCCTGGACCATGTGAAGGTAACAAAAAGAGGTAGAGAGAGATTATCTTTGCACAGGATGACTAACCACCAATCATACATCCAGCAACCTCGCTTAATGTTTACTATATGAGCTTTTATGTTGATACTATGATAAAGGCCTGAGAGGGGCCATAATTATTGTAACCTCATCCCTGGAGCCACAAGTCTTGGCTCTGGTACACTCCAACCATTGTGTGATAACTAACATAGATAATGAAAGTGGGGACGTGACATTATAGAGTGCTTCCCATAAATAGTGGTGCTTTTTTGTGTCAGGACATGTTCCAGGTTGGTTTTGGAGCCATATAGGCCTATTATTAGTATATACAGACATTGCCTACAATTTTTCCCATTAGCAAGATGGCACAGGCCGAACTCTATTGACAGGTAGTTTAGAAGCTGCGAGAGGTTGCGAGCAGACTTGGCAATGGAGGTGACATCTTTCCACTCTGACATGCGCAGTGGGGTTCAAGGAGCACAGAGAGCACAGTGCTATGAAAATTAAGCCGGACTTAAGAATAATGTGATCAAGGTGGATATACAGTATATTTATAATTAACTCCTGCTTATACCAAGATTTACTCACCCGATTAGTGTAAAAAATTACTTATCAAGCACTATGACTTTTAACCAGTATTTTATACACTTAAGCGTAGCTATGCACTTGATGTGTGTGCACAGCAATTTTCTTCCTTATTTAATTGCTCAATATTCATCTGTAGAGAATCCTCCTTTAAACCAAAATGTTTATTTAATGTCAGATTGCATGCTAGTCTATTAACATCCACTATAGTACAATATAAATCAATAAATAAGTGTATTGGACTGGCACTCTGTATGTGTGGTAGATACGGAATAAATACAATAAATGATATAATAAAAGTGATCACAAATTTAATAAATGCAATAAAATACACAATAAAAATTGAAAGCGTATATAAACGCTATGAACAATATAGCAGCACTGGTAAGTAGTAATTCGATTGTTAGTTCATAATAATAGCAACAACTGAGGAAGGGGAAGAGGTCCCCGAAACGCGTTTGGCGTAACCAGCTGATACACTCCCATTACAACTAAGGCCTTCTTCCTATACACAGATGAGGAAATAATCTGTGCATAATCTCATCAATGACTGGAGCGCTCCAGTGAAAAACTCCATCCAGGATCTGCCGAACATTGCTTCTGCGAATTTGACCGCCGCACACCAGATCTCGCGGCACTTGGTCAAAGCCACAGATCGGAGATACGTCACGGATCACGTGGGTACGCAGTACACACTGCGACACAGACGGCCGAATCTGCAGCTTACTCTGACCGCACGGTCCCGGCGTTCACCCCAAGTGCGGGACTACTTGCACTACACATGTAAGTGACTCTGCTATAATCCAGCCGGCATAAGGTAATATTTGATACTATCCTTATTTTGGAACATTATACTACATTGACCGCTATTCACCGCTGCTTGGGAGATGGCATGCGTGTGCTGATTCGTTTGGACAAGGTGTATAACCATCAGACTTCACGTTTGCATATGTTTCTTTGCACTTTATATATAACGCCGTAATTGGAAAGGACTACTACCCTATCCCATCAAGTTTTGTTGCTATTATTATGAACTAACAATCGAATTACTACTTACCAGTGCTGCTATATTGTTCATAGCGTTTATATACGCTTTCAATTTTTATTGTGTATTTTATTGCATTTATTAAATTTGTGATCACTTTTATTATATCATTTATTGTATTTATTCCGTATCTACCACACATACAGAGTGCCAGTCCAATACACTTATTTATTTACTTTTGAACTGTCTGTAAGGGTGATACAGTTTACCTGGCCTAGAGCACCTGGTCCTTATCTGCATAAGAGTGAGCTATTCCTTTAATTATTTTTTCCACAATATAAATCAAAGTTGCATGAAGGAGAAAAAGACAAGCCTTTTTTCAGCACGTCAAATTGAGGACCCAAGCACAATGGAAGTCAATGGGAGAACCCCAGGCATGGCGAGAGGCTACGACATGTCCGACATTTATTCCGGCAGCCTCTCGCCGTGCCTCCGCCGGAACTCTGCTCCCACCCCCATTATAGTCAATGGGGACGGAGCGGCATTCCGGGGCATATGTTCACTAGCGGCAGGACAGATCCGACAGGCTGTTCACCCGACGGAACAGCCTGCTGGAGGTCCGTGCCGCTAGTGTGAAAGTAGCCTTAGACTCCTATTATGTACGACATACAATCACACAAAAGCTATATACCAAAAGCCAGGTATGTGCAAGCCATCAATCTATCCATGAGACAGATAACAGCCAGCATACCTTACAATGGCAGCCTTGTGCACTATGAGATATTCCAAACCAGCTTTCATCTGACTGAGAACCAGTAAACCTCAAAGTTATTTTGCATCTGTTGGATGGCTTGGGTGGATCTGCACACCTAGATCAATATCATTAGGGCGACAAAAAGTTTTCTGATTGTCCTAACATAATATTTAATAACCTTTCTATACAGTTTTGTCATATAAAAATACATTTGCATAAACATGGGCATATGGGAAAGACATGCAAATGAGCAGAATCTGCCTTGTTTTTCAGCTGTTGTAAGACTGTGAAAACCAATAGATGGCGCTATTGAGTTATGAACAGCGCCATCTATTTGTTTCATAGTCTTATGACAAGACTAATAGTTTTGTCAGAATACTATGAAACCAATAGATGGCGCTGTTTATAACTCAATAGCGCCATCTATTGGTTTCATTGTCTTCTGACAAGAATATTAGACTATGAGTCTTATGACAAGCTTATTAGTGTGGCCTTTTGCATGGAAAATTTGCAATACAAATTTGCGATTAGAATATTCGCGATCTACACTAAGTTATTACCCATCTTTCCCAGTGTCAGATATCTTCACTGAGTTATTACCCAACTTTCCCAGTGTCAGATATCTTCACTGAGTTATTACCCAACTTTCCCAGTGTCAGATATCATCACTGAGTTATTACTCAGCTTTTCCAATGTCAGATATTATCACTGAATTACTACCCAGCTTTCCCAGTGTCAGATATAATCACTGAGTTATTACCCAGCTTTCCCAGTGGCAGATATCTTCACTGAGTTATTACTCAACTTTCCCAGTATCATATTTTATCACTGAGTTACTACTAGTGTAGAGTGCGAATATTCGAATAGCGAATATTAATCGCGACTATCACAACTTCGCTAATTCGCAAATATTACGGATATAGTGCTATATATTCGCTATATCGAATATTCGTCATTTTTTAACAACTGAAAACATGATTCCTCACAGTTTTTTTCTTGTGGGTCAATGAGTCATTGGCCCGCAAGCAACTTAAGTAGGAAGGAATCATGTTTTCATATGGAAAATAAAATGACGAATATTCTAAAAAACTAATATATAGCAATATAGGGAATATATTCGTTATTTAGAATATTCGTCTTTTTTTTTTTTCCAATCTGTACGGTCGTTCGCATACTCCTCCCCGACAAGTGTCCCCGTCACCATGGGAATGCCTGTGGGTTAGAAAATACCATCGGATCTGTGTTTTCCCTGAGATCGTGAAAACTCAGATCCGATAGTATATTCTAACCCACAGGCGTTTCCATGGGGACGGGGACGCTTATCGGGGAGGAGTATGCGAACGACCGTACAGATTAGAAAACAAAAAGACGAATATTCTAAATAACGGATATATTCGCTATATTGCTATAACTTTTAGAATATTTGTCATATTCATCATATTCTAAAACACGAAGTTATAGCAATATAGCGAATATTTGTGAAATACACATATAGACTGCAATTCAGCTAATATAGTGCTATATTAAATTAAAGCTGAAAGCCTGCAGTTAAAGCACATCTTGTTCGTTTCATTTCAAATCCATTGTGGTGGTGTATAGAGCCAAAAATGTTAGAATTGTGTCGATGTCCCAATATTTATGGACCTGACTGTAATAGGAGTCTAAGATGCATCCAGCTATTCTCTTAAAAGCTATTTCCAAACCATTTTGATGGGGTTTCCATCAATTTCTAACCTTTTTTTGTGAACCAGACACCCTCTTTTCTTTAGATCAGGGGGTGCCTGATTTGATGCTTGGGTCTCCCATTGACTTTCATTGTATTAAATTGTACTCGAGCATCCAAAGTATTCGGCCAAGCACTCGGATATGCCGAGCATAGCAATGCTCAAGCCGAACAGCTTTTCGGCCGAGCATGCTCGCTTAACACTAGTTGTGATAATATAATTGAAGATAAGTTGACAACCTGAGAAACTTCTGTTAGAATCTGCTGCGGGAGGGGTATCTGCGACCTTCTTGTGTGTTTGCGCCCCTCTCATAATTTTTTGAGCGTGATTTGCTGTTACTAGCAGAGTGTGAATCCTCCTCTGTAGTATGTGGTTGTTGTTTGGGCATTTAGGCAGCAGAATCAGATGATTCAAGTTCTGTTGAGGTAAAAGAAACCCTGGAGGAGCGATTTCTCCTGGATCAAGAGATTCTTTTCAGAAATGAGCGGGGTGTACTAGCTCTATTGTCCGAATAAACTACATTTATTTTGTAATCGTTCTGTTTCAAATGGGCTAAACTCTCTTCCAGCTCGCTCAGATTTTTATTGAGTTTCTCATCAAGCTCCTTAAAATGTGGATGTATGGGTATAAGGGGAGATTGAGTCTTGTGTTGTCTAAATTTCCTCACGTATCTATTGCAAAGATTCATCCTCATATTTGACAATTAAGCCCATAAGCTTTAGGGAACAGTCTGATAAAAAATCCTGCCACTGTGACGGAAATAGGTGGTATGGCTGCTATATCGTTGACCTTCTGTTTGTATGGTCTTCCATACCCCCCTTTGACTTATTTTTGAATAACAATAGTCACTCTCTCTCCTTCACCATTCATTATGATTCTCGGTCAATTTCATTACCTACCAATTTCATACCTTCAGAAAAGAAACTGCAGGAATTACTACTCTCCTTGCTGATTCCTGTTACCCAGCGCATGTGACTAAAAACATTCCTAGGGGAGAGATGGTCAGAGCCAGACGAAATTGCTCAGTCTTTCCTTTAACTTGGATAGTGAAATAATCTCTGCCAGGTTGCAGTTGAGGAGCTACTCCCCCCATGCTATTAATACAGTGAAAGACTGGGCTCAGTCTTTGATTCACAGGATACTAATATTTCCTGATTCTACCGACAAAAATAAAAAGACAAATGCTTTTGACAATAGTGTAACTTTTATTACCAACTATAGTAAGGAATGTACCCAAATATGTGCTATAGTGAGAAAGCATCTATCAGTACTAAAATTTGATGATGGTTGGAGTACAATTGCGGACATAGATATAAAGTGTGTAGTATGCAGAGCCCCTACACTGCAAAAAAAATTAGCCCTAGTCTTTTCCATGGCCACCCTGCCCCCAAACAGGTTTGGTTACACCGCAAAGGAAGCTTTAAATGTGGCCAGAATAGATGCATACATTGCAACTATATGATGGTTATCCAGACAGTTGTTTCTAAGGTGAATCCTAAACAGTTTCAAATTAAGCAATATATTAATTGCAGCACTGATCATGCAGTCTATCTGATAACATGCGGGAAATGTTCTGTGCAGTATGTGGGTTGCACCACAAATGCAATAAAAACCAGAATACGAAAACATATTTCGGACATTCCACACTACAAAACCAAAAACGTATCAGCGGCAACCTTACATTTTGCAATGGTTGACAAAAGAGATATGTTCATGCTTACAGCACAGGGAATAGAAAGGGTTACAGCACCAACTTGAGGGGGCAATCACAAGAGGAAACTGCAGAGTAGAGAAACATTTTGGATGTTTCAGCTCGGCAGTTGTGCCCCTACTAGCCTTAATAGAAAACATGATTTAACTTAGCAATATGTTTGATCTGGAATCAATATCTTTTGTTTCTTGTGTTTTTTCTTATTTTGTATTTTTTATTTGTAATTTTTTTTACTCACCATGATATGAACTCCACTCCACTTTTTGTATCTTATCCTGATATTGACAACACCCGACATGCTGTTCCTCATTTCTGATTGGAGGCAGTCCACTATATGTGGGTTATATACACTTGCACTTGTCATAGGGATTCTAATGTTTCAATCTGAAACAAATAGATAAATGTTTTTTCTATGGGAGTTTTTATTGCTTGTTTAATAAAGACCATTGTTTTTATTGGGAAGCTGAAATTTGTTCCTCTTTTTTGAATTTACCTTTGGTGCTTTGTTCCAAGCACCTCCATGCCTTCCAAACGATGAGCAGGTGAGCTCTGTGCCTATATAGTATATTATCTATTTATAAGAGAAAGTTAACAAAGAAGACATCGATCTGAATTTTAGGAAAGATTAGATTAGTCGAGAAAGTGAATTTCCTCGTGGTTCGTGGCAATGAATACATTTTTCCTTAACTGGTGGTAAAAATAAAAAAACATACACACCTCATCCATTTGATTGCAGAGAGGCCGTTGCTGCCATCTTGATTGAAGAAAACGTGCCAAATCTTGCGCCCGCTGACGTGTGACGTCACCACATCATCACGCTGGTTGGGTGAAGTGAAATGAATGCATGCGTGCAAATGAATTGGGGCATTTCAATCAAGATGGCCGTGACGGCCTCTCCCCGATGGAATGAATGTGGTTAGTATGTACTTTTTAAAAAAATAGCTAATTAACCCCTGAAAGGCCTCAATGTGACTCTCAGATGCAGAGATGGCAAGATCGCCAGTCCCCATCATTGCCCCTGCTACCTACAATGGAATACGATTTGTGACTAAGAAATTTGCAACAAATCAAATTTCTTGTTAAAATTTGGCAAAGCAGCCAAATCAAATTTGGGAAAACTTTGCTCATCACTAATATATACTTGTATACACACACACATACACACTACATCTATTATACAGTATAATAGATGCAGTGGACGCAGGTACCGTATGTAGTATTCCCAGCAGTGTACTGATATGTGAGGTACAAAGTATAATAGATGCAGTGTGTACAGATATACACTACTCACAAAAAGTTTGGGATATTTAGCTTTCGGGTGATATATTATGAAAGTAGAGAATTTAAGTAAAAACATTCAATGGTGAATTCCTCATCTCTAACAATTTATTGAAAGAAAAGCTAACAGTGATGGGTTTAACCCCACAAAAAATGTCAATGTCTCAAAAACTTAACATGTGGTCTTGAGCATCAATTACAGCTTGACAACAGCGTCTCATGCTGTTCACAAGTCGACTTATTGTCTGCTGAGGCATGGCATCTGACTCCTCTTGAAGGACAGCCCTCAGGTCGACTCAGCTGATCCCATAGGTTTTCAATGGGATTCAGGTGTGGCAAAAGTGCAGGCCAGTCCATTTGAGGTACACCAGTCTCCAGCTGCCCTTCCCTAATAATGCAACCTCAATGAGCTAGTGCATTGTCGTCCATGAAGATAAAATTAGGCCTGTGTTGTTGCAGAGGAACAATGACTGGATTAATGATGTTATTCAAGTAGTATGTGCTTGTCACTGTAGTGTAAGGCAGTTCTGTATTGACTAGAAACACCTGCCCACACTGTAACACCATCACCAAAGGCTTGTCTGGTGACAACAGTGGCTAATGCATAGCGCTCTCCTTAACGTCCCCAACATTGTTGGCAGCCATCATTTATGCTCAGTGTGAATCAACTTTCATTAGTGAACAGAACTGAGGCTCACTGGTCCCTCATCCAGCGTACATACTCCCTGGCCCATGCAAGATGATGACGCCTGTGGTCAGGTACCTTCGCAGGTCGTCTAGCACACAGAGCATGTTAGTGTAAACAGTTTTGAATGGGCTGACGTGACACTTGAGTGCCTCCCACCTCCCTTAAATGTGCCTGGAGTTGTGTGACATTCATCATCCAGTGCCGCAGGGCATTGTTCACAATGAAGCAGTCATCAGTGTGGATATGGCCTTTATATTACTCTTCCAGTCTCTCGGTATCTCTGTTGCAACCTGCTGATGAAACTCTGTGACACTCTAAGCTCAGTGGCCACTTCCGTCTGAGAACATCCTGCTTGAAGCCTCATAATGGTGAGGTACTGTTGATCAGTTGTTAGGTGTCTTCTTGGTTTAAATACCAATTCTAATTGAACCAGGAAAGTTATTGGGCGATTCATGGATCAAACACCTGTTCTGAAATTTCTGTTAAGCTCCTTGTTAGAGAACAGCAAGTTGTGCAAAACATACTGAAACATTGAGCAGTTGGACATGTGCATTCAAAGGTTTAGAGAAGGTCACTTTTTGTGAGTAGTGTATATTATATACAACAGTGTACTGCCTTATGGATGAGGTATAAGGTACAACAGATGCAGTGTGTTAAGATATATAGTATATACAGCAGTGTACTAACATGTGAGGTACAAGGTATAATAGATAAACTGTGTACAGCTAAATAGTATATCCAGCAGTGTACTGATATGTGAGGTATAAGCTCTAGTTTATTCCTTATTCCTCATATGTCAGTATACTGCTGTATATACGGTCCAGGAACTGGCATGGGGGCCCTATTTATATTCTTGCTATGGGGTCCAGTGATTTTTTATGTGCACCCAGTTCTAAGAAATAAGCTTTTTATTTTATGCAAATTAGCCCCCAGGTTCAACAAGGGAATTACTGTTGCATCTCACTGCACTTGCGGCTCTGCTCGTTTTCTTTGCCAATTGTGACCCCACTGCTTTGACTAATAAGGGCAGGTAGTGTAGAGATATTCATGCCTAGCCCTGATGTCTCACAGCTACACAGTACAGGCCTGGAGATCGATGGACTGATGGAGACCTTACTGCACACGTGCCCGATGATCTCCAGCCCTGTACTGTGCAGCCGCAAGACTAAATTGCCAGGCTTGAATACCTCTATATTGCCTGGTCTTGTTAGTCAATGTAGTGGTGGTGTGGCTGGCAATGAAAAAAATGCTGTCATTGCACATAGGGGCTAGTTTGCAAAAAAATGAAAAAAGTTTATTTCTCAGAATTGTTTGAGAATGCACCTGCTCTCGCAGTAACATCATGGCCTTCTCTCAGCTCACCAGGCACAGCATTGTACATTGTACAGCGGCTATGCTTGGTTCCACAGCTCAGCCTTATTCACTTCAATAAGGCTGATCTGCACCTAGTCAATATGACCAATGAACCTGATGTCACATGGCCTAGGCTAAGTGCCTTCTCAAACATTTGATCGGCAGAGGTCCAGGGTGTCAGACTCCCATACATAAGATACTGATGACCTATCCAGAGAATAGGTAATGCGTATAAAAACTCTCGGAAAACCCCTTTAATAACAAAGTCTGCTAACATTATTAAGTGGTAAGAATTCTTGCACATCTTCAGAATTTCTGTGCACCAGAAAATGAAATCTACTAGAGCAAGGTATCTGGCATAGATTTCAGGTGTAATATGTGTCAATTTTCTTGCACACATGTTGTGAGTTAGGCTGCAGCGGTTCCCACATCCCGCCTACTTTTTGAATAAGTGGCAAGGGAGATGGACAAGAACAAAATGTTGCATATTTTGGTGGAAATGGACCTGCACTAATGGCAACTTTTGCATACCCATTTTCTGGTGTACATGTTTAATACATTTTAAGCCAACAGTCACCTTGTCCACACCCTCCACTGGCACATACGGCTTACTATTAGTCTGCCAAATCATCTAAAAACAAGCACGGAAAAATAAATATCAAGCACACTGCATACACAGATTTATAAGAAAATAAATCAATATTTTGTTAAATATGTTAAAATTTACACGCTAAACACGTGTTGGGGTGTTTTTGGAGGAGCACACTTTTTGGTCTGTATACTTTTTTATGTATTATTTGCAGTGCAATATTTTGGTTTATACTTATATTCACTTTTGTTACATGCTTTCATTACTGTCTATGTGACCGATGTTGTTGCTACTCCATGTGGCTGATCTGTCGATATCATGATATATGTCTATACATTTTTACTTATATTAAATAAAATATTGATTTATTTTCATATAAATCTGTGTATGCAGTGTGCTTGATATTTACTTTGTGGTGTTTAGCAGTAAAATATAATTAAAGCTATAGATCTACAAATTTATGAAATCTACATATGAAGGCTAAAACCTGGTTTTCAGCTGGTTTCACCATAGTTAGTAAGATCATAATTCTAGGAGGGAGAGTTCAAGAAATGCAATCATTGCCAAAAGACAAAACCATAACATTTTTCCAAAGCTCTACATAACGGATGAACACAAAATTGGATATAAGAGGATAGAAGAACATGATCTCTGAATGAATGAGATATAATTCGCTGAACCAAGGCTAGAAAATTATAGCATTCTTAAATTTCCAGCTATATGTTTACAGGAATCTTGGGATTTTAAGTTTTACATCACTTTAGAAAGCATAAAGATCTTAAAAAGCTTTAGAAAAGTCAGATTGAGGGAGATCATGAAAGGTAAAATAAAAATTCGGTAAGATAATTTTAAGGGCAGGATCAAATATATCCAGCCATCTATTGTAGTTTCCTTCCTGCGTATCACAGAAACGCTGTGCACATGATGACAACGAACTTTGCTCGTTCGCGATTTTCCCGAACATGCGAACATATGGCGATATTCGCACGCACCATTTTTTTGCATAGCGCCGAACTTTGACCCATGACACATCTACCAGGTGGGACAGGACAGCCAATTGAGACGTTTCAGCACATGGACACACCCCCTACCCTATAAATAAACCCAATCTGGCTGCCATTTTACATTCAGTGTTTGGCCAGTGTAGGGAGAGGTTTCTGTGTGGAGCAGGGACAGACTGTTAGTGACGCCAAACGCTAGCTAATAGGCAGTGGCGTCTCTAGCTTTCAAATTTTGGGGGGCACACTGGGAGCCAGGACAAAAGTAGGGGGGCAGCTATAACAAGGATACATTTACACAAGTATGCTTTGAAATGCTGCGATACTTTACCCAATACCCAAAACCGCAACAGGGAAGAAAATCACTCAGATTTCAACATGTCCTAGTTCCCTGAGGATGACACTGTTATAGGGAGGGGGATCTGTGGATGACACTGTTATGGAGGGGGGTCTGTGGATGACACTGTTATGGAGGGGGATCTGTGGATGACACATACCGTATATAGCATCTTATGCTTTATGTGTCATCCACAGATCCACCCCATGACAGTGTCATCCACAGATCCCCTCCATAACAGTGTCAGCCACAGATCCCCCTCCATAATAGTGTCATCCACAGATCCCCCTCCCTATAACAGTGTCATCCACAGATCTCCCTCCCCGCCGCTCACAGGAGTGTACATTTGACATTTCTAAACTGTAATCCATATCCTGCAGTAACTTTAACTTTAAATCAGGATTCAGCGGCCGCTCATCTCTACTAGTACCTTAACCTTACACCACTCAGCTAGCTTCGGTAACAGGGCCAGGCTACAGCCTACAGGCACTGCCTGTTAGTTGTTATCGAGCGAGCACTGATTTCTGCAGGTCAGAGGATACGGATTACAGTATAGAAGAAATGTACACTCCTGTGAGCGGTCCAGAGTGGTGGTGGATCCAGAGCCTGGTCTCGGGAGGGGCACTTCCAGATTATTTTCTGTCTGCCGCCACAAAACAATGGTGGTTATAGGACAGACTACACAGTGTAGAGGTATACTGTATATTGTGTGGCACAGTGTATGCTATATGTGTGTAACATAAACATATTTCATATGAAAACTTACAATTACTTGGCTTGGCCCTTGGGGATCTCGGACACCACTTCAACACTTGGCTGGGGGGGTCGGTGGAGCTGATGTTGTGTTTGATCCTAATGAGAAAGATTTCATAATAAGGATTTGGAGAAAGGGCAGAGGGATAACAGAGCAGGGAGAGGCTGGTGCTGCTACTAGGGGGTCATACCATGGGGGAGTAATAAAGACCACCATAATGCCCCCCCAGTAGAATTAATTCTCCTTATAATGTGACAGTGCAAAAAATACCCCCTTGTAATGCCCCCAGTTGAGATAATGTCCCCATAGTGCCCCCATAATGTGCCAGTATAAAATACCCCTATATAGTGCCCACAGTAAATGCCCCCATAGTGCTCCTCTACCCCCTTCCTCATAGTGCCCCCCACAATGTACCAGTATAAAATACCCCTTCTTAGTGCCCCCCGTAGATGACCCCATAGTACTCCTTTCCCCTCTTCCCCATAGTACCCACAATAATGTGTCCCAGTGTAAAATCCTACTTTACATAGCCCCCCATATAAATGACACCTTCTTTGTGGCCTCAGTAGATGCCCCTACAGTGCCCACCAATAAGGTGCCAGTAATAAGTGCCCCCAATAATGTGCCAGTAATAAGTGCCCCCAATAATGTGCCAGTAATAAGTGCCCCCAATCATGTGCCAGTAACAAGAGCTCCCCCATCATGTTCCAGTAACAAGAGCCCCCCATCACGTGACAGTAATAAGAGCTCCCCCATTGTGCCAGTTACAAGAGCCCTCCCATCATATGCCAGTAATAAGAGCCCCCCCAATGTTCCAGTAACAAGAGCCCCCATCACGTGCCAGTAATAAGAGCCCTCCACCACGTGCCAGTAATAAGAGCCCCCCCATCATGTGCCAGTAACAAGAGACCCCCATGTGCCAGTAATTAGAGCTCCCCCATCATGTGCCAGTCACAAGAGACCCTCCATGTGCCAGTAACAAGAGCCCCCCATGTGCCAGTAAGAGCCCTCCATGTGCCAGTAAGAGCCCCCCCATCATGTGCCAGCCCAGTAATAAGAGCATAGAGCCCCCTCAATGTGCCAGTAACAAGAGCCCCCCTAATGTGCCTGTTAAACTATTTTACATATAAAATAAAATAAAACAAAACAAAAAAACAACACTTATACTTACCTCCATGTCAGCGATGCGATGCAGGCCTCTTCTGGCCTGTGTCTTACGCTGTATGGCTCAGACGGCGCGATGACGTCATTGCGCCACCTGCGTCGGCCTCTGATAGGCTACCGGCCTAGTGCCTGCAGCCTATTAGAAGAGGGGGAAGGGACACGCCTCTCCCTCCCCTGCCCCGCCGCACTAGCACAGGCATCTGTATCGCTGTCCTGAGGACGGAGATACAGATGACTATGGAGATGAGCGCAATGGAAGTGCTCGTCTCCCTGTGCCTTGCGGCCGCCGCTCAGTTGAGGGGGCATTTCAGTTAGGGAGCCGTGGCCCCCTCTGGTCCCTGCTTGGCGACGCCACTGCTAATAGGGCCACAAAAGTCCTTTTAAGGACTGGTATAGGTGTGACATACTGAGGGGTGTGATATATTTATAATATACTTTATAACATAGAAAGTATATTATAGTGCATTTGTATTGTCCAGCAGTTGTGTGCGGTTCTGCTGCGATAATGCAGCTATACAGAGGGACAAACGCTATTGGAATAACAAATTGCAACTGGTGTGATATACCAGTTGCCCCCCAAAAAAACTGATTGAGGTAGGGGTGTGATATACCTATAATATACACTGCTCAGGGATACAAGGGAACACAAAAATAACACATCCTAGATCTGAGTTAATTAAATATTCTTCTGAAATACTTTGTTCTTTACATAGTTGAATGTGCTGACAACAAAATCACACAAAAATAAAAAAATGGAAATCAAATTTTTCAACCCATGGAGGTCTGGATTTGGAGTCACACTCAAAATTAAAGTGGAAAAACACATTACAGGCTGATCCAACTTTGATGTAATGTCCTTAAAACAAGTCAAAATGAGGCTCAGTAGTGTGTGTGGCCTCCACGTGCCTGTATGACCTCCCTACAATGCCTGTGCATGCTCCTGATGAGGTGGCGGATGGTCTCCTGAGGGATCTCCTCCCAGACCTGGACTAAAGCATCTGCCAACTCCTGGACAGTCTGTGGTGCAACGTGACGTTGGTGGATAGAGCGAGACATGATGTCCCAGATGTGCTCAATTGGATTCAGATCTGGGGAACGGGCGGGCCAGTCCATAGCATCAATGCCTTTGTCTTGCAGGAACTGCTGACACACTCCAGCCACATGAGGTCTAGCATTGTCTTGCATTAGGAGGAACCCGGGGCCAACCGCACCAGCATATGGTCTCACAAGGGGTCTGAGGATCTCATCTCGGTACCTAATGGCAGTCAGGCTACCTCTGGCGAGCACATGGAGGGCTGTGCGGCCCTCCAAAGAAATGCCACCCCACACCATTACTGACCCAATGCCAAACCGGTCATGCTGGAGGATGTTGCAGGCAGCAGAACATTCTCCACGGCGTCTCCAGACTCTGTCACGTCTGTCACATGTGCTCAGTGGGAACCTGCTTTCATCTGTGAAGAGCAAAGGGCGCCAGTGGCGAGTTTGCCAATCTTGGTGTTCTCTGGCAAATGCCAAACGTCCTGCACGGTGTTGGGCTGTAAGCACAACCCCCACCTGTGGACGTCGGGCCCTCATATCACCCTCATGGAGTCTGTTTATGACCGTTTGAGCAGACACATGCACATTTGTGGCCTGCTGGAGGTCATTTTGCAGGGCTCTGGCAGTGCTCCTCCTGTTCCTCCTTGCACAAAGGCGGAGGTAGCGGTCCTGCTGCTGGTTTGTTGCCCTCCTACGGCCTCCTCCACTCGTCCTGATGTACTGGCCTGTCTCCTGGTAGCGCCTCCATGCTCTGGACACTACGCTGACAGACACAGCTAACTTTCTTGCCACAGCTCGCATTGATGTGCCATCCTGGATAAGCTGCACTACCTGAGCCACTTGTGTGGGTTGTAGACTCCGTCTCATGCTACCACTAGAGTGAAAGCACCGCCAGCATTCAAAAGTGACCAAAACATCAGCCAGGAAGCATAGGAACTGAGAAGTGGTCTGTGGTCACCACCTGCAGAACCACTCCTTTATTGGGGGTGTCTTTCTAATTGCCTATAATTTCCACCTGTTGTCTATCCCATTTGCACAACAGCATGTGAAATTGATTGTCACTCAGTGTTGCTTCCTAAGTGGACAGTTTGATTTCACAGAAGTGTGATTGACTTGGAGTTACCTTGTGTTGTTTAAGTGTTCCCTTTATTTTTTTGAGCAGTGTACTTTCCATATAGTGCATTTGTATTGTGCAGCAGTTGTGTACGGTTCTGCTGAGATACCGCAGCTATTAAGAGGGACAAACACTATTGGAACAATTAATTTCAAATTGTGTGATATATTAGTTGACCCCCCCAAAAAAACGGATTGAGGCAGGGGTGTGATATACCTATAATATAATTTCCATATAGGACATTTGTAATTTACAGGAGTTGTGTGCGGTTCTGCTGAGATACCCCAGCTATACAGAGTGACAAACGCTATTGGAACAAATAATTTCAACTGGTGTGATATACCAGTTGCCGCCCAAAAAAACTGATTGAGGCAGGTGTGTGATATACCTATAATATAATTTCCATATAGGACATTTGTAATTTACAGGAGTTGTGTGCAGTTCTGCTGAGATACCCCAGCTATACAGAGTGACAAACGCTATTGGAACAAATAATTTCAACTGGTGTGATATACAAGTTGCCCCCCAAAAAAACTGATTGAAGCAGTGGTGTGATATACCTCTAATATAATTTCTATATAGTACATTTGTAATTTGCAGGAGTTGTGTGCAGTTCTACTGAGATATCCGAGCTATACAGAGAGACAAACGCTATTGGAACAAATAATTTCAACTGGTGTGAAATACCAGTTAATCCCCCCAAAAAAATGAATAAGGCAGGGGCGTGATATACCTATAATATAATTTCCGCATAGTACATTTGTAATTGCAGTTTTGTGCGGTTCTGCTTAGATACCCCAGCTATACAGAGGGACAAACACTATTGGAACAAATAATTTCAACTGGTGTGATATACCAGTTGCCCCCCAAAAAACTGAGTGAGGCAGGGGTGTGATATACCTATAATATAATTTCCATATAGTACATTTATAATTTGCAGGAGTTGTGTGCGATTCTGTTGAGATACCCCAGCTATACAGAGGGACAAAGCTATTGGAACAAATAATTGCAACAGGTGTGATATACCAGTTGCCCCCCAAAAAAACTGATTAAGGGGTTTGATATGCCTGCTTCCAGCAAATAATCATTAAGCGGTTCTATATACCTGCCCTCACAAATACTGCTCTTCTATAGGGACTTTGTCACAGGGTCATTTTGAAAATGACAGGCAGAGGAAGAGGCCGGCCATTCCGCAGGGGTGGTAGGGGTCGGGCAGGTGAACCAGGCCAGAGCCTAAGTGGGAAGTTGGAGAAGGTGCGTGCGATTACGTCAAAGGATGCACCAGAGTTGGTTGAGTGGCTCACTCAGCCTTCCGCTTCTGCACCCTCCTCATCCTCTGTATCTGCACCCTCCTCACTCTCTGATGTGTGCACCCCCAAAGACACCACCACCATCATAGCCCCTCCAATATAGTCAGAGGAATTATTTTCCCATCAATTCCCAGACCTTACTGATGCACACCCATTCTTGGCATCGGATGAGGAAGAGGAGGTAGCAACGGCTGCCAACAGCCGTCTGACAACAGTACCCAGATCAGCCCAAGGAGATTGGTCCCCGCTGTTGCTGCCTACTCCAAGATCTCTAATGTCAGTGGTGGTGAAGGTGACGATGATGACGTGTTGATGGACGTCACGTGGATGCCCACAAGAGAGGAAGAGGAGGAGAGTTCAGAGGGAGAGACGGAGCAGCAGATAGGTAGGAGAAGGAGGAGAAGCAGGCAGAACTCGCAGTGCACAGGAGGCAAAAAGCAGACTGCAAATGTATCTGGAGCGAGCCATCTACCATGCACAGTCACATCTTGCACTCCCAGAATGCCGACACATGGCTCCGCAGTGTGGGCTTTTTTTAACTTGTCAGCTGCTAATAATATTGTTGCCATCTGCAGCCTGTGCTGTCAACGCATAAGTCACGGTAAGCCCAACACTCACCTAGGGACGACCTAACTGGCCTAAGTGGCACAAGGCAGGCTTCCGTGGCCCAAATGTTCGAGAGTAAAAAATTTATGATGCCGGATAATCCTCTTGCCCAACGGCTGACTGCTGGCTTGTCAGAAACTGCTAGCCCGCCAACTACTACCATATAAATTGGTGGACTCGGAGGCCTTTAGATAATTTTTGGCCATTGGCACACCTCAATGGAAGGTCCCCGGAAGGAAATATTTATCCCAGAAGGGCATCCCAGAGCTATATAGCCACGTTGAGCGGCAAGTGAATGTATCTCTAAGATACATCTGACCACAGACACGTGGTCTAGCAAACACGGGCAGGGACGGAACATAACTTTTACTGCCCACTTGGTGAACCTTCTGAAGGCCGTCAAGCATGTAACCCATGGCACCCGTATGGATTTGGTGTTATCGCCACGGATTGCATGCAGGCCTGCCTCTTCTTCTCCTCCTCCTACTCCATCCTATGTCTCCTCCTCGGATGACTCCTCCATTTCCACTGCTACCGCCTCTTCCGCTGCACCCCCCAGCTCCCCATAACGTATTCGACGTACCAGGTGAGACGTTGCCATGCTGTGGCTGTTGTGCCTGGAAGCCAAGAGCCACACCGGTCCTGCACTCCTTTCAGCTCTGCGGTCACAGGTTGATCAGTGGCTAACCCCGCTCAAGTTGACAGTTGGTAAAGTGGTGTGTGACAACGGTCCAAATCTCCTGAGCACACTGAAATAGAGCAAAATGACACACGTGCCATGCATGGCACACGTCCTGAACTTAGTCGTGCAGCGATTTGTTGCCAAATCATTTTAGAAGATCTTACACGGCCATGGCTTGCCTTGCTGACGTTCAGCGGTGACATCACTTGCACGTCAGACGTCTGATTTGCTTTTCTGGGATCCCTGGTGTTGTCCGTGGATGGGGGGAAGAGACAGAGGATGACATTCTCCTGGTGGATGAGCAGGACCTAGGTTCCTCCATCGCTTCCAATTTAGTGAAAATGGGGGCCTTCATGCTCCAGTGTTTGAAGAGGGACCCCCGTATAAAAAGCATAAAGGGAAAGGACCAGTACTGGGTGGCAACGTGCTTAGACAGCTGGTACAAACACAAAATGGTGGACATGTAACTAGCATCACAGAGGGCTGTCAGAATGCAGCATTTCCAGACCTTGCTTTGAGAGATGCTGCATTCTGCTGTTGGGGGTGCTGGCAGAGGAATTTTCACCCACAGAGAAACAGTTGTGAGTACCAATCCTACAGCGCATGCAAGAAGAGGTCAGTTTGAAGATGTGTTGGTCACTTCGGATATGAGATCATTCTTGCATCCAATCCATTGACAGCCGCCATCTGTATCCAGCCTCAGGGAACGCCTAGACCGTCAGGTGTCTGAATACATCGGGTTAACAGCCGATGTGGATGCTCTGAGAAGCGAGGAACACCTGGACTACTGGATGTGCAGGCTTGACCTGTGGCCAGAGCTGGCACAATTTGCCATGGAACTCTTGGCTTGCCCCTTGTTCAGTGTCCTTCCGAAAGGACGTTCAGCGCAGCAGGGGGAGATCGTGACCGACAAGCGCACTCGCCTAGCTCACGACAGTGTAGACTACCTCACATTTCTAAAAATGAATGAGACATGGATCTCGGAGGAATTCCACACCTGTGAATTTCCTCATGGTATCCCACACATATCCTACAACACCCAGAACAAATAATGGTCCCTGTCTTAGGTAAATACAGCGGCATAATAGGCTTTTTCTGTGCAGTGAATGCCAAATGTTTTGGACCTCGGAGGAATTCAACACCTGTGACAACCAAGTGTTATCGAATTTCAACTATTGACATTTGTTTTTTTTTAAGGGGGAGGGGATTTCGTTAGCCATGTTTTTAATCCAATTTTATATTTTTTGTTCTTTTAAACATATGTATTTGAGATCTATTTGTACTGGCCTGCAGTAAAATTGATATCTAATGACTGTCTAATATACCTCCAGCCACATAATTACTTGTTCTTTTCTGTCCGGTAAATGCCTAATGTTTGGGGCCTGTACTACACTGGCCTGCAGTAAAATTGATATTGAATGGCCGGCTAATATACCTCCAGCCACATAATCACTTGATCATTTATGTACGGTGAATGAATAATTTTTGGGGCTTGTAATCTAACTGGCAAACAGTAAAATTGTTATACGGTAACCGCCTAATTTACCTCCAGCCACATTACCAATTGTGCTTTTCTGTACGGTGATTGAATAATTTTTGGGGCCTGTAGTCCACTTGCCTGCAGTAAAATTTATATCCATTGACCATCTA